>NC_079213.1:46229624-46586176 GCF_029633865.1 Lampris incognitus | reverse complement strand
CCCATTCTTCCATTTGACACCACACTCTCTTCCCTGAAACAACACACACTCTTGCCTTTGACAACGCACACTCTTCCCTTGGACAACACACACTCTTCCCTTTGATAACGCACACTCTTCCTATTGACAAGTCACACTCTTACGTTTTACAACACACAATATTTCATTTGACAACGCACACTCTTCCCTTTGACAACATACACTCTTCCCTTTGACAACACACACTCTTGCCTTTGACAACACGCCCTCTTCCCTTTGAAAACACACATTCTTGCCTTTGACAACACACACTCTTCCCTTTGACAAGACGCCCTCTTCCATTTGATAATGCTCATTTCCCTTTGGAAATGCACACTCTTCCCCTTGATAACACACACTTTTCGATTTGCCACCACACAATCTTCACTTTTACAACACCCACTCTTGCCTTTGACAACACACACTCTTCCCTTTGACGGCACAGTCTTCCCTTTGAAAACACACACTCTTCCCTTTGACAACACACACTCTTGCCTTTGACAACACACACTCTTTCCTTTGACAACACACACTTCCATTTGAAACCACACATTCTTCCCTTTTACAAAATCAACTCTTGCCTTTGACAAAACACATTCTTCCCTTTTACAAGACCCACTCTTCCAATTGACACCACACACTCTTCCCTTATACAACACACACTCTTGCCTTTGACAACACACACTCTTCCCTTTGACAGCACACACTATTCCCTTTGACAACACACTCTTCCCTTTGACAACACACTCTTGACTTTGACAACGCATACTCTTCCCTTTGACAACACATACTCTTCCCTTTGAAAACACACACTATTCCCTTTGACTGAACACACTCTTCCCTTTGACAGCACACTCTTCCCTTTGACAACGCACACATTTTTCCTTTGGACAACACACTCTTCCCATTCACACCACACACTCTTCCCTTTTACAACACTCATGCTTTTCTTTGACAACCCACACTCTTCCCTTTGAAAACACACACGCTTCCCTTTGACAACCCACAATCTTCCCTTTGACAACACACACTCTTGCCTTTGATAACACACACTCTTTCCTTAGACAGCACACACTCTTCCCTTTGAAAATGCACACTCTTCCCTTTGACAAAGCACACTCTTACGTTTTACAACACACACTATTCCATTTGACAAAGCACACTCTTCCCTTTGACAACACACACTCTTGCCTTTGACAACACACACTCTTCCCTTTGACAACACACACTCTTGCCTTTGACAACACACACTCATCCGTTTGACAGCACACACTCTTCCCTTTGATAAAGCACACTGTTCAATTTGACAACGCACACTCTTCCCTTTGACGGCACAGTCTTCCCTTTGACAACACACACTCTTGCCTTTGACAAAACACTCTTCCCTTTGACAACACACACTCTTGCCTTTGACAACACACAGTCTTCCCTTCAAAAACACACACTCCTACCTTTGATAAAGCACACTGTTCAATTTGACAACGCACACTCTTCCCTTTGACGGCACAGTCTTCCCTTTGACAACACACACTCTTGCCTTTGACAACACACTCTTCCCTTTGACAACACACACTCTTGCCTTTGACAACACACACTCTTCCCTTTGACAGCACACACTATTCCCTTTGACAACACACTCTTCCCTTTGACAACACACTCTTGACTTTGACAACGCATACTCTTCCCTTTGACTGAACACACTCTTCCCTTTGACAACACAGACTCTTTCCTTTGACAACACACACTTCCATTTGACACCACACATTCTTCCCTTTTACAAAACCCACTCTTGCCTTTGACAACACACCCTCTTCCCTTTTATAACACCCACTCTTCCCTTTGACAACACACACTATTCCTTTTGAAAATGCATACTCTTCCCTTTGACAACACACACTCTTCCCTTTGACTGAACACACTCTTCCCTTTGACAGCACACACTATTCCCTTTGACAATGCATACTCTTCCCTTTGACAACACACACTCTTCCCTTTGACTGAACACACTCTTCCCTTTGACAGCACACTCTTCCCTTTGACAACGCACACATTTTTCCTTTGGACAACACACTCTTCCCATTCACAGCACACATTCTTCCCTTTGACAAACTCATGCTTTTCTTTGACAACACTCACTTTTCCCTTTGACAACACACTCTTTCCGTTGACAGCACACAGTCTTCCCTTCAACAACACACACTCCTCCCTTTGACAATGCACACTCTTCCCTTTAACAACACCGTCTTACCATTTACAGCACGCACGCTTTTTTTCGACAACACACTCTCTTCGCTTTGACAACACACACTATTTCGTTTGACAGCACACAGTCTTTCCTTTGACAGCACACTCTTTGCTTTGACAACACACCCTCTTCCGTTTTACAACACCCACTCTTGCCTTTGACAACACAAGCTCTTCCCTTTGACAGGACACACTCTTCCCTTTGATAAAGCACACTGTTCAATTTCACAACGCACACTCTTCCCTTTGACGGCACAGTCTTCCCTTTGACAACACACACTCTTGCCTTTGACAACACACTCTTCCCTTTGACAACCCACACTCTTAACTTTGACAACACACAATCTTGCCTTTGACAACACACACTCTTTCCTTTGACAACACACACTTCCATTTGACACCACACATTCTTCCCTTTTATAAAACCCACTCTTGCCTTTGACAACACACAGTCTTCCCTTCAAAAACACACACTCCTACCTTTGATAAAGCACACTGTTCAATTTGACAACGCACACTCTTCCCTTTGACGGCACAGTCTTCCCTTTGACAACACACACTCTTGCCTTTGACAACACACTCTTCCCTTTGACAACACACACTCTTGCCTTTGACAACACACACTCTTCCCTTTGACAGCACACACTATTCCCTTTGACAACACACTCTTCCCTTTGACAACACACTCTTGACTTTGACAACGCATACTCTTCCCTTTGACTGAACACACTCTTCCCTTTGACAACACAGACTCTTTCCTTTGACAACACACACTTCCATTTGACACCACACATTCTTCCCTTTTACAAAACCCACTCTTGCCTTTGACAACACACCCTCTTCCCTTTTATAACACCCACTCTTCCCTTTGACAACACACACTATTCCTTTTGAAAATGCATACTCTTCCCTTTGACAACACACACTCTTCCCTTTGACTGAACACACTCTTCCCTTTGACAGCACACACTATTCCCTTTGACAATGCATACTCTTCCCTTTGACAACACACACTCTTCCCTTTGACTGAACACACTCTTCCCTTTGACAGCACACTCTTCCCTTTGACAACGCACACATTTTTCCTTTGGACAACACACTCTTCCCATTCACAGCACACATTCTTCCCTTTGACAAACTCATGCTTTTCTTTGACAACACTCACTTTTCCCTTTGACAACACACTCTTTCCGTTGACAGCACACAGTCTTCCCTTCAACAACACACACTCCTCCCTTTGACAATGCACACTCTTCCCTTTAACAACACCGTCTTACCATTTACAGCACGCACGCTTTTTTTCGACAACACACTCTCTTCGCTTTGACAACACACACTATTTCGTTTGACAGCACACAGTCTTTCCTTTGACAGCACACTCTTTGCTTTGACAACACACCCTCTTCCGTTTTACAACACCCACTCTTGCCTTTGACAACACAAGCTCTTCCCTTTGACAGGACACACTCTTCCCTTTGATAAAGCACACTGTTCAATTTCACAACGCACACTCTTCCCTTTGACGGCACAGTCTTCCCTTTGACAACACACACTCTTGCCTTTGACAACACACTCTTCCCTTTGACAATCCACACTCTTAACTTTGACAACACACAATCTTGCCTTTGACAACACACACTCTTTCCTTTGACAACACACACTTCCATTTGACACCACACATTCTTCCCTTTTATAAAACCCACTCTTGCCTTTGACAACACACCCTCTTCCCTTTTATAACACCCACTCTTCCCTTTGACAACACACACTATTCCTTTTGACAATGCATACTCTTCCCTTTGACAACACACACTCTTCCCTTTGACTGAACACACTCTTCCCTTTGACAGCACACACTATTCCTTTTGACAATGCATACTCTTCCCTTTGACAACACACACTCTTCCCTTTGACTGAACACACTCTTCCCCTTGACAGCACACTCTTCCCTTTGACAACGCACACATTTTTCCTTTGGACAACACACTCTTCCCATTCACAGCACACATTCTTCCCTTTGACAACACTCATGCTTTTCTTTGACAACACTCACTTTTCCCTTTGACAAAACACTCTTCCCTTTGACAGCACACAGTCTTCCCTTCAACAACACACACTCCTCCCTTTGACAATGCACACTCTTCCCTTTAACAACACCGTCTTCCCATTGACAGCACGCATGCTTCCTTTCGACAACACACTCTCTTCGCTTTGACAACACACACTATTTCGTTTGACAGCACACAGTCTTTCCTTTGACAGCACACTCTTTGCTTTGACAACACACCCTCTTCCGTTTTACAACACCCACTATTCCATTTGACACCACACACTCTTCCCTTTGATAATGCACACTTCCCTTTGGAAATGCACACTCTTCCCTTTGATAACACACACTCTTCTATTTGCCACCACACAATCTTTGTTTTTACAACACCCACTCTTGCCTTTGACAACACAAGCTCTTCCGTTTGACAGCACACACTCTTCCCTTTGATAAAGCACACAGTTCAATTTGACAACGCACACTCTTCCCTTTGATGGCACAGTCTTCCCTTTGACAACACACACTCTTGCCTTTGACAACACACTCTTCCCTTTGACAACCCACACTCTTCCCTTGGACAACACACACTCTTCCCTTTGATAACGCACACTCTTCCTATTGACAAGTCACACTCTTACGTTTTACAACACACAATATTTCATTTGACAACGCACACTCTTCCCTTTGACAACATACACTCTTCCCTTTGACAACACACACTCTTGCCTTTGACAACACGCCCTCTTCCCTTTGAAAACACACATTCTTGCCTTTGACAACACACACTCTTCCCTTTGACAAGACGCCCTCTTCCATTTGATAATGCACATTTCCCTTTGGAAATGCACACTCTTCCCCTTGATAACACACACTTTTCGATTTGCCACCACACAATCTTCACTTTTACAACACCCACTCTTGCCTTTGACAACACAAGCTCTTCCGTTTGACAGCACACACTCTTCCCTTTGATAAAGCACACAGTTCAATTTGACAACGCACACTCTTCCCTTTGATGGCACAGTCTTACCTTTGACAACACACACTCTTGCCTTTGACAACACACTCTTCCCTTTGACAACCCACACTCTTCCCTTTGACAACACACAATCTTGCCTTTGACAACACACACTCTTTCCTTTGACAACACACACTTCCATTTGACACCACACATTATTCCCTTTTACAAAACCCACTCTTGCCTTTGACAACACACCCTCTTCCCTTTTATAACACCCACTCTTCCATTTGACAACACACACTATTCCTTTTGACAATGCATACTCTTCCCTTTGACAACACACACTCTTCCCTTTGACTGAACACACTCTTCCATTTGACAGCACACGCTATTCCTTTTGACAATGCATACTCTTCCCTTTGACAACACACACTCTTCCCTTTGACTGAACACACTCTTACCTTTGACAGCACACTCTTCCCTTTGACAACGCACACATTTTTCCTTTGGACAACACACTCTTCCCATTCACAGCACACATTCTTCCCTTTGACAACACTCATGCTTTTCTTTGACAACACTCACTTTTCCCTTTGACAACACACTCTTCCCTTTGACAGCACACAGTCTTCCCTTCAACAACACACACTCCTCCCTTTGACAATGCACACTCTTCCCTTTAACAACACCGTCTTCCCATTGACAGCACGCACGCTTCCTTTCGACAACACACTCTCTTCGCTTTGACAACACACACTATTTCGTTTGACAGCACACAGTCTTTCCTTTGACAGCACACTCTTTGCTTTGACAACACACCCTCTTCCGTTTTACAACACCCACTATTCCATTTGACACCACACACTCTTCCCTTTTACAACGCACCCTCTTCCCTTATACAACTCCCGCTCTTGCTTTTGACAACACAACCTCTTCTCTTTTACAACACCCACTCTTCCGTTTGACACCACAGACTATTCCCTTATACAACACACACTCTTGCCTTTGACAACGCACACTCTTCCCTTTGACAGCACACACTATTCCCTTTGACAACACACTCTTGCCTTTGACAACGCACACCCTTCCCTTTTACAACACCCATTCTTCCATTTGACACCACACTCTCTTCCCTGAAACAACACACACTCTTGCCTTTGACAACGCACACTCTTCCCTTGGACAACACAGACTCTTCCCTTTGATAATGCACACTCTTGCTATTGACAAGTCACACTCTTACGTTTTACAACACACAATATTTCATTTGACAACGCACACTCTTCCCTTTGAAAACATACACTCTTCCCTTTGACAACACACACTCTTGCCTTTGACAACACGCCCTCTTCCCTTTGAAAACACACATTCTTGCCTTTGACAACACACACTCTTCCCTTTGACAAGACGCCCTCTTCCATTTGATAATGCTCATTTCCCTTTGGAAATGCACACTCTCCCCCTTGATAACACACACTTTTCGATTTGCCACCACACAATCTTCACTTTTACAACACCCACTCTTGCCTTTGACAACACACACTCTTCCCTTTGACGGCACAGTCTTCCCTTTGACAACACACACTCTTCCCTTTGACAACACACACTATTGCCTTTGACAACACACACTCTTTCCTTTGACAACACACACTTCCATTTGAAACCACACATTCTTCCCTTTTACAAAATCAACTCTTGCCTTTGACAAAACACATTCTTCCCTTTTACAAGACCCACTCTTCCAATTCACACCACACACTCTTCCCTTATACAACACACACTCTTGCCTTTGACAACACACACTCTTCCCTTTGACAGCACACACTATTCCCTTTGACAACACACTCTTCCCTTTGACAACACACTCTTGACTTTGACAACGCATACTCTTCCCTTTGACAACACATACTCTTCCCTTTGAAAACACACACTCTTCCCTTTGACTGAACACACTCTTCCCTTTGACAGCACACTCTTCCCTTTGACAACGCACACATTTTTCCTTTGGACAACACACTCTTCCCATTCACACCACACACTCTTCCCTTTTACAACACTCATGCTTTTCTTTGACAACCCACACTCTTCCCTTTGAAGACACACACGCTTCCCTTTGACAACCCACAATCTTCCCTTTGATAACACACACTCTTTCCTTAGACAGCACACACTCTTCCCTTTGAAAATGCACACTCTTCCCTTTGACAAAGCACACTCTTACGTTTTACAACACACACTATTCCATTTGACAAAGCACACTCTTCCCTTTGACAACACACACTCTTGCCTTTGACAACACACACTCTTCCCTTTGACAACACACACTCTTGCCTTTGACAACACACACTCTTCCGTTTGACAGCACACACTCTTCCCTTTGATAAAGCACACTGTTCAATTTGACAACGCACACTCTTCCCTTTGACGGCACAGTCTTCCCTTTGACAACACACACTCTTGCCTTTGACAAAACACTCTTCCCTTTGACAACACACACTCTTCCCTTTGACAACACACAGTCTTCCCTTCAAAAACACACACTCCTACCTTTGATAAAGCACACTGTTCAATTTGACAACGCACACTCTTCCCTTTGACGGCACAGTCTTCCCTTTGACAACACACACTCTTGCCTTTGACAACACACTCTTCCCTTTGACAACACACACTCTTGCCTTTGAAAACAGACACTTTTCCCTTTGACTGAACACACTCTTCCCTTTGACAGCACACACTCTTCCCTTTGACAACACACACTCTTGCCTTTGACAACACACTCTTCCCTTTGACAACCCACACTCTTCCCTTTGACAGCACACACTATTCCCTTTGACAACACACTCTTGCCTTTGACAACGCACACCCTTCCCTTTTACAACACCCATTCTTCCATTTGACACCACACTCTCTTCCCTGAAACAACACACACTCTTGCCTTTGACAACGCACACTCTTCCCTTGGACAACACAGACTCTTCCCTTTGATAATGCACACTCTTGCTATTGACAAGTCACACTCTTACGTTTTACAACACACAATATTTCATTTGACAACGCACACTCTTCCCTTTGAAAACATACACTCTTCCCTTTGACAACACACACTCTTGCCTTTGACAACACGCCCTCTTCCCTTTGAAAACACACATTCTTGCCTTTGACAACACACACTCTTCCCTTTGACAAGACGCCCTCTTCCATTTGATAATGCTCATTTCCCTTTGGAAATGCACACTCTCCCCCTTGATAACACACACTTTTCGATTTGCCACCACACAATCTTCACTTTTACAACACCCACTCTTGCCTTTGACAACACACACTCTTCCCTTTGACGGCACAGTCTTCCCTTTGACAACACACACTCTTCCCTTTGACAACACACACTCTTGCCTTTGACAACACACACTCTTTCCTTTGACAACACACACTTCCATTTGAAACCACACATTCTTCCCTTTTACAAAATCAACTCTTGCCTTTGACAAAACACATTCTTCCCTTTTACAAGACCCACTCTTCCAATTCACACCACACACTCTTCCCTTATACAACACACACTCTTGCCTTTGACAACACACACTCTTCCCTTTGACAGCACACACTATTCCCTTTGACAACACACTCTTCCCTTTGACAACACACTCTTGACTTTGACAACGCATACTCTTCCCTTTGACAACACATACTCTTCCCTTTGAAAACACACACTCTTCCCTTTGACTGAACACACTCTTCCCTTTGACAGCACACTCTTCCCTTTGACAACGCACACATTTTTCCTTTGGACAACACACTCTTCCCATTCACACCACACACTCTTCCCTTTTACAACACTCATGCTTTTCTTTGACAACCCACACTCTTCCCTTTGAAGACACACACGCTTCCCTTTGACAACCCACAATCTTCCCTTTGATAACACACACTCTTTCCTTAGACAGCACACACTCTTCCCTTTGAAAATGCACACTCTTCCCTTTGACAAAGCACACTCTTACGTTTTACAACACACACTATTCCATTTGACAAAGCACACTCTTCCCTTTGACAACACACACTCTTGCCTTTGACAACACACACTCTTCCCTTTGACAACACACACTCTTGCCTTTGACAACACACACTCTTCCGTTTGACAGCACACACTCTTCCCTTTGATAAAGCACACTGTTCAATTTGACAACGCACACTCTTCCCTTTGACGGCACAGTCTTCCCTTTGACAACACACACTCTTGCCTTTGACAAAACACTCTTCCCTTTGACAACACACACTCTTCCCTTTGACAACACACACTTCCATTTGACACCACACATTCTTCCCTTTTACAACACCCACTCTTGCCTTTGACAACACACCCTCTTCCCTTTTACAACACTCGCTCTTCCAATTGACACCGCACACTCTTCCCTTATACAACACACATGCTTTTCTTTGACAACAGTCAATCTTCCCTTTGACAACACACACTCTTCCCTTTGACTGCACAGTCTTCCCTTTGACAACACACACTCTTGCCTTTGACAACGCAAGCATTTTTCCTTTGGACAACACACTCTTCCCGTTCACACCACACACTCTTCCCTTTTACAACACTCATGCTTTTCTTTGACAACACTCACTCTTCCCTTTGACAACACACACTCTTCCCTTTGACTGCACAGTCTTCCCTTTGACAACACACAGTCTTGCCTTTGACAACACACTCTTCCCTTTGACAACGCGCACGCTTCCCTTTGACAACCCACAATCTTCCCTTTGACAACACACACTCTTGCCTTTGACAACACACCCTCTTCCCTTTTACAACACTCGCTCTTCCAATTGACACCGCACACTCTTCCCTTATACAACACACATGCTTTTCTTTGACAACAGTCAATCTTCCCTTTGACAACACACACTCTTCCCTTTGACTGCACAGTCTTCCCTTTGACAACACACACTCTTGCCTTTGACAACGCAAGCATTTTTCCTTTGGACAACACACTCTTCCCGTTCACACCACACACTCTTCCCTTTTACAACACTCATGCTTTTCTTTGACAACACTCACTCTTCCCTTTGACAACACACACTCTTCCCTTTGACTGCACAGTCTTCCCTTTGACAACACACAGTCTTGCCTTTGACAACACACTCTTCCCTTTGACAACGCGCACGCTTCCCTTTGACAACCCACAATCTTCCCTTTGACAACACACACTCTTGCCTTTGACAACAAACACTCTTTCCTTTGACAGCACACACTCTTCCCTTTGAAAATGCACACTCTTCCCTTTGACAAGGCACACTCTTCCCTTTGACAACACACACTCTTGCCTTTGACAACACACTCTTCCCTTTGACAACCCACACTCTTCCCTTTGAAAACACACACTCTTGCCTTTGACTGAACACACTCTTTCCTTTTAAAACACACACTTTTCCCTTTGACTGAACACACTCTTCCCTTTGACAGCACACACTCTTCCCTTTGACAACACACATTCTTGCCCTTAACAGCACACACTCTTGCCTTTCACAACACACTCTCTTCCCTGTGACAACACACCCTCTTCCCTTTGACAACACACCCTCTTCACTTTGACAACACACACTCTTCCCTTTGAAAACAGACACTTTTCCCTTTGACTGAACACACTCTTCCCTTTGACAGCACACACTCTTCCCTTTGACAACACACACTCTTGCCTTTGACAACACACTCTTCCCTTTGACAACCCACACTCTTCCCTTTGACAGCACACACTATTCCCTTTGACAACACACTCTTGCCTTTGACAACGCACACCCTTCCCTTTTACAACACCCATTCTTCCATTTGACACCACACTCTCTTCCCTGAAACAACACACACTCTTGCCTTTGACAACGCACACTCTTCCCTTGGACAACACAGACTCTTCCCTTTGATAATGCACACTCTTGCTATTGACAAGTCACACTCTTACGTTTTACAACACACAATATTTCATTTGACAACGCACACTCTTCCCTTTGAAAACATACACTCTTCCCTTTGACAACACACACTCTTGCCTTTGACAACACGCCCTCTTCCCTTTGAAAACACACATTCTTGCCTTTGACAACACACACTCTTCCCTTTGACAAGACGCCCTCTTCCATTTGATAATGCTCATTTCCCTTTGGAAATGCACACTCTCCCCCTTGATAACACACACTTTTCGATTTGCCACCACACAATCTTCACTTTTACAACACCCACTCTTGCCTTTGACAACACACACTCTTCCCTTTGACGGCACAGTCTTCCCTTTGACAACACACACTCTTCCCTTTGACAACACACACTCTTGCCTTTGACAACACACACTCTTTCCTTTGACAACACACACTTCCATTTGAAACCACACATTCTTCCCTTTTACAAAATCAACTCTTGCCTTTGACAAAACACATTCTTCCCTTTTACAAGACCCACTCTTCCAATTCACACCACACACTCTTCCCTTATACAACACACACTCTTGCCTTTGACAACACACACTCTTCCCTTTGACAGCACACACTATTCCCTTTGACAACACACTCTTCCCTTTGACAACACACTCTTGACTTTGACAACGCATACTCTTCCCTTTGACAACACATACTCTTCCCTTTGAAAACACACACTCTTCCCTTTGACTGAACACACTCTTCCCATTCACACCACACACTCTTCCCTTTTACAACACTCATGCTTTTCTTTGACAACCCACACTCTTCCCTTTGAAGACACACACGCTTCCCTTTGACAACCCACAATCTTCCCTTTGATAACACACACTCTTTCCTTAGACAGCACACACTCTTCCCTTTGAAAATGCACACTCTTCCCTTTGACAAAGCACACTCTTACGTTTTACAACACACACTATTCCATTTGACAAAGCACACTCTTCCCTTTGACAACACACACTCTTGCCTTTGACAACACACACTCTTCCCTTTGACAACACACACTCTTGCCTTTGACAACACACACTCTTCCGTTTGACAGCACACACTCTTCCCTTTGATAAAGCACACTGTTCAATTTGACAACGCACACTCTTCCCTTTGACGGCACAGTCTTCCCTTTGACAACACACACTCTTGCCTTTGACAAAACACTCTTCCCTTTGACAACACACACTCTTGCCTTTGACAACACACAGTCTTCCCTTCAAAAACACACACTCCTACCTTTGATAAAGCACACTGTTCAATTTGACAACGCACACTCTTCCCTCTGACGGCACAGTCTTCCCTTTGACAACACACACTCTTGCCTTTGACAACACACTCTTCCCTTTGACAACACACACTCTTGCCTTTGACAACACACACTCTTCCCTTTGACAGCACACACTATTCCCTTTGACGGCACAGTCTTCCCTTTGACAACACACACTCTTCCCTTTGACAACACACACTCTTGCCTTTGACAACACACACTCTTTCCTTTGACAACACACACTTCCATTTGAAACCACACATTCTTCCCTTTTACAAAATCAACTCTTGCCTTTGACAAAACACATTCTTCCCTTTTACAAGACCCACTCTTCCAATTCACACCACACACTGTTCCCTTATACAACACACACTCTTGCCTTTGACAACACACACTCTTCCCTTTGACAGCACACACTATTCCCTTTGACAACACACTCTTCCCTTTGACAACACACTCTTGACTTTGACAACGCATACTCTTCCCTTTGACAACACATACTCTTCCCTTTGAAAACACACACTCTTCCCTTTGACTGAACACACTCTTCCCTTTGACAGCACACTCTTCCCTTTGACAACGCACACATTTTTCCTTTGGACAACACACTCTTCCCATTCACACCACACACTCTTCCCTTTTACAACACTCATGCTTTTCTTTGACAACCCACACTCTTCCCTTTGAAGACACACACGCTTCCCTTTGACAACCCACAATCTTCCCTTTGATAACACACACTCTTTCCTTAGACAGCACACACTCTTCCCTTTGAAAATGCACACTCTTCCCTTTGACAAAGCACACTCTTACGTTTTACAACACACACTATTCCATTTGACAAAGCACACTCTTCCCTTTGACAACACACACTCTTGCCTTTGACAACACACACTCTTCCCTTTGACAACACACACTCTTGCCTTTGACAACACACACTCTTCCGTTTGACAGCACACACTCTTCCCTTTGATAAAGCACACTGTTCAATTTGACAACGCACACTCTTCCCTTTGACGGCACAGTCTTCCCTTTGACAACACACACTCTTGCCTTTGACAAAACACTCTTCCCTTTGACAACACACACTCTTGCCTTTGACAACACACAGTCTTCCCTTCAAAAACACACACTCCTACCTTTGATAAAGCACACTGTTCAATTTGACAACGCACACTCTTCCCTTTGACGGCACAGTCTTCCCTTTGACAACACACACTCTTGCCTTTGACAACACACTCTTCCCTTTGACAACACACACTCTTGCCTTTGACAACACACACTCTTCCCTTTGACAGCACACACTATTCCCTTTGACAACACACTCTTCCCTTTGACAACACACTCTTGACTTTGACAACGCATACTCTTCCCTTTGACAACACATACTCTTCCCTTTGAAAACACACACTCTTCCCTTTGACTGAACACACTCTTCCCTTTGATAGCACACTCTTCCCTTTGACAACGCACACATTTTTCCTTTGGACAACACACTCTTCCCATTCACACCACACACTCTTCCCTTTTACAACACTCATGCTTTTCTTTGACAACACTCACTCTTCCCTTTCACAACACAAACTCTTGCCTTTGACAACACACAGTCTTCCCTTCAAAAACACACACTCCTCCCTTTGATAAAGCACACTGTTCAATTTGACAACGCACACTCTTCCCTTTGACGGCACAGTCTTCCCTTTGACAACACACACTCTTCCCTTTGACAGCACACAGTCTTTCCTTTGACAACACACACTTCCATTTGAAACCACACATTCTTCCCTTTTACAAAACCAACTCTTGCCTTTGACAAAACATACTCTTCCCTTTTACAACACCCACTCTTGCCTTTGACAACACACCCTCTTCCCTTATACAACTCCCGCTCTTGCTTTTGACAACACACCCTCTTCTCTTTTACAACACCCACTCTTCCGTTTGACACCACAGACTATTCGCTTATACAACACACACTCTTGCCTTTGACAACGTACACTCTTCCCTTTGACAGCACACACTATTCCCTTTGACAACACACTCTTGCCTTTGACAACGCACACCCTTCCCTTTTACAACAAACAATATTTCATTTGACAACGCACACTCTTCCCTTTGACAACATACACTCTTCCCTTTGACAACACACACTCTTGCCTTTGACAACACGCCCTCTTCCCTTTGAAAACACACGTTCTTGCCTTTGACAACACACACTCTTCCCTTTGACAGCACACATTCTTCCCTTTGAAAATGCACACTCTTCCCTTTGACAAGGCACACTCTTACATTTTACAACACCCACTCTTCCAATTGACACCACACACTCTTCCCTTGTACAACACACACTCTTGCCTTTGACAACATACACAATTCCCTTTGACAGCATACATTTTTCCCTTTGACAACACTCATGCTTTTCTTTGACAAACACTCACTCTTCCCTTTGACAACACACTCTTCCCTTTGACAGCACGCACTCTTCCCTTCAACAACACACACTCTTCCCTTCAACAACACATACTCTTCCCTTTGACAACACAAACTCGACCTTTTGACAACACACTCTTGCCTTTGACAGCACACACTCTTCCCTTTGAATGCACACACTCTTCCCTTTGACAACGCACACTCTTACGTTTTACAACACAAACTATTTCATTTGGCAACGCACACTCTTCCCTTTGACAACACACACTTCCATTTGACACCACACATTCTTCCCTTTTACAACACCCACTCTTGCCTTTGACAACACACCCTCTTCCCTTTTACAACACTCGCTCTTCCAATTGACACCGCACACTCTTCCCTTATACAACACACATGCTTTTCTTTGACAACAGTCAATCTTCCCTTTGACAACACACACTCTTCCCTTTGACTGCACAGTCTTCCCTTTGACAACACACACTCTTGCCTTTGACAACGCAAGCATTTTTCCTTTGGACAACACACTCTTCCCGTTCACACCACACACTCTTCCCTTTTACAACACTCATGCTTTTCTTTGACAACACTCACTCTTCCCTTTGACAACACACACTCTTCCCTTTGACTGCACAGTCTTCCCTTTGACAACACACAGTCTTGCCTTTGACAACACACTCTTCCCTTTGACAACGCGCACGCTTCCCTTTGACAACCCACAATCTTCCCTTTGACAACACACACTCTTGCCTTTGACAACAAACACTCTTTCCTTTGACAGCACACACTCTTCCCTTTGAAAATGCACACTCTTCCCTTTGACAAGGCACACTCTTCCCTTTGACAACACACACTCTTGCCTTTGACAACACACTCTTCCCTTTGACAACCAACACTCTTCCCTTTGACAACACACACTCTTGCCTTTGACTGAACACACTCTTTCCTTTTAAAACACACACTTTTCCCTTTGACTGAACACACTCTTCCCTTTGACAGCACACACTCTTCCCTTTGACAACACACATTCTTGCCCTTAACAGCACACACTCTTGCCTTTCACAACACACTCTCTTCCCTGTGACAACACACCCTCTTCCCTTTGACAACACACCCTCTTCACTTTGACAACACACACTCTTCCCTTTGAAAACAGACACTTTTCCCTTTGACTGAACACACTCTTCCCTTTGACAGCACACACTCTTCCCTTTGACAACACACACTCTTGCCTTTGACAACACACTCTTCCCTTTGACAACCCACACTCTTCCCTTTGAAAACACACACTCTTGCCTTTGACAACACACACTCTTCCCTTTGACAAGACGCCCTCTTCCCTTTGATAATGCACACTTCCCTTTGGAAATGCACACTCTTCCCTTTGATAACACACACTCTTCTATTTGCCACCACACAATCTTTGTTTTTACAACACCCACTCTTGCCTTTGACAACACAAGCTCTTCCGTTTGACAGCACACACTCTTCCCTTTGATAAAGCACACTGTTCAATTTCACAACGCACACTCTTCCCTTTGACGGCACAGTCTTCCCTTTGACAACACACACTCTTGCCTTTGACAACACACTTTTCCCTTTGACTGAACACACTCTTCTCTTTGACAGCACACACTATTCCCTTTGACAATGCATACTCTTCCCTTTGACAACACACACTCTTCCCATTCACAGCACACATTCTTCCCTTTGACAAACTCATGCTTTTCTTTGACAACACTCACTTTTCCCTTTGACAACACACTCTTCCCTTTGACAGCACACAGTATTCCCTTCAACAACACACACTCCTCCCTTTGACAATGCACACTCTTCCCTTTAACAACACCGTCTTCCCATTGACAGCACGCACGCTTTTTTTCGACAACACACTCTCTTCGCTTTGACAACACACACTATTTCGTTTGACAGCACACAGTCTTTCCTTTGACAGCACACTCTTTGCTTTGACAACACACCCTCTTCCGTTTTACAACACCCACTCTTGCCTTTGACAACACAAGCTCTTCCCTTTGACAGCACACACTCTTCCCTTTGATAAAGCACACTGTTCAATTTCACAACGCACACTCTTCCCTTTGACGGCACAGTCTTCCCTTTGACAACACACACTCTTGCCTTTGACAACACACTCTTCCCTTTGACAACCCACACTCTTCCCTTTGACAACACACAATCTTGCCTTTGACAACACACACTCTTTCCTTTGACAACACACACTTCCATTTGACACCACACATTCTTCCCTTTTATAAAACCCACTATTGCCTTTGACAACACACCCTCTTCCCTTTTATAACACCCTCTTCCCTTTGACAACACACACTATTCCTTTTGACAATGCATACTCTTCCCTTTGACAACACACACTCTTCCCTTTGACTGAACACACTCTTCCCCTTGACAGCACACTCTTCCCTTTGACAACGCATACATTTTTCCTTTGGACAACACACTCTTCCCATTCACAGCACACATTCTTCCCTTTGACAACACTCATGCTTTTCTTTGACAGCACACAGTCTTCCCTTCAACAACACACACTCCTCCCTTTGACAATGCACACTCTTCCCTTTAACAACACCGTCTTCCCATTGACAGCACGCACGCTTCCTTTCGACAACACACTCTCATCGCTTTGACAACACACACTATTTCGTTTGACAGCACACAGTCTTTCCTTTGACAGCACACTCTTTGCTTTGACAACACACCCTCTTCCGTTTTACAACACCCACTCTTCCCTTTGACACCACACACTCTTCCCTTTGATAATGCACTCTTCCCTTTTACAACGCACCCTCTTCCCTTATACAACTCCCGCTCTTGCTTTTGACAACACAACCTCTTCTCTTTTACAACACCCACTCTTCCGTTTGACACCACAGACTATTCCCTTATACAACACACACTCTTGCCTTTGACAACGCACACTCTTCCCTTTGACAGCACACACTATTCCCTTTGACAACACACTCTTGCCTTTGACAACGCACACCCTTCCCTTTTACAACACCCATTCTTCCATTTGACACCACACTCTCTTCCCTGAAACAACACACACTCTTGCCTTTGACAACGCACACTCTTCCCTTGGACAACACACACTCTTCCCTTTGATAACGCACACTCTTCCTATTGACAAGTCACACTCTTACGTTTTACAACACACAATATTTCATTTGACAACGCACACTCTTCCCTTTGACAACATACACTCTTCCCTTTGACAACACACACTCTTGCCTTTGACAACACGCCCTCTTCCCTTTGAAAACACACATTCTTGCCTTTGACAACACACACTCTTCCCTTTGACAAGACGCCCTCTTCCATTTGATAATGCACATTTCCCTTTGGAAATGCACACTCTTCCCCTTGATAACACACACTTTTCGATTTGCCACCACACAATCTTCACTTTTACAACACCCACTCTTGCCTTTGACAACACACACTCTTCCCTTTGACGGCACAGTCTTCCCTTTGACAACACACACTCTTCCCTTTGACAACACACACTCATGCCTTTGACAACACACACTCTTTCCTTTGACAACACACACTTCCATTTGAAACCACACATTCTTCCCTTTTACAAAATCAACTCTTGCCTTTGACAAAACACACTCTTCCCTTTTACAACACCCACTCTTCCAATTGACACCACACACTCTTCCCTTATACAACACACACTCTTGCCTTTGACAACACACACTCTTCCCTTTGACAGCACACACTATTCCCTTTGACAACACACTCTTCCCTTTGACAACACACTCTTGACTTTGACAACGCATACTCTTCCCTTTGACAACACATACTCTTCCCTTTGAAAACACACACTCTTCCCTTTGACTGAACACACTCTTCCCTTTGACAGCACACTCTTCCCTTTGACAACGCACACATTTTTCCTTTGGACAACACACTCTTCCCATTCACACCACACACTCTTCCCTTTTACAACACTCATGCTTTTCTTTGACAACACTCACTCTTCCCTTTGACAACACACACTCTTCCCTTTGACAGCACACACTCTTCCCTTTAACAACACCGTCTTCCCATTTACAGCACGCACTCTTAGCTACGACAACCCACACTCTTCCCTTTGAAAACACACACGCTTCCCTTTGACAACCCACAATCTTCCCTTTGACAACACACACTCTTGCCTTTGATAACACACACTCTTTCCTTAGACAGCACACACTCTTCCCTTTGAAAATGCACACTCTTCCCTTTGACAAAGCACACTCTTACGTTTTACAACACACACTATTCCATTTGACAAAGCACACTCTTCCCTTTGACAACACACACTCTTGCCTTTGACAACACACACTCTTCCCTTTGACAACACACACTCTTGCCTTTGACAACACACACTCTTCCGTTTGACAGCACACACTCTTCCCTTTGATAAAGCACACTGTTCAATTTGACAGCACACACTCTTCCCTTTGATAAAGCACACTGTTCAATTTGACAACACACACTCTTGCCTTTGACAACACACTCTTCCCTTTGACAACACACACTCTTCCCTTTGACAGCACACACTATTCCCTTTGACAACACACTCTTCGCTTTGACAACACACTCTTGACTTTGACAACGCATACTCTTCCCTTTGACAACACATACTCTTCCCTTTGAAAACACACACTCTTCCCTTTGACTGAACACACTCTTCCCTTTGACAGCACACTCTTCCCTTTGACAACGCACACATTTTTCCTTTGGACAACACACTCTTCCCATTCACACCACACACTCTTCCCTTTTACAACACTCATGCTTTTCTTTGACAACACTCACTCTTCCCTTTGACAACACACACTCTTCCCTTTGACAGCACACACTCTTCCCTTCAAAAACACACACTCTTCCCTTTCACAACACAAACTCTTGCCTTTGACAACACACAGTCTTCCCTTCAAAAACACACACTCCTCCCTTTGATAAAGAACACTGTTCAATTTGACAACGCACACTCTTCCCTTTGACGGCACAGTTTTCCCTTTGACAACACACACTCTTCCCTTTGACAGCACACAGTCTTCCCTTCAACAACACACACTCCTCCCTTTGACAATGCACACTCTTCCCTTTAACAACACCGTCTTCCCATTGACAGCACTCATGCTTCCTTTCGACAACACACTGTCTTCGCTTTGACAACACACACTATTTCGTTTGACAGCACACAGTCTTTCCTTTGACAACACACACTTCCATTTGAAACCACACATTCTTCCCTTTTACAAAACCAACTCTTGCCTTTGACAAAACACACTCTTCCCTTTTACAACAGCCACTGTTCCAATTGACACCACACACTCTTCCCTTATACAACACACACTCTTGCCTTTGACAACACACACTCTTCCCTTTGACAGCACACACTATTCCCTTTGACAACACACTCTTCCCTTTGACAACACACTCTTGACTTTGACAACGCATGCTCTTCCCTTTGACAACACATACTCTTCCCTTTGAAAACACATACTCTTCCCTTTGACTGAACACACTCTTCCCATTGACAGCACAATCTTCCCTTTCACAACGCACATATTTTTCCTTTGGACAACACACTCTTCCCATTCACACCACACACTCTTCCCTTTTACAACACTCATGCTTTTCTTTGACAACACTCACTCTTCCCTTTGACAACACACACTCTTCCCTTTGACAGCACACACTCTTCCCTTCAAAAACACACACTCTTCCCTTTCACAACACAAACTCTTCCCTTTAACAACAGCGTCTTCCCATTTACAGCACGCACTCTTAGCTATGACAACCCACACTCTTCCCTTTGAAAACACACACGCTTCCCTTTGACAACCCACAATCTTTGTTTTTACAACGCCCACTCTTGCCTTTGACAACACAAGCTCTTCCGTTTGACAGCACACACTCTTCCCTTTGATAAAGCACACTGTTCAATTTCACAACGCACACTCTTCCCTTTGACGGCACAGTCTTCCCTTTGACAACACACACTCTTGCCTTTGACAACACACTCTTCCCTTTGACAACCCAATCTCTTCCCTTTGACAACACACAATCTAGCCTTTGACAACACACACTCTTTCCTTTGACAACACACACTTCCATTTGACACCACACATTCTTCCCTTTTACAAAACCCATTCTTGCGTTTGACAACACACCCTCTTCCCTGTTATAACACCCACTCTTCCCTTTGACAACACACACTATTCCTTTTGACAATGCATACTCTTCCCTTTGACAACACACACTCTTCCCTTTACTGAACACACTCTTCCTTTTGACAGCACACACTATTACTTTTGACAATGCATACTCTTCCCTTTGACAACACACACTCTTCCCTTTGACTGAACACACTCTTGCCTTTGACAACACACACTCTTCCCTTTGACTGAACACACTCTTCCCTTTGACAGCACACACTATTACTTTTGACAATGCATACTCTTCCCTTTGACAACACACACTCTTCCCTTTGACTGAACACACTCTTCCCTTTGACAGCACACTCTTCCCTTTGACAACGCACACATTTTTCCTTTGGACAACACACTCTTCCCATTCATTCTTCCCTTTGACAACACTCATGCTTTTCTTTGAAAACACTCACTCTTCCCTTTGACAACACACACTCTTCCCTTTGACAGCACACAGTCTTCCCTTCAACAACACACACTCCTCCCTTTGACAATGCACACTCTTCCCTTTAACAACACCGTCTTCCCATTGACAGCACGCACGCTTCCTTTCGACAACACACTGTCTTCGCTTTGACAACACACACTATTTCGTTTGACAGCACACAGTCTTTCCTTTGACAGCACACTCTTTGCTTTGACAACACACCGTCTTCCGTTTTACAACACCCACTATTCCATTTGACACCACACACTCTTCCCTTTTACAACACCCACTCTTGCCTTTGACAACACACCCTCTTCCCTTATACAACTCCCGCTCTTGCTTTTGACAACACACCCTCTTCTCTTTTACAACACCCACTCTTCCGTTTGACACCACAGACTATTTGCTTATACAACACACAATCTTGCCTTTGACAACGTACACTCTTCCCTTTGACAGCACACACTATTCCCTTTGACAACACACTCTTGCCTTTGACAACGCACACCCTTCCCTTTTACAACACACAATATTTCATTTGACAACGCACACTCTTCCCTTTGACAACATACACTCTTCCCTTTGACAACACGCCCTCTTCCCTTTGAAAACACACGTTCTTGCCTTTGACAACACACACTCTTCCCTTTGACAGCACACATTCTTCCCTTTGAAAATGCACACTCTTCCCTTTGACAAGACATTCTTACGTTTTACAACACCCACTCTTCCAATTGACACCACACACTCCTCCCTTGTGCAACACACACTCTTGCCTTTGACAACATACACTATTCCCTTTGACAGCACACATTTTTCCCTTTGACAACACTCATGCTTTTCTTTGACAAACACTCACTCTTCCCTTTGACAACACACTCTTCCCTTTGACAGCACGCACTCTTCCCTTCAACAACACACACTCTTCCCTTCAACAACACATACTCTTCCCTTTGACAACAAAAACTCGACCTTTTGATAACACACTCTTGCCTTTGACAGCACACACTCTTCCCTTTGAATGCACACACTCTTCCCTTTGACAACGCACACTCTTACGTTTTACAACACAAACTATTTCATTTGGCAACGCACACTCTTCCCTTTGACAACACACACTTCCATTTGACACCACACATTCTTCCCTTTTACAACACCCACTCTTGCCTTTGACAACACACCCTCTTCCCTTTTACAACACTCGCTCTTCCAATTGACACCGCACACTCTTCCCTTATACAACACACATGCTTTTCTTTGACAACACTCACTCTTCCCTTTGACAACACACACTCTTCCCTTTGACTGCACAGTCTTCCCTTTGACAACACACACTCTTGCCTTTGAAAACGCAAGCATTTTTCCTTTGGACAACACACTCTTCCCGTTCACACCACACACTCTTCCCTTTTACAACACCCACTCTTGCCTTTGACAACACTCACTCTTCCCTTTGACAACACACACTCTTCCCTTTGACTGCACAGTCTTCCCTTTGACAACACACACTCTTGCCTTTGACAACACACTCTTCCCTTTGACAACGCGCACGCTTCCCTTTGACAACCCACAATCTTCCCTTTGACAACACACACTCTTGCCTTTGACAACACACACTCTTTCCTTTGACAGCACACACTCTTCCCTTTGAAAATGCACACTCTTCCCTTTGACAAGGCACACTCTTCCCTTTGACAACACACACTCTTGCCTTTGACAACACACTCTTCCCTTTGACAACACACACTCTTCCCTTTGACAAGACGCCCTCTTCCCTTTGATAATGCACACTTCCCTTTGGAAATGCACACTCTTCCCTTTGATAACACACACTCTTCTATTTGCCACCACACAATCTTTGTTTTTACAACACCCACTCTTGCCTTTGACAACACAAGCTCTTCCGTTTGACAGCACACACTCTTCCCTTTGATAAAGCACACTGTTCAATTTCACAACGCACACTCTTCCCTTTGACGGCACAGTCTTCCCTTTGACAACACACACTCTTGCCTTTGACAACACACTCTTCCCTTTGACAACCCAAACTCTTCCCTTTGACAACACACAATCTTGCCTTTGACAACACACACTCTTTCCTTTGACAACACACACTTCCATTTGACACCACACATTCTTCCCTTTTACAAAAACCACTCTTGCGTTTGACAACACACCCTCTTCCCTGTTATAACACCCACTCTTCCCTTTGACAACACACACTATTCCTTTTGACAATGCATACTCTTCCCTTTGACAACACACACTCTTCCCTTTACTGAACACACTCTTCCCTTTGACAGCACACACTATTACTTTTGACAATGCATACTCTTCCCTTTGATAACACACACTCTTCCCTTTGACTGAACACACTCTTCCCTTTGACAGCACACTCTTCCCTTTGACAACGCACACATTTTTCCTTTGGACAACACACTCTTCCCATTCACAGCACACATTCTTCCCTTTGACAACACTCATGCTTTTCTTTGACAACACTCACTCTTCCCTTTGACAACACACACTCTTCCCTTTGACAGCACACAGTCTTCCCTTCAACAACACACACTCCTCCCTTTGACAATGCACACTCTTCCCTTTAACAACACCGTCTTCCCATTGACAGCACGCACGCTTCCTTTCGACAACACACTGTCTTCACTTTGACAACACACACTATTTCGTTTGACAGCACACAGTCTTTCCTTTGACAGCACACTCTTTGCTTTGACAACACACCGTCTTCCGTTTTACAACACCCACTATTCCATTTGACACCACACACTCTTCCCTTTTACAAAACCCACTCTTGCCTTTGACAACACACCCTCTTCCCTTATACAACTCCCGCTCTTGCTTTTGACAACACACCCTCTTCTCTTTTACAACACCCACTCTTCCGTTTGACACCACAGACTATTCGCTTATACAACACACACTCTTGCCTTTGACAACGTACACTCTTCCCTTTGACAGCACACACTATTCCCTTTGACAACACACTCGTGCCTTTGACAACGCACACCCTTCCCTTTTACAACATACACTCTTCCCTTTGACAACATACACTCTTCCCTTTGACAACACACACTCTTGCCTTTGACAACACGCCCTCTTCCCTTTGAAAACACACGTTCTTGCCTTTGACAACACACACTCTTCCCTTTGACAGCACACATTCTTCCCTTTGAAAATGCACACTCTTCCCTTTGACAAGGCACACTCTTACGTTTTACAACACCCACTCTTCCAATTGACACCACACACTCTTCCCTTGTACAACACACACTCTTGCCTTTGACAACATACACTATTCCCTTTGACAGCACACATTTTTCCCTTTGACAACACTCATGCTTTTCTTTGACAAACACTCACTCTTCCCTTTGACAACACACTCTTCCCTTTGACAGCACGCACTCTTCCCTTCAACAACACACACTCTTCCCTTCAACAACACATACTCTTCCCTTTGACAACACAAACTCGACCTTTTGACAACACACTCTTGCCTTTGACAGCACACACTCTTCCCTTTGAATGCACACACTCTTCCGTTTGACAACGCACACTCTTACGTTTTACAACACAAACTATTTCATTTGGCAACGCACACTCTTCCCTTTGACAACACACACTTCCATTTGAAACCACACATTCTTCCCTTTTACAACACCCACTCTTGCCTTTGACAACACACCCTCTTCCCTTTTACAACACTCGCTCTTCCAATTGACACCGCACACTCTTCCCTTATACAACACACATGCTTTTCTTTGACAACACTCAATCTTCCCTTTGACAACACACACTCTTCCCTTTGACTGCACAGTCTTCCCTTTGACAACACACACTCTTGCCTTTGACAACGCAAGCATTTTCCTTTGGACAACACACTCTTCCCGTTCACACCACACACTCTTCCCTTTTACAACACTCATGCTTTTCTTTGACAACACTCACTCTTCCCTTTGACAACACACACTCTTCCCTTTGACTGCACAGTCTTCCCTTTGACAACACACACTCTTGCCTTTGACAACACACTCTTCCCTTTGACAACGCGCACGCTTCCCTTTGACAACCCACAATCTTCCCTTTGACAACACACACTCTTGCCTTTGACAACACACACTCTTTCCTTTGACAGCACACACTCTTCCCTTTGAAAATGCACACTCTTCCCTTTGACAAGGCACACTCTTCCCTTTGACAACACACACTCTTGCCTTTGACAACACACTCTTCCCTTTGACAACCCACACTCTTCCCTTTGAAAACACACACTCTTGCCTTTGACTGAACACACTCTTCCCTTTGAAAACACACACTTTTCCCTTTGACTGAACACACTCTTCCCTTTGACAGCACACACTCTTCCCTTTGACAACACACATTCTTGCCCTTAACAGCACACACTCTTGCCTTTCACAACACACTCTCTTCCCTGTGACAACACACCCTCTTCCCTTTGACAACACACCCTCTTCCCTTTGACAACGCACACTCTTAGCTATGGCAACCCACACTCTTCACTTTGACAACACACACTCTTCCCTTTGACTGAACACACTCTTCCCTTTGACAGCACACACTCTTCCCATTGACAACACACACTCTTGCCTTTGACAACACACTCTTCCCTTTGACAACCCACACTCTTCCCTTTGAAAACACACACTCTTGCCTTTGACAACACACACTCTTCCCTTTGACAAGACGCCCTCTTCCCTTTGATAATGCACACTTCCCTTTGGAAATGCACACTCTTCCCTCTGATAACACACACTCTTCTATTTGCCACCACACAATCTTTGTTTTTACAACACCCACTCTTGCCTTTGACAACACAAGCTCTTCCGTTTGACAGCACACACTCTTCGCTTTGATAAAGCACACTGTTCAATTTCACAACGCACACTCTTCCCTTTGACGGCACAGTCTTCCCTTTGACAACACACACTCTTGCCTTTGACAACACACTCTTCCCTTTGACAACCCACACTCTTCCGTTTGACAAACCACAATCTTGCCTTTGACAACACAGACTCTTTCCTTTGACAACACACACTTCCATTTGACACCACACATTCTTCCCTTTTACAAAACCCACTCTTGCCTTTGACAACACACCCTCTTCCCTTTTATAACACCCACTCTTCCCTTTGACAACACACACTATTCCTTTTGACAATGCATACTCTTCCCTTTGACAACACACACTCTTCCCTTTGACTGAACACACTCTTCCCTTTGACAGCACACACTATTCCTTTTGACAATGCATACTCTTCCCTTTGACAGCACACTCTTCCCTTTGACTGAACACACTCTTCCCTTTGACAGCACACTCTTCCCTTTGACAACGCACACATTTTTCCTTTGGACAACACACTCTTCCCATTCACAGCACACATTCTTCCCTTTGACAAACTCATGCTTTTCTTTGACAACACTCACTTTTCCCTTTGACAACACACTCTTCCCTTTGACAGCACACAGTCTTCCCTTCAACAACACACACTCCTCCCTTTGACAATGCACCCTCTTCCCTTTTACAACACTCGCTCTTCCAATTGACACCGCACACTCTTCCCTTATACAACACACATGCTTTTCTTTGACAACACTCACTCTTCCCTTTGACAACACACTCTTCCCTTTGACAGCACGCACTCTTCCCTTCAACAACACACACTCTTCCCTTCAACAACACATACTCTTCCCTTTGACAACAAAAACTCGACCTTTTGATAACACACTCTTGCCTTTGACAGCACACACTCTTCCCTTTGAATGCACACACTCTTCCCTTTGACAACGCACACTCTTACGTTTTACAACACAAACTATTTCATTTGGCAACGCACACTCTTCCCTTTGACAACACACACTTCCATTTGACACCACACATTCTTCCCTTTTACAACACCCACTCTTGCCTTTGACAACACACCCTCTTCCCTTTTACAACACTCGCTCTTCCAATTGACACCGCACACTCTTCCCTTATACAACACACATGCTTTTCTTTGACAACACTCACTCTTCCCTTTGACAACACACACTCTTCCCTTTGACTGCACAGTCTTCCCTTTGACAACACACACTCTTGCCTTTGAAAACGCAAGCATTTTTCCTTTGGACAACACACTCTTCCCGTTCACACCACACACTCTTCCCTTTTACAACACTCATGCTTTTCTTTGACAACACTCACTCTTCCCTTTGACAACACACACTCTTCCCTTTGACTGCACAGTCTTCCCTTTGACAATGCGCACGCTTCCCTTTGACAACCCACAATCTTCCCTTTGACAACACACACTCTTGCCTTTGACAACACACACTCTTGCCTTTGACAACACGCCCTCTTCCCTTTGAAAACACACGTTCTTGCCTTTGACAACACACACTCTTCCCTTTGACAGCACACATTCTTCCCTTTGAAAATGCACACTCTTCCCTTTGACAAGGCACACTCTTACGTTTTACAACACCCACTCTTCCAATTGACACCACACACTCTTCCCTTGTACAACACACACTCTTCCCTTTTACAACACTCATGCTTTTCTTTGACAACACTCACTCTTCCCTTTGACAACACACACTCTTCCCTTTGACTGCACAGTCTTCCCTTTGACAACACACACTCTTGCCTTTGACAACACACTCTTCCCTTTGACAACGCGCACGCTTCCCTTTGACAACCCACAATCTTCCCTTTGACAACACACTCTTCCCTTTGACAGCACGCACTCTTCCCTTCAACAACACACACTCTTCCCTTCAACAACACATACTCTTCCCTTTGACAACAAAAACTCGACCTTTTGATAACACACTCTTGCCTTTGACAGCACACACTCTTCCCTTTGAATGCACACACTCTTCCCTTTGACAACGCACACTCTTACGTTTTACAACACAAACTATTTCATTTGGCAACGCACACTCTTCCCTTTGACAACACACACTTCCATTTGACACCACACATTCTTCCCTTTTACAACACCCACTCTTGCCTTTGACAACACACCCTCTTCCCTTTTACAACACTCGCTCTTCCAATTGACACCGCACACTCTTCCCTTATACAACACACATGCTTTTCTTTGACAACACTCACTCTTCCCTTTGACAACACACACTCTTCCCTTTGACTGCACAGTCTTCCCTTTGACAACACACACTCTTGCCTTTGAAAACGCAAGCATTTTTCCTTTGGACAACACACTCTTCCCGTTCACACCACACACTCTTCCCTTTTACAACACCCACTCTTGCCTTTGACAACACTCACTCTTCCCTTTGACAACACACACTCTTCCCTTTGACTGCACAGTCTTCCCTTTGACAACACACACTCTTGCCTTTGACAACACACTCTTCCCTTTGACAACGCGCACGCTTCCCTTTGACAACCCACAATCTTCCCTTTGACAACACACACTCTTGCCTTTGACAACACACACTCTTTCCTTTGACAGCACACACTCTTCCCTTTGAAAATGCACACTCTTCCCTTTGACAAGGCACACTCTTCCCTTTGACAACACACACTCTTGCCTTTGACAACACACTCTTCCCTTTGACAACCCACACTCTTCCCTTTGACAAGACGCCCTCTTCCCTTTGATAATGCACACTTCCCTTTGGAAATGCACACTCTTCCCTTTGATAACACACACTCTTCTATTTGCCACCACACAATCTTTGTTTTTACAACACCCACTCTTGCCTTTGACAACACAAGCTCTTCCGTTTGACAGCACACACTCTTCCCTTTGATAAAGCACACTGTTCAATTTCACAACGCACACTCTTCCCTTTGACGGCACAGTCTTCCCTTTGACAACACACACTCTTGCCTTTGACAACACACTCTTCCCTTTGACAACCCAAACTCTTCCCTTTGACAACACACAATCTTGCCTTTGACAACACACACTCTTTCCTTTGACAACACACACTTCCATTTGACACCACACATTCTTCCCTTTTACAAAAACCACTCTTGCGTTTGACAACACACCCTCTTCCCTGTTATAACACCCACTCTTCCCTTTGACAACACACACTATTCCTTTTGACAATGCATACTCTTCCCTTTGACAACACACACTCTTCCCTTTACTGAACACACTCTTCCCTTTGACAGCACACACTATTACTTTTGACAATGCATACTCTTCCCTTTGACAACACACACTCTTCCCTTTGACTGAACACACTCTTCCCTTTGACAGCACACTCTTCCCTTTGACAACGCACACATTTTTCCTTTGGACAACACACTCTTCCCATTCACAGCACACATTCTTCCCTTTGACAACACTCATGCTTTTCTTTGACAGCACACAGTCTTCCCTTCAACAACACACACTCCTCCCTTTGACAATGCACACTCTTCCCTTTAACAACACCGTCTTCCCATTGACAGCACGCACGCTTCCTTTCGACAACACACTGTCTTCGCTTTGACAACACACACTATTTCGTTTGACAGCACACAGTCTTTCCTTTGACAGCACACTCTTTGCTTTGACAACACACCGTCTTCCGTTTTACAACACCCACTATTCCATTTGACACCACACACTCTTCCCTTTTACAAAACCCACTCTTGCCTTTGACAACACACCCTCTTCCCTTATACAACTCCCGCTCTTGCTTTTGACAACACACCCTCTTCTCTTTTACAACACCCACTCTTCCGTTTGACACCACAGACTATTCGCTTATACAACACACACTCTTGCCTTTGACAACGTACACTCTTCCCTTTGACAGCACACACTATTCCCTTTGACAACACACTCTTGCCTTTGACAACGCACACCCTTCCCTTTTACAACATACACTCTTCCCTTTGACAACATACACTCTTCCCTTTGACAACACACACTCTTGCCTTTGACAACACGCCCTCTTCCCTTTGAAAACACACGTTCTTGCCTTTGACAACACACACTCTTCCCTTTGACAGCACACATTCTTCCCTTTGAAAATGCACACTCTTCCCTTTGACAAGGCACACTCTTACGTTTTACAACACCCACTCTTCCAATTGACACCACACACTCTTCCCTTGTACAACACACACTCTTCCCTTTTACAACACTCATGCTTTTCTTTGACAACACTCACTCTTCCCTTTGACAACACACACTCTTCCCTTTGACTGCACAGTCTTCCCTTTGACAACACACACTCTTGCCTTTGACAACGCGCACGCTTCCCTTTGACAACCCACAATCTTCCCTTTGACAACACACACTCTTGCCTTTGACAACACACACTCTTTCCTTTGACAGCACACACTCTTCCCTTTGAAAATGCACACTCTTCCCTTTGACAAGGCACACTCTTCCCTTTGACAACACACACTCTTGCCTTTGACAACACACTCTTCCCTTTGACAACCCACACTCTTCCCTTTGAAAACACACACTCTTGCCTTTGACTGAACACACTCTTCCCTTTGAAAACACACACTTTTCCCTTTGACTGAACACACTCTTCCCTTTGACAGCACACACTCTTCCCTTTGACAACACACATTCTTGCCCTTAACAGCACACACTCTTGCCTTTCACAACACACTCTCTTCCCTGTGACAACACACCCTCTTCCCTTTGACAACACACCCTCTTCCCTTTGACAACGCACACTCTTAGCTATGGCAACCCACACTCTTCACTTTGACAACACACACTCTTCCCTTTGACTGAACACACTCTTCCCTTTGACAGCACACACTCTTCCCATTGACAACACACACTCTTGCCTTTGACAACACACTCTTCCCTTTGACAACCCACACTCTTCCCTTTGAAAACACACACTCTTGCCTTTGACAACACACACTCTTCCCTTTGACAAGACGCCCTCTTCCCTTTGATAATGCACACTTCCCTTTGGAAATGCACACTCTTCCCTCTGATAACACACACTCTTCTATTTGCCACCACACAATCTTTGTTTTTACAACACCCACTCTTGCCTTTGACAACACAAGCTCTTCCGTTTGACAGCACACACTCTTCGCTTTGATAAAGCACACTGTTCAATTTCACAACGCACACTCTTCCCTTTGACGGCACAGTCTTCCCTTTGACAACACACACTCTTGCCTTTGACAACACACTCTTCCCTTTGACAACCCACACTCTTCCGTTTGACAAACCACAATCTTGCCTTTGACAACACAGACTCTTTCCTTTGACAACACACACTTCCATTTGACACCACACATTCTTCCCTTTTACAAAACCCACTCTTGCCTTTGACAACACACCCTCTTCCCTTTTATAACACCCACTCTTCCCTTTGACAACACACACTATTCCTTTTGACAATGCATACTCTTCCCTTTGACAACACACACTCTTCCCTTTGACTGAACACACTCTTCCCTTTGACAGCACACACTATTCCTTTTGACAATGCATACTCTTCCCTTTGACAGCACACTCTTCCCTTTGACTGAACACACTCTTCCCTTTGACAGCACACTCTTCCCTTTGACAACGCACACATTTTTCCTTTGGACAACACACTCTTCCCATTCACAGCACACATTCTTCCCTTTGACAAACTCATGCTTTTCTTTGACAACACTCACTTTTCCCTTTGACAACACACTCTTCCCTTTGACAGCACACAGTCTTCCCTTCAACAACACACACTCCTCCCTTTGACAATGCACCCTCTTCCCTTTTACAACACTCGCTCTTCCAATTGACACCGCACACTCTTCCCTTATACAACACACATGCTTTTCTTTGACAACACTCACTCTTCCCTTTGACAACACACTCTTCCCTTTGACAGCACGCACTCTTCCCTTCAACAACACACACTCTTCCCTTCAACAACACATACTCTTCCCTTTGACAACAAAAACTCGACCTTTTGATAACACACTCTTGCCTTTGACAGCACACACTCTTCCCTTTGAATGCACACACTCTTCCCTTTGACAACGCACACTCTTACGTTTTACAACACAAACTATTTCATTTGGCAACGCACACTCTTCCCTTTGACAACACACACTTCCATTTGACACCACACATTCTTCCCTTTTACAACACCCACTCTTGCCTTTGACAACACACCCTCTTCCCTTTTACAACACTCGCTCTTCCAATTGACACCGCACACTCTTCCCTTATACAACACACATGCTTTTCTTTGACAACACTCACTCTTCCCTTTGACAACACACACTCTTCCCTTTGACTGCACAGTCTTCCCTTTGACAACACACACTCTTGCCTTTGAAAACGCAAGCATTTTTCCTTTGGACAACACACTCTTCCCGTTCACACCACACACTCTTCCCTTTTACAACACTCATGCTTTTCTTTGACAACACTCACTCTTCCCTTTGACAACACACACTCTTCCCTTTGACTGCACAGTCTTCCCTTTGACAATGCGCACGCTTCCCTTTGACAACCCACAATCTTCCCTTTGACAACACACACTCTTGCCTTTGACAACACACACTCTTGCCTTTGACAACACGCCCTCTTCCCTTTGAAAACACACGTTCTTGCCTTTGACAACACACACTCTTCCCTTTGACAGCACACATTCTTCCCTTTGAAAATGCACACTCTTCCCTTTGACAAGGCACACTCTTACGTTTTACAACACCCACTCTTCCAATTGACACCACACACTCTTCCCTTGTACAACACACACTCTTCCCTTTTACAACACACTCTTCCCTTTGACAACGCGCACGCTTCCCTTTGACAACCCACAATCTTCCCTTTGACAACACACTCTTCCCTTTGACAGCACGCACTCTTCCCTTCAACAACACACACTCTTCCCTTCAACAACACATACTCTTCCCTTTGACAACAAAAACTCGACCTTTTGATAACACACTCTTGCCTTTGACAGCACACACTCTTCCCTTTGAATGCACACACTCTTCCCTTTGACAACGCACACTCTTACGTTTTACAACACAAACTATTTCATTTGGCAACGCACACTCTTCCCTTTGACAACACACACTTCCATTTGACACCACACATTCTTCCCTTTTACAACACCCACTCTTGCCTTTGACAACACACCCTCTTCCCTTTTACAACACTCGCTCTTCCAATTGACACCGCACACTCTTCCCTTATACAACACACATGCTTTTCTTTGACAACACTCACTCTTCCCTTTGACAACACACACTCTTCCCTTTGACTGCACAGTCTTCCCTTTGACAACACACACTCTTGCCTTTGAAAACGCAAGCATTTTTCCTTTGGACAACACACTCTTCCCGTTCACACCACACACTCTTCCCTTTTACAACACCCACTCTTGCCTTTGACAACACTCACTCTTCCCTTTGACAACACACACTCTTCCCTTTGACTGCACAGTCTTCCCTTTGACAACACACACTCTTGCCTTTGACAACACACTCTTCCCTTTGACAACGCGCACGCTTCCCTTTGACAACCCACAATCTTCCCTTTGACAACACACACTCTTGCCTTTGACAACACACACTCTTTCCTTTGACAGCACACACTCTTCCCTTTGAAAATGCACACTCTTCCCTTTGACAAGGCACACTCTTCCCTTTGACAACACACACTCTTGCCTTTGACAACACACTCTTCCCTTTGACAACCCAAACTCTTCCCTTTGACAACACACAATCTTGCCTTTGACAACACACACTCTTTCCTTTGACAACACACACTTCCATTTGACACCACACATTCTTCCCTTTTACAAAAACCACTCTTGCGTTTGACAACACACCCTCTTCCCTGTTATAACACCCACTCTTCCCTTTGACAACACACACTATTCCTTTTGACAATGCATACTCTTCCCTTTGACAACACACACTCTTCCCTTTACTGAACACACTCTTCCCTTTGACAGCACACACTATTACTTTTGACAATGCATACTCTTCCCTTTGACAACACACACTCTTCCCTTTGACTGAACACACTCTTCCCTTTGACAGCACACTCTTCCCTTTGACAACGCACACATTTTTCCTTTGGACAACACACTCTTCCCATTCACAGCACACATTCTTCCCTTTGACAACACTCATGCTTTTCTTTGACAGCACACAGTCTTCCCTTCAACAACACACACTCCTCCCTTTGACAATGCACACTCTTCCCTTTAACAACACCGTCTTCCCATTGACAGCACGCACGCTTCCTTTCGACAACACACTGTCTTCGCTTTGACAACACACACTATTTCGTTTGACAGCACACAGTCTTTCCTTTGACAGCACACTCTTTGCTTTGACAACACACCGTCTTCCGTTTTACAACACCCACTATTCCATTTGACACCACACACTCTTCCCTTTTACAAAACCCACTCTTGCCTTTGACAACACACCCTCTTCCCTTATACAACTCCCGCTCTTGCTTTTGACAACACACCCTCTTCTCTTTTACAACACCCACTCTTCCGTTTGACACCACAGACTATTCGCTTATACAACACACACTCTTGCCTTTGACAACGTACACTCTTCCCTTTGACAGCACACACTATTCCCTTTGACAACACACTCTTGCCTTTGACAACGCACACCCTTCCCTTTTACAACATACACTCTTCCCTTTGACAACATACACTCTTCCCTTTGACAACACACACTCTTGCCTTTGACAACACGCCCTCTTCCCTTTGAAAACACACGTTCTTGCCTTTGACAACACACACTCTTCCCTTTGACAGCACACATTCTTCCCTTTGAAAATGCACACTCTTCCCTTTGACAAGGCACACTCTTACGTTTTACAACACCCACTCTTCCAATTGACACCACACACTCTTCCCTTGTACAACACACACTCTTCCCTTTTACAACACTCATGCTTTTCTTTGACAACACTCACTCTTCCCTTTGACAACACACACTCTTCCCTTTGACTGCACAGTCTTCCCTTTGACAACACACACTCTTGCCTTTGACAACGCGCACGCTTCCCTTTGACAACCCACAATCTTCCCTTTGACAACACACACTCTTGCCTTTGACAACACACACTCTTTCCTTTGACAGCACACACTCTTCCCTTTGAAAATGCACACTCTTCCCTTTGACAAGGCACACTCTTCCCTTTGACAACACACACTCTTGCCTTTGACAACACACTCTTCCCTTTGACAACCCACACTCTTCCCTTTGAAAACACACACTCTTGCCTTTGACTGAACACACTCTTCCCTTTGAAAACACACACTTTTCCCTTTGACTGAACACACTCTTCCCTTTGACAGCACACACTCTTCCCTTTGACAACACACATTCTTGCCCTTAACAGCACACACTCTTGCCTTTCACAACACACTCTCTTCCCTGTGACAACACACCCTCTTCCCTTTGACAACACACCCTCTTCCCTTTGACAACGCACACTCTTAGCTATGGCAACCCACACTCTTCACTTTGACAACACACACTCTTCCCTTTGACTGAACACACTCTTCCCTTTGACAGCACACACTCTTCCCATTGACAACACACACTCTTGCCTTTGACAACACACTCTTCCCTTTGACAACCCACACTCTTCCCTTTGAAAACACACACTCTTGCCTTTGACAACACACACTCTTCCCTTTGACAAGACGCCCTCTTCCCTTTGATAATGCACACTTCCCTTTGGAAATGCACACTCTTCCCTCTGATAACACACACTCTTCTATTTGCCACCACACAATCTTTGTTTTTACAACACCCACTCTTGCCTTTGACAACACAAGCTCTTCCGTTTGACAGCACACACTCTTCGCTTTGATAAAGCACACTGTTCAATTTCACAACGCACACTCTTCCCTTTGACGGCACAGTCTTCCCTTTGACAACACACACTCTTGCCTTTGACAACACACTCTTCCCTTTGACAACCCACACTCTTCCGTTTGACAAACCACAATCTTGCCTTTGACAACACAGACTCTTTCCTTTGACAACACACACTTCCATTTGACACCACACATTCTTCCCTTTTACAAAACCCACTCTTGCCTTTGACAACACACCCTCTTCCCTTTTATAACACCCACTCTTCCCTTTGACAACACACACTATTCCTTTTGACAATGCATACTCTTCCCTTTGACAACACACACTCTTCCCTTTGACTGAACACACTCTTCCCTTTGACAGCACACACTATTCCTTTTGACAATGCATACTCTTCCCTTTGACAGCACACTCTTCCCTTTGACTGAACACACTCTTCCCTTTGACAGCACACTCTTCCCTTTGACAACGCACACATTTTTCCTTTGGACAACACACTCTTCCCATTCACAGCACACATTCTTCCCTTTGACAAACTCATGCTTTTCTTTGACAACACTCACTTTTCCCTTTGACAACACACTCTTCCCTTTGACAGCACACAGTCTTCCCTTCAACAACACACACTCCTCCCTTTGACAATGCACCCTCTTCCCTTTTACAACACTCGCTCTTCCAATTGACACCGCACACTCTTCCCTTATACAACACACATGCTTTTCTTTGACAACACTCACTCTTCCCTTTGACAACACACTCTTCCCTTTGACAGCACGCACTCTTCCCTTCAACAACACACACTCTTCCCTTCAACAACACATACTCTTCCCTTTGACAACAAAAACTCGACCTTTTGATAACACACTCTTGCCTTTGACAGCACACACTCTTCCCTTTGAATGCACACACTCTTCCCTTTGACAACGCACACTCTTACGTTTTACAACACAAACTATTTCATTTGGCAACGCACACTCTTCCCTTTGACAACACACACTTCCATTTGACACCACACATTCTTCCCTTTTACAACACCCACTCTTGCCTTTGACAACACACCCTCTTCCCTTTTACAACACTCGCTCTTCCAATTGACACCGCACACTCTTCCCTTATACAACACACATGCTTTTCTTTGACAACACTCACTCTTCCCTTTGACAACACACACTCTTCCCTTTGACTGCACAGTCTTCCCTTTGACAACACACACTCTTGCCTTTGAAAACGCAAGCATTTTTCCTTTGGACAACACACTCTTCCCGTTCACACCACACACTCTTCCCTTTTACAACACTCATGCTTTTCTTTGACAACACTCACTCTTCCCTTTGACAACACACACTCTTCCCTTTGACTGCACAGTCTTCCCTTTGACAATGCGCACGCTTCCCTTTGACAACCCACAATCTTCCCTTTGACAACACACACTCTTGCCTTTGACAACACACACTCTTGCCTTTGACAACACGCCCTCTTCCCTTTGAAAACACACGTTCTTGCCTTTGACAACACACACTCTTCCCTTTGACAGCACACATTCTTCCCTTTGAAAATGCACACTCTTCCCTTTGACAAGGCACACTCTTACGTTTTACAACACCCACTCTTCCAATTGACACCACACACTCTTCCCTTGTACAACACACACTCTTCCCTTTTACAACACACTCTTCCCTTTGACAACGCGCACGCTTCCCTTTGACAACCCACAATCTTCCCTTTGACAACACACTCTTCCCTTTGACAGCACGCACTCTTCCCTTCAACAACACACACTCTTCCCTTCAACAACACATACTCTTCCCTTTGACAACAAAAACTCGACCTTTTGATAACACACTCTTGCCTTTGACAGCACACACTCTTCCCTTTGAATGCACACACTCTTCCCTTTGACAACGCACACTCTTACGTTTTACAACACAAACTATTTCATTTGGCAACGCACACTCTTCCCTTTGACAACACACACTTCCATTTGACACCACACATTCTTCCCTTTTACAACACCCACTCTTGCCTTTGACAACACACCCTCTTCCCTTTTACAACACTCGCTCTTCCAATTGACACCGCACACTCTTCCCTTATACAACACACATGCTTTTCTTTGACAACACTCACTCTTCCCTTTGACAACACACACTCTTCCCTTTGACTGCACAGTCTTCCCTTTGACAACACACACTCTTGCCTTTGAAAACGCAAGCATTTTTCCTTTGGACAACACACTCTTCCCGTTCACACCACACACTCTTCCCTTTTACAACACCCACTCTTGCCTTTGACAACACTCACTCTTCCCTTTGACAACACACACTCTTCCCTTTGACTGCACAGTCTTCCCTTTGACAACACACACTCTTGCCTTTGACAACACACTCTTCCCTTTGACAACGCGCACGCTTCCCTTTGACAACCCACAATCTTCCCTTTGACAACACACACTCTTGCCTTTGACAACACACACTCTTTCCTTTGACAGCACACACTCTTCCCTTTGAAAATGCACACTCTTCCCTTTGACAAGGCACACTCTTCCCTTTGACAACACACACTCTTGCCTTTGACAACACACTCTTCCCTTTGACAACCCACACTCTTCCCTTTGACAAGACGCCCTCTTCCCTTTGATAATGCACACTTCCCTTTGGAAATGCACACTCTTCCCTTTGATAACACACACTCTTCTATTTGCCACCACACAATCTTTGTTTTTACAACACCCACTCTTGCCTTTGACAACACAAGCTCTTCCGTTTGACAGCACACACTCTTCCCTTTGATAAAGCACACTGTTCAATTTCACAACGCACACTCTTCCCTTTGACGGCACAGTCTTCCCTTTGACAACACACACTCTTGCCTTTGACAACACACTCTTCCCTTTGACAACCCAAACTCTTCCCTTTGACAACACACAATCTTGCCTTTGACAACACACACTCTTTCCTTTGACAACACACACTTCCATTTGACACCACACATTCTTCCCTTTTACAAAAACCACTCTTGCGTTTGACAACACACCCTCTTCCCTGTTATAACACCCACTCTTCCCTTTGACAACACACACTATTCCTTTTGACAATGCATACTCTTCCCTTTGACAACACACACTCTTCCCTTTACTGAACACACTCTTCCCTTTGACAGCACACACTATTACTTTTGACAATGCATACTCTTCCCTTTGACAACACACACTCTTCCCTTTGACTGAACACACTCTTCCCTTTGACAGCACACTCTTCCCTTTGACAACGCACACATTTTTCCTTTGGACAACACACTCTTCCCATTCACAGCACACATTCTTCCCTTTGACAACACTCATGCTTTTCTTTGACAGCACACAGTCTTCCCTTCAACAACACACACTCCTCCCTTTGACAATGCACACTCTTCCCTTTAACAACACCGTCTTCCCATTGACAGCACGCACGCTTCCTTTCGACAACACACTGTCTTCGCTTTGACAACACACACTATTTCGTTTGACAGCACACAGTCTTTCTTTTGACAGCACACTCTTTGCTTTGACAACACACCGTCTTCCGTTTTACAACACCCACTATTCCATTTGACACCACACACTCTTCCCTTTTACAAAACCCACTCTTGCCTTTGACAACACACCCTCTTCCCTTATACAACTCCCGCTCTTGCTTTTGACAACACACCCTCTTCTCTTTTACAACACCCACTCTTCCGTTTGACACCACAGACTATTCGCTTATACAACACACACTCTTGCCTTTGACAACGTACACTCTTCCCTTTGACAGCACACACTATTCCCTTTGACAACACACTCTTGCCTTTGACAACGCACACCCTTCCCTTTTACAACATACACTCTTCCCTTTGACAACATACACTCTTCCCTTTGACAACACACACTCTTGCCTTTGACAACACGCCCTCTTCCCTTTGAAAACACACGTTCTTGCCTTTGACAACACACACTCTTCCCTTTGACAGCACACATTCTTCCCTTTGAAAATGCACACTCTTCCCTTTGACAAGGCACACTCTTACGTTTTACAACACCCACTCTTCCAATTGACACCACACACTCTTCCCTTGTACAACACACACTCTTGCCTTTGACAACATACACTATTCCCTTTGACAGCACACATTTTTCCCTTTGACAACACTCATGCTTTTCTTTGACAAACACTCACTCTTCCCTTTGACAACACACTCTTCCCTTTGACAGCACGCACTCTTCCCTTCAACAACACACACTCTTCCCTTCAACAACACATACTCTTCCCTTTGACAACACAAACTCGACCTTTTGACAACACACTCTTGCCTTTGACAGCACACACTCTTCCCTTTGAATGCACACACTCTTCCGTTTGACAACGCACACTCTTACGTTTTACAACACAAACTATTTCATTTGGCAACGCACACTCTTCCCTTTGACAACACACACTTCCATTTGAAACCACACATTCTTCCCTTTTACAACACCCACTCTTGCCTTTGACAACACACCCTCTTCCCTTTTACAACACTCGCTCTTCCAATTGACACCGCACACTCTTCCCTTATACAACACACATGCTTTTCTTTGACAACACTCAATCTTCCCTTTGACAACACACACTCTTCCCTTTGACTGCACAGTCTTCCCTTTGACAACACACACTCTTGCCTTTGACAACGCAAGCATTTTCCTTTGGACAACACACTCTTCCCGTTCACACCACACACTCTTCCCTTTTACAACACTCATGCTTTTCTTTGACAACACTCACTCTTCCCTTTGACAACACACACTCTTCCCTTTGACTGCACAGTCTTCCCTTTGACAACACACACTCTTGCCTTTGACAACACACTCTTCCCTTTGACAACGCGCACGCTTCCCTTTGACAACCCACAATCTTCCCTTTGACAACACACACTCTTGCCTTTGACAACACACACTCTTTCCTTTGACAGCACACACTCTTCCCTTTGAAAATGCACACTCTTCCCTTTGACAAGGCACACTCTTCCCTTTGACAACACACACTCTTGCCTTTGACAACACACTCTTCCCTTTGACAACCCACACTCTTCCCTTTGAAAACACACACTCTTGCCTTTGACTGAACACACTCTTCCCTTTGAAAACACACACTTTTCCCTTTGACTGAACACACTCTTCCCTTTGACAGCACACACTCTTCCCTTTGACAACACACATTCTTGCCCTTAACAGCACACACTCTTGCCTTTCACAACACACTCTCTTCCCTGTGACAACACACCCTCTTCCCTTTGACAACACACCCTCTTCCCTTTGACAACGCACACTCTTAGCTATGGCAACCCACACTCTTCACTTTGACAACACACACTCTTCCCTTTGAAAACACACACTTTTCCCTTTGACTGAACACACTCTTCCCTTTGACAGCACACACTCTTCCCATTGACAACACACACTCTTGCCTTTGACAACACACTCTTCCCTTTGACAACCCACACTCTTCCCTTTGAAAACACACACTCTTGCCTTTGACAACACACACTCTTCCCTTTGACAAGACGCCCTCTTCCCTTTGATAATGCACACTTCCCTTTGGAAATGCACACTCTTCCCTCTGATAACACACACTCTTCTATTTGCCACCACACAATCTTTGTTTTTACAACACCCACTCTTGCCTTTGACAACACAAGCTCTTCCGTTTGACAGCACACACTCTTCGCTTTGATAAAGCACACTGTTCAATTTCACAACGCACACTCTTCCCTTTGACGGCACAGTCTTCCCTTTGACAACACACACTCTTGCCTTTGACAACACACTCTTCCCTTTGACAACCCACACTCTTCCGTTTGACAAACCACAATCTTGCCTTTGACAACACAGACTCTTTCCTTTGACAACACACACTTCCATTTGACACCACACATTCTTCCCTTTTACAAAACCCACTCTTGCCTTTGACAACACACCCTCTTCCCTTTTATAACACCCACTCTTCCCTTTGACAACACACACTATTCCTTTTGACAATGCATACTCTTCCCTTTGACAACACACACTCTTCCCTTTGACTGAACACACTCTTCCCTTTGACAGCACACACTATTCCTTTTGACAATGCATACTCTTCCCTTTGACAGCACACTCTTCCCTTTGACTGAACACACTCTTCCCTTTGACAGCACACTCTTCCCTTTGACAACGCACACATTTTTCCTTTGGACAACACACTCTTCCCATTCACAGCACACATTCTTCCCTTTGACAAACTCATGCTTTTCTTTGACAACACTCACTTTTCCCTTTGACAACACACTCTTCCCTTTGACAGCACACAGTCTTCCCTTCAACAACACACACTCCTCCCTTTGACAATGCACCCTCTTCCCTTTTACAACACTCGCTCTTCCAATTGACACCGCACACTCTTCCCTTATACAACACACATGCTTTTCTTTGACAACACTCACTCTTCCCTTTGACAACACACACTCTTCCCTTTGACAGCACGCACTCTTCCCTTCAACAACACACACTCTTCCCTTCAACAACACATACTCTTCCCTTTGACAACAAAAACTCGACCTTTTGATAACACACTCTTGCCTTTGACAGCACACACTCTTCCCTTTGAATGCACACACTCTTCCCTTTGACAACGCACACTCTTACGTTTTACAACACAAACTATTTCATTTGGCAACGCACACTCTTCCCTTTGACAACACACACTTCCATTTGACACCACACATTCTTCCCTTTTACAACACCCACTCTTGCCTTTGACAACACACCCTCTTCCCTTTTACAACACTCGCTCTTCCAATTGACACCGCACACTCTTCCCTTATACAACACACATGCTTTTCTTTGACAACACTCACTCTTCCCTTTGACAACACACACTCTTCCCTTTGACTGCACAGTCTTCCCTTTGACAACACACACTCTTGCCTTTGAAAACGCAAGCATTTTTCCTTTGGACAACACACTCTTCCCGTTCACACCACACACTCTTCCCATTTACAACACTCATGCTTTTCTTTGACAACACTCACTCTTCCCTTTGACAACACACACTCTTCCCTTTGACTGCACAGTCTTCCCTTTGACAACACACACTCTTGCCTTTGACAACACACTCTTCCCTTTGACAACGCGCACGCTTCCCTTTGACAACCCACAATCTTCCCTTTGACAACACACACTCTTGCCTTTGACAACACACACTCTTTCCTTTGACAGCACACACTCTTCCTTTTGAAAATGCACACTCTTCCCTTTGACAAGGCACACTCTTCCCTTTGACAACACACACTCTTGCCTTTGTCAACACACTCTTCCCTTTGACAACACACACTCTTCCCTTTGACAAGACGCCCTCTTCCCTTTGATAATGCACACTTCCCTTTGGAAATGCACACTCTTCCCTTTGATAACACACACTCTTCTATTTGCCACCACACAATCTTTGTTTTTACAACACCCACTCTTGCCTTTGACAACACAAGCTCTTCCGTTTGACAGCACACACTCTTCCCTTTGATAAAGCACACTGTTCAATTTCACAACGCACACTCTTCCCTTTGACGGCACAGTCTTCCCTTTGACAACACACACTCTTGCCTTTGACAACACACTCTTCCCTTTGACAACCCAAACTCTTCCCTTTGACAACACACAATCTTGCCTTTGACAACACACACTCTTTCCTTTGACAACACACACTTCCATTTGACACCCCACATTCTTCCCTTTTACAAAAACCACTCTTGCGTTTGACAACACACCCTCTTCCCTGTTATAACACCCACTCTTCCCTTTGACAACACACACTATTCCTTTTGACAATGCATACTCTTCCCTTTGACAACACACACTCTTCCCTTTACTGAACACACTCTTCCCTTTGACAGCACACACTATTACTTTTGACAATGCATACTCTTCCCTTTGACAACACACACTCTTCCCTTTGACTGAACACACTCTTCCCTTTGACAGCACACTCTTCCCTTTGACAACGCACACATTTTTCCTTTGGACAACACACTTTTCCCATTCACAGCACACATTCTTCCCTTTGACAACACTCATGCTTTTCTTTGACAACACTCACTCTTCCCTTCGACAACACACACTCTTCCCTTTGACAGCACACAGTCTTCCCTTCAACAACACACACTCCTCCCTTTGACAATGCACACTCTTCCCTTTAACAACACCGTCTTCCCATTGACAGCACGCACGCTTCCTTTCGACAACACACTGTCTTCGCTTTGACAACACACACTATTTCGTTTGACAGCACACAGTCTTTCCTTTGACAGCACACTCTTTGCTTTGACAACACACCGTCTTCCGTTTTACAACACCCACTATTCCATTTGACACCACACACTCTTCCCTTTTACAAAACCCACTCTTGCCTTTGACAACACACCCTCTTCCCTTATACAACTCCCGCTCTTGCTTTTGACAACACACCCTCTTCTCTTTTACAACACCCACTCTTCCGTTTGACACCACAGACTATTCGCTTATACAACACACACTCTTGCCTTTGACAACGTACACTCTTCCCTTTGACAGCACACACTATTCCCTTTGACAACACACTCTTGCCTTTGACAACGCACACCCTTCCCTTTTACAACATACACTCTTCCCTTTGACAACATACACTCTTCCCTTTGACAACACACACTCTTGCCTTTGACAACACGCCCTCTTCCCTTTGAAAACACACGTTCTTGCCTTTGACAACACACACTCTTCCCTTTGACAGCACACATTCTTCCCTTTGAAAATGCACACTCTTCCCTTTGACAAGGCACACTCTTACGTTTTACAACACCCACTCTTCCAATTGACACCACACACTCTTCCCTTGTACAACACACACTCTTGCCTTTGACAACATACACTATTCCCTTTGACAGCACACATTTTTCCCTTTGACAACACTCATGCTTTTCTTTGACAAACACTCACTCTTCCCTTTGTTAACACACTCTTCCCTTTGACAGCACGCACTCTTCCCTTCAACAACACACACTCTTCCCTTCAACAACACATACTCTTCCCTTTGACAACACAAACTCGACCTTTTGACAACACACTCTTGCCTTTGACAGCACACACTCTTCCCTTTGAATGCACACACTCTTCCCTTTGACAACGCACACTCTTACGTTTTACAACACAAACTATTTCATTTGGCAACGCACACTCTTCCCTTTGACAACACACACTTCCATTTGAAACCACACATTCTTCCCTTTTACAACACCCACTCTTGCCTTTGACAACACACCCTCTTCCCTTTTACAACACTCGCTCTTCCAATTGACACCGCACACTCTTCCCTTATACAACACACATGCTTTTCTTTGACAACACTCAATCTTCCCTTTGACAACACACACTCTTCCCTTTGACTGCACAGTCTTCCCTTTGACAACACACACTCTTGCCTTTGACAACGCAAGCATTTTCCTTTGGACAACACACTCTTCCCGTTCACACCACACACTCTTCCCTTTTACAACACTCATGCTTTTCTTTGACAACACTCACTCTTCCCTTTGACAACACACACTCTTCCCTTTGACTGCACAGTCTTCCCTTTGACAACACACACTCTTGCCTTTGACAACACACTCTTCCCTTTGACAACGCGCACGCTTCCCTTTGACAACCCACAATCTTCCCTTTGACAACACACACTCTTGCCTTTGACAACACACACTCTTTCCTTTGACAGCACACACTCTTCCCTTTGAAAATGCACTCTCTTCCCTTTGACAAGGCACACTCTTCCCTTTGACAACACACACTCTTGCCTTTGACAACACACTCTTCCCTTTGACAACCCACACTCTTCCCTTTGAAAACACACACTCTTGCCTTTGACTGAACACACTCTTCCCTTTGAAAACACACACTTTTCCCTTTGACTGAACACACTCTTCCCTTTGACAGCACACACTCTTCCCTTTGACAACACACATTCTTGCCCTTAACAGCACACACTCTTGCCTTTCACAACACACTCTCTTCCCTGTGACAACACACCCTCTTCCCTTTGACAACACTCGCTCTTCCAATTGACACCGCACACTCTTCCCTTATACAACACACATGCTTTTCTTTGACAACACTCAATCTTCCCTTTGACAACACACACTCTTCCCTTTGACTGCACAGTCTTCCCTTTGACAACACACACTCTTGCCTTTGACAACGCAAGCATTTTCCTTTGGACAACACACTCTTCCCGTTCACACCACACACTCTTCCCTTTTACAACACTCATGCTTTTCTTTGACAACACTCACTCTTCCCTTTGACAACACACACTCTTCCCTTTGACTGCACAGTCTTCCCTTTGACAACACACACTCTTGCCTTTGACAACACACTCTTCCCTTTGACAACGCGCACGCTTCCCTTTGACAACCCACAATCTTCCCTTTGACAACACACACTCTTGCCTTTGACAACACACACTCTTTCCTTTGACAGCACACACTCTTCCCTTTGAAAATGCACACTCTTCCCTTTGACAAGGCACACTCTTCCCTTTGACAACACACACTCTTGCCTTTGACAACACACTCTTCCCTTTGACAACCCACACTCTTCCCTTTGAAAACACACACTCTTGCCTTTGACTGAACACACTCTTCCCTTTGAAAACACACACTTTTCCCTTTGACTGAACACACTCTTCCCTTTGACAGCACACACTCTTCCCTTTGACAACACACAGTCTTGCCCTTAACAGCACACACTCTTGCCTTTCACAACACACTCTCTTCCCTGTGACAACACACCCTCTTCCCTTTGACAACACTCGCTCTTCCAATTGACACCGCACACTCTTCCCTTATACAACACACATGCTTTTCTTTGACAACACTCAATCTTCCCTTTGACAACACACACTCTTCCCTTTGACTGCACAGTCTTCCCTTTGACAACACACACTCTTGCCTTTGACAACGCAAGCATTTTCCTTTGGACAACACACTCTTCCCGTTCACACCACACACTCTTCCCTTTTACAACACTCATGCTTTTCTTTGACAACACTCACTCTTCCCTTTGACAACACACACTCTTCCCTTTGACTGCACAGTCTTCCCTTTGACAACACACACTCTTGCCTTTGACAACACACTCTTCCCTTTGACAACGCGCACGCTTCCCTTTGACAACCCACAATCTTCCCTTTGACAACACACACTCTTGCCTTTGACAACACACACTCTTTCCTTTGACAGCACACACTCTTCCCTTTGAAAATGCACACTCTTCCCTTTGACAAGGCACACTCTTCCCTTTGACAACACACACTCTTGCCTTTGACAACACACTCTTCCCTTTGACAACCCACACTCTTCCCTTTGAAAACACACACTCTTGCCTTTGACTGAACACACTCTTCCCTTTGAAAACACACACTTTTCCCTTTGACTGAACACACTCTTCCCTTTGACAGCACACACTCTTCCCTTTGACAACACACAGTCTTGCCCTTAACAGCACACACTCTTGCCTTTCACAACACACTCTCTTCCCTGTGACAACACACCCTCTTCCCTTTGACAACACACCCTCTTCCCTTTGACAACGCACACTCTTAGCTATGGCAACCCACACTCTTCACTTTGACAACACACACTCTTCCCTTTGAAAACACACACTTTTCCCTTTGACTGAACACACTCTTCCCTTTGACAGCACACACTCTTCCCTTTGATAACACACACTCTTGCCTTTGACAACACACTCTTCCCTTTGACAACCCACACTCTTCCCTTTGAAAACACACACTCTTGCCTTTGACAACACACACTCTTCCCTTTGACAAGACGCCCTCTTCCCTTTGATAATGCACACTTCCCTTTGGAAATGCACACTCTTCCCTCTGATAACACACACTCTTCTATTTGCCACCACACAATCTTTGTTTTTACAACACCCACTCTTGCCTTTGACAACACAAGCTCTTCCGTTTGACAGCACACACTCTTCCCTTTGATAAAGCACACTGTTCAATTTCACAACGCACACTCTTCCCTTTGACGGCACAGTCTTCCCTTTGACAACACACACTCTTGCCTTTGACAACACACTCTTCCCTTTGACAACCCACACTCTTCCGTTTGACAACACACAATCTTGCCTTTGACAACACAGACTCTTTCCTTTGACAACACACACTTCCATGTGACACCACACATTCTTCCCTTTTACAAAACCCACTCTTGCCTTTGACAACACACCCTCTTCCCTTTTATAACACCCACTCTTCCCTTTGACAACACACACTATTCCTTTTGACAATGCATACTCTTCCCTTTGACAACACACACTCTTCCCTTTGACTGAACACACTCTTCCCTTTGACAGCACACACTATTCCTTTTGACAATGCATACTCTTCCCTTTGACAACACACACTCTTCCCTTTGACTGAACACACTCTTCCCTTTGACAGCACACTCTTCCCTTTGACAACGCACACATTTTTCCTTTGGACAACACACTCTTCCCATTCACAGCACACATTCTTCCCTTTGACAAACTCATGCTTTTCTTTGACAACACTCACTTTTCCCTTTGACAACACACTCTTCCCTTTGACAGCACACAGTCTTCCCTTCAACAACACACACTCCTCCCTTTGACAATGCACACTCTTCCCTTTAACAACACCGTCTTCCCATTGACAGCACGCACGCTTCCTTTCGACAACACACTCTCTTCGCTTTGACAACACACACTATTTCGTTTGACAGCACACAGTCTTTCCTTTGACAGCACACTCTTTGCTTTGACAACACACCCTCTTCCGTTTTACAACACCCACTATTCCATTTGACACCACACACTCTTCCCTTTGATAATGCACACTTCCCTTTGGAAATGCACACTCTTCCCTTTGATAACACACACTCTTCTATTTGCCACCACACAATCTTTGTTTTTACAACACCCACTCTTGCCTTTGACAACACAAGCTCTTCCGTTTGACAGCACACACTCTTCCCTTTGATGGCACAGTCTTCCCTTTGACAACACATACTCTTGCCTTTGACAACACACTCTTCCCTTTGACAACCCACACTCTTCCCTTTGACAACACACAATCTTGCCTTTGACAACACACACTCTTTCCTTTGACAACACACACTTCCATTTGACACCACACATTCTTCCCTTTTACAAAACCCACTCTTGCCTTTGACAACACACCCTCTTCCCTTTTATAACACCCACTCTTCCATTTGACAACACACACTATTCCTTTTGACAATGCATACTCTTCCCTTTGACAACACACACTCTTCCCTTTGACTGAACACACTCTTCCATTTGACAGCACACACTATTCCTTTTGACAATGCATACTCTTCCCTTTGACAACACACACTCTTCCCTTTGACTGAACACACTCTTACCTTTGACAGCACACTCTTCCCTTTGACAACGCACACATTTTTCCTTTGGACAACACACTCTTCCCATTCACAGCACACATTCTTCCCTTTGACAACACTCATGCTTTTCTTTGACAACACTCACTTTTCCCTTTGACAACACACTCTTCCCTTTGACAGCACACAGTCTTCCCTTCAACAACACACACTCCTCCCTTTGACAATGCACACTCTTCCCTTTAACAACACCGTCTTCCCATTGACAGCACGCACGCTTCCTTTCGACAACACACTCTCTTCGCTTTGACAACACACACTATTTCGTTTGACAGCACACAGTCTTTCCTTTGACAGCACACTCTTTGCTTTGACAACACACCCTCTTCCGTTTTACAACACCCAGTATTCCATTTGACACCACACACTCTTCCCTTTTACAACGCACCCTCTTCCCTTATACAACTCCCGCTCTTGCTTTTGACAACACAACCTCTTCTCTTTTACAACACCCACTCTTCCGTTTGACACGACAGACTATTCCCTTATACAACACACACTCTTGCCTTTGACAACGCACACTCTTCCCTTTGACAGCACACACTATTCCCTTTGACAACACACTCTTGCCTTTGACAACGCACACCCTTCCCTTTTACAACACCCACTCTTCCATTTGACACCACACTCTCTTCCCTGAAACAACACACACTCTTGCCTTTGACAACACACACTCTTCCCTTTGACAACATACACTCTTCCCTTTGACAACACACACTCTTCCCTTTGACAAGACGCCCTCTTCCCTTTGATAATGCACACTTCCCTTTGGAAATGCACACTCTTCCCTCTGATAACACACACTCTTCTATTTGCCACCACACAATCTTTGTTTTTACAACACCCACTCTTGCCTTTGACAACACAAGCTCTTCCGTTTGACAGCACACACTCTTCCCTTTGATAAAGCACACTGTTCAATTTCACAACGCACACTCTTCCCTTTGACGGCACAGTCTTCCCTTTGACAACACACACTCTTGCCTTTGACAACACACTCTTCCCTTTGACAACCCACACTCTTCCGTTTGACAACACACAATCTTGCCTTTGACAACACAGACTCTTTCCTTTGACAACACACACTTCCATTTGACACCACACATTCTTCCCTTTTACAAAACCCACTCTTGCCTTTGACAACACACCCTCTTCCCTTTTATAACACCCACTCTTCCCTTTGACAACACACACTATTCCTTTTGACAATGCATACTCTTCCCTTTGACAACACACACTCTTCCCTTTGACTGAACACACTCTTCCCTTTGACAGCACACACTATTCCTTTTGACAATGCATACTCTTCCCTTTGACAACACACACTCTTCCCTTTGACTGAACACACTCTTCCCTTTGACAGCACACTCTTCCCTTTGACAACGCACACATTTTTCCTTTGGACAACACACTCTTCCCATTCACAGCACACATTCTTCCCTTTGACAAACTCATGCTTTTCTTTGACAACACTCACTTTTCCCTTGGACAACACACTCTTCCCTTTGACAGCACACAGTCTTCCCTTCAACAACACACACTCCTCCCTTTGACAATGCACACTCTTCCCTTTAACAACACCGTCTTCCCATTGACAGCACGCACGCTTCCTTTCGACAACACACTCTCTTCGCTTTGACAACACACACTATTTCGTTTGACAGCACACAGTCTTTCCTTTGACAGCACACTCTTTGCTTTGACAACACACCCTCTTCCGTTTTACAACACCCACTCTTGCCTTTGACAACACAAGCTCTTCCCTTTGACAGCACACACTCTTCCCTTTGATAAAGCACACTGTTCAATTTCACAACGCACACTCTTCCCTTTGACGGCACAGTCTTCCCTTTGACAACACACACTCTTGCCTTCGACAACACACTCTTCCCTTTGACAACCCAAACTCTTCCCTTTGACAACACACAATCTTGCCTTTGACAACACACACTCTTTCCTTTGACAACACACACTTCCATTTGACACCACACATTCTTCCCTTTTATAAAACCCACTCTTGCCTTTGACAACACACCCTCTTCCCTTTTATAACACCCACTCTTCCCTTTGACAACACACACTATTCCTTTTGAAAATGCATACTCTTCCCTTTGACAACACACACTCTTCTCTTTGACTGAACACACTCTTCCCTTTGACAGCACACACTATTCCTTTTGACAATGCATACTCTTCCCTTTGACAACACACACTCTTCCCTTTGACTGAACACACTCTTCCCCTTGACAGCACACTCTTCCCTTTGACAACGCACACATTTTTCCTTTGGACAACACACTCTTCCCATTCACAGCACACATTCTTCCCTTTGACAACACTCATGCTTTTCTTTGACAACACTCACTTTTCCCTTTGACAACACACTCTTCTCTTTGACAGCACACAGTCTTCCCTTCAACAACACACACTCCTCCCTTTGACAATGCACACTCTTCCCTTTAACAACACCGTCTTCCCATTGACAGCACGCACGCTTCCTTTCGACAACACACTCTCTTCGCTTTGACAACACACACTATTTCGTTTGACAGCACACAGTCTTTCCTTTGACAGCACACTCTTTGCTTTGACAACACACCCTCTTCCGTTTTACAACACCCACTATTCCATTTGACACCACACACTCTTCCCTTTGATAATGCACACTTCCCTTTGGAAATGCACACTCTTCCCTTTGATAACACACACTCTTCTATTTGCCACCACACAATCTTTGTTTTTACAACACCCACTCTTGCCTTTGACAACACAAGCTCTTCCGTTTGACAGCACACACTCTTCCCTTTGATGGCACAGTCTTCCCTTTGACAACACATACTCTTGCCTTTGACAACACACTCTTCCCTTTGACAACCCACACTCTTCCCTTTGACAACACACAATCTTGCCTTTGACAACACACACTCTTTCCTTTGACAACACACACTTCCATTTGACACCACACATTCTTCCCTTTTACAAAACCCACTCTTGCCTTTGACAACACACCCTCTTCCCTTTTATAACACCCACTCTTCCATTTGACAACACACACTATTCCTTTTGACAATGCATACTCTTCCCTTTGACAACACACACTCTTTCCTTTGACTGAACACACTCTTCCATTTGACAGCACACACTATTCCTTTTGACAATGCATACTCTTCCCTTTGACAACACACACTCTTCCCTTTGACTGAACACACTCTTACCTTTGACAGCACACTCTTCCCTTTGACAACGCACACATTTTTCCTTTGGACAACACACTCTTCCCATTCACAGCACACATTCTTCCCTTTGACAACACTCATGCTTTTCTTTGACAACACTCACTTTTCCCTTTGACAACACACTCTTCCCTTTGACAGCACACACTCTTCCCTTCAACAACACACACTCCTCCCTTTGACAATGCACACTCTTCCCTTTAACAACACCGTCTTCCCATTGACAGCACGCACGCTTCCTTTCGACAACACACTCTCTTCGCTTTGACAACACACACTATTTCGTTTGACAGCACACAGTCTTTCCTTTGACAGCACACTCTTTGCTTTGACAACACACCCTCTTCCGTTTTACAACACCCAGTATTCCATTTGACACCACACACTCTTCCCTTTTACAACGCACCCTCTTCCCTTATACAACTCCCGCTCTTGCTTTTGACAACACAACCTCTTCTCTTTTACAACACCCACTCTTCCGTTTGACACGACAGACTATTCCCTTATACAACACACACTCTTGCCTTTGACAACGCACACTCTTCCCTTTGACAGCACACACTATTCCCTTTGACAACACACTCTTGCCTTTGACAACGCACACCCTTCCCTTTTACAACACCCACTCTTCCATTTGACACCACACTCTCTTCCCTGAAACAACACACACTCTTGCCTTTGACAACACACACTCTTCCCTTTGACAACATACACTCTTCCCTTTGACAACACACACTCTTGTCTTTGACAACACGCCCTCTTCCCTTTGAAAACACACATTCTTGCCTTTGACAACACACACTCTTCCCTTTGACAAGACGCCCTCTTCCATTTGATAATGCACATTTCCCTTTGGAAATGCACACTCTTCCCCTTGATAACACACACTTTTCGATTTGCCACCACACAATCTTCACTTTTACAACACCCACTCTTGCCTTTGACAACACACACTCTTCCCTTTGACGGCACAGTCTTCCCTTTGACAACACACACTCTTGCCTTTGACAACACATACTCTTGCCTTTGACAACACACTCTTCCCTTTGACAACCCACACTCTTCCCTTTGACAACACACAATCTTGCCTTTGACAACACACACTCTTTCCTTTGACAACACACACTTCCATTTGACACCACACATTCTTCCCTTTTACAAAACCCACTCTTGCCTTTGACAACACACCCTCTTCCCTTTTATAACACCCACTCTTCCATTTGACAACACACACTATTCCTTTTGACAATGCATACTCTTCCCTTTGACAACACACACTCTTCCCTTTGACTGAACACACTCTTCCATTTGACAGCACACACTATTCCTTTTGACAATGCATACTCTTCCCTTTGACAACACACACTCTTCCCTTTGACTGAACACACTCTTACCTTTGACAGCACACTCTTCCCTTTGACAACGCACACATTTTTCCTTTGGACAACACACTCTTCCCATTCACAGCACATATTCTTCCCTTTGACAACACTCATGCTTTTCTTTGACAACACTCACTTTTCCCTTTGACAACACACTCTTCCCTTTGACAGCACACAGTCTTCCCTTCAACAACACACACTCCTCCCTTTGACAATGCACACTCTTCCCTTTAACAACACCGTCTTCCCATTGACAGCACGCACGCTTCCTTTCGACAACACACTCTCTTCGCTTTGACAACACACACTATTTCGTTTGACAGCACACAGTCTTTCCTTTGACAGCACACTCTTTGCTTTGACAACACACCCTCTTCCGTTTTACAACACCCAGTATTCCATTTGACACCACACACTCTTCCCTTTTACAACGCACCCTCTTCCCTTATACAACTCCCGCTCTTGCTTTTGACAACACAACCTCTTCTCTTTTACAACACCCACTCTTCCGTTTGACACGACAGACTATTCCCTTATACAACACACACTCTTGCCTTTGACAACGCACACTCTTCCCTTTGACAGCACACACTATTCCCTTTGACAACACACTCTTGCCTTTGACAACGCACACCCTTCCCTTTTACAACACCCACTCTTCCATTTGACACCACACTCTCTTCCCTGAAACAACACACACTCTTGCCTTTGACAACACACACTCTTCCCTTTGACAACATACACTCTTCCCTTTGACAACACACACTCTTGTCTTTGACAACACGCCCTCTTCCCTTTGAAAACACACATTCTTGCCTTTGACAACACACACTCTTCCCTTTGACAAGACGCCCTCTTCCATTTGATAATGCACATTTCCCTTTGGAAATGCACACTCTTCCCCTTGATAACACACACTTTTCGATTTGCCACCACACAATCTTCACTTTTACAACACCCACTCTTGCCTTTGACAACACACACTCTTCCCTTTGACGGCACAGTCTTCCCTTTGACAACACACACTCTTGCCTTTGACAACACATACTCTTGCCTTTGACAACACACTCTTCCCTTTGACAACCCACACTCTTCCCTTTGACAACACACAATCTTGCTTTTGACAACACACACTCTTTCCTTTGACAACACACACTTCCATTTGACACCACACATTCTTCCCTTTTACAAAACCCACTCTTGCCTTTGACAACACACCCTCTTCCCTTTTATAACACCCACTCTTCCATTTGACAACACACACTATTCCTTTTGACAATGCATACTCTTCCCTTTGACAACACACACTCTTCCCTTTGACTGAACACACTCTTCCATTTGACAGCACACACTATTCCTTTTGACAATGCATACTCTTCCCTTTGACAACACACACTCTTCCCTTTGACTGAACACACTCTTACCTTTGACAGCACACTCTTCCCTTTGACAACGCACACATTTTTCCTTTGGACAACACACTCTTCCCATTCACAGCACACATTCTTCCCTTTGACAACACTCATGCTTTTCTTTGACAACACTCACTTTTCCCTTTGACAACACACTCTTCCCTTTGACAGCACACAGTCTTCCCTTCAACAACACACACTCCTCCCTTTGACAATGCACACTCTTCCCTTTAACAACACCGTCTTCCCATTGACAGCACGCACGCTTCCTTTCGACAACACACTCTCTTCGCTTTGACAACACACACTATTTCGTTTGACAGCACACAGTCTTTCCTTTGACAGCACACTCTTTGCTTTGACAACACACCCTCTTCCGTTTTACAACACCCAGTATTCCATTTGACACCACACACTCTTCCCTTTTACAACGCACCCTCTTCCCTTATACAACTCCCGCTCTTGCTTTTGACAACACAACCTCTTCTCTTTTACAACACCCACTCTTCCGTTTGACACGACAGACTATTCCCTTATACAACACACACTCTTGCCTTTGACAACGCACACTCTTCCCTTTGACAGCACACACTATTCCCTTTGACAACACACTCTTGCCTTTGACAACGCACACCCTTCCCTTTTACAACACCCACTCTTCCATTTGACACCACACTCTCTTCCCTGAAACAACACACACTCTTGCCTTTGACAACACACACTCTTCCCTTTGACAACATACACTCTTCCCTTTGACAACACACACTCTTGTCTTTGACAACACGCCCTCTTCCCTTTGAAAACACACATTCTTGCCTTTGACAACACACACTCTTCCCTTTGACAAGACACCCTCTTCCATTTGATAATGCACATTTCCCTTTGGAAATGCACACTCTTCCCCTTGATAACACACACTTTTCGATTTGCCACCACACAATCTTCACTTTTACAACACCCACTCTTGCCTTTGACAACACACACTCTTCCCTTTGACGGCACAGTCTTCCCTTTGACAACACACACTCTTCCCTTTGACAACACACACTCTTGCCTTTGACAACACACACTCTTTCCTTTGACAACACACACTTCCATTTGAAACCACACATTCTTCCCTTTTACAAAATCCACTCTTGCCTTTGACAAAACACACTCTTCCCTTTTACAACACCCACTCTTCCAATTGACACCACACACTCTTCCCTTATACAACACACACTCTTGCCTTTGACAACACACACTCTTCCCTTTGACAGCACACACTATTCCCTTTGACAACACACTCTTCCCTTTGACAACACACTCTTGACTTTGACAACGCATACTCTTCCCTTTGACAACACATACTCTTCCCTTTGAAAACACACACTCTTCCCTTTGACTGAACACACTCTTCCCTTTGACAGCACACTCTTCCCTTTGACAACGCACACTCTTCCCTTTGACTGAACACACTCTTCCCTTTGACAGCACACACTATTCCTTTTGACAATGCATACTCTTCCCTTTGACAACACACACTCTTCCCTTTGACTGAACACACTCTTCCCTTTGACAGCACACTCTTCCCTTTGACAACGCACACATTTTTCCTTTGGACAACACACTCTTCCCATTCACAGCACACATTCTTCCCTTTGACAAACTCATGCTTTTCTTTGACAACACTCACTTTTCCCTTTGACAACACACTCTTCCCTTTGACAGCACACAGTCTTCCCTTCAACAACACACACTCCTCCCTTTGACAATGCACACTCTTCCCTTTAACAACACCGTCTTCCCATTGACAGCACGCACGCTTCCTTTCGACAACACACTCTCTTCGCTTTGACAACACACACTATTTCGTTTGACAGCACACAGTCTTTCCTTTGACAGCACACTCTTTGCTTTGACAACACACCCTCTTCCGTTTTACAACACCCACTCTTGCCTTTGACAACACAAGCTCTTCCCTTTGACAGCACACACTCTTCCCTTTGATAAAGCACACTGTTCAATTTCACAACGCACACTCTTCCCTTTGACGGTACAGTCTTCCCTTTGACAACACACACTCTTGCCTTTGACAACACACTCTTCCCTTTGACAACCCAAACTCTTCCCTTTGACAACACACAATCTTGCCTTTGACAACACACACTCTTTCCTTTGACAACACACACTTCCATTTGACACCACACATTCTTCCCTTTTATAAAACCCACTCTTGCCTTTGACAACACACCCTCTTCCCTTTTATAACACCCACTCTTCCCTTTGACAACACACACTATTCCTTTTGAAAATGCATACTCTTCCCTTTGACAACACACACTCTTCTCTTTGACTGAACACACTCTTCCCTTTGACAGCACACACTATTCCTTTTGACAATGCATACTCTTCCCTTTGACAACACACACTCTTCCCTTTGACTGAACACACTCTTCCCCTTGACAGCACACTCTTCCCTTTGACAACGCACACATTTTTCCTTTGGACAACACACTCTTCCCATTCACAGCACACATTCTTCCCTTTGACAACACTCATGCTTTTCTTTGACAACACTCACTTTTCCCTTTGACAACACACTCTTCTCTTTGACAGCACACAGTCTTCCCTTCAACAACACACACTCCTCCCTTTGACAATGCACACTCTTCCCTTTAACAACACCGTCTTCCCATTGACAGCACGCACGCTTCCTTTCGACAACACACTCTCTTCGCTTTGACAACACACACTATTTCGTTTGACAGCACACAGTCTTTCCTTTGACAGCACACTCTTTGCTTTGACAACACACCCTCTTCCGTTTTACAACACCCACTATTCCATTTGACACCACACACTCTTCCCTTTGATAATGCACACTTCCCTTTGATAAAGCACACTGTTCAATTTCACAACGCACACTCTTCTATTTGCCACCAAACAATCTTTGTTTTTACAACACCCACTCTTGCCTTTGACAACACAAGCTCTTCCGTTTGACAGCACACACTCTTCCCTTTGATAAAGCACACAGTTCAATTTGACAACGCACACTCTTCCCTTTGATGGCACAGTCTTCCCTTTGACAACACATACTCTTGCCTTTGACAACACACTCTTCCCTTTGACAACCCACACTCTTCCCTTTGACAACACACAATCTTGCCTTTGACAACACACACTCTTTCCTTTGACAACACACACTTCCATTTGACACCACACATTCTTCCCTTTTACAAAACCCACTCTTGCCTTTGACAACACACCCTCTTCCCTTTTATAACACCCACTCTTCCATTTGACAACACACACTATTCCTTTTGACAATGCATACTCTTCCCTTTGACAACACACACTCTTCCCTTTGACTGAACACACTCTTCCATTTGACAGCACACACTATTCCTTTTGACAATGCCTACTCTTCCCTTTGACAACACACACTCTTCCCTTTGACTGAACACACTCTTACCTTTGACAACACACTCTTCCCTTTGACAACGCAAACATTTTTCCTTTGGACAACACACTCTTCCCATTCACAGCACACATTCTTCCCTTTGACAACACTCATGCTTTTCTTTGACAACACTCACTTTTCCCTTTGACAACACACTCTTCCCTTTGACAGCACACAGTCTTCCCTTCAACAACACACACTCCTCCCTTTGACAATGCACACTCTTCCCTTTAACAACACCGTCTTCCCATTGACAGCACGCACGCTTCCTTTCGACAACACACTCTCTTCGCTTTGACAACACACACTATTTCGTTTGACAGCACACAGTCTTTCCTTTGACAGCACACTCTTTGCTTTGACAACACACCCTCTTCCGTTTTACAACACCCAGTATTCCATTTGACACCACACACTCTTCCCTTTTACAACGCACCCTCTTCCCTTATACAACTCCCGCTCTTGCTTTTGACAACACAACCTCTTCTCTTTTACAACACCCACTCTTCCGTTTGACACGACAGACTATTCCCTTATACAACACACACTCTTGCCTTTGACAACGCACACTCTTCCCTTTGACAGCACACACTATTCCCTTTGACAACACACTCTTGCCTTTGACAACGCACACCCTTCCCTTTTACAACACCCACTCTTCCATTTGACACCACACTCTCTTCCCTGAAACAACACACACTCTTGCCTTTGACAACACACACTCTTCCCTTGGACAACACACACTCTTCCCTTTGATAACGCACACTCTTCCTGTTGACAAGTCACACTCTTACGTTTTACAACACACAATATTTCATTTGACAACGCACACTCTTCCCTTTGACAACATACACTCTTCCCTTTGACAACACACACTCTTGTCTTTGACAACACGCCCTCTTCCCTTTGAAAACACACATTCTTGCCTTTGACAACACACACTCTTCCCTTTGACAAGACGCCCTCTTCCATTTGATAATGCACATTTCCCTTTGGAAATGCACACTCTTCCCCTTGATAACACACACTTTTCGATTTGCCACCACACAATCTTCACTTTTACAACACCCACTCTTGCCTTTGACAACACACACTCTTCCCTTTGACGGCACAGTCTTCCCTTTGACAACACACACTCTTCCCTTTGACAACACACACTCTTGCCTTTGACAACACACACTCTTTCCTTTGACAACACACACTTCCATTTGAAACCACACATTCTTCCCTTTTACAAAATCAACTCTTGCCTTTGACAAAACACACTCTTCCCTTTTACAACACCCACTCTTCCAATTGACACCACACACTCTTCCCTTATACAACACACACTCTTGCCTTTGACAACACACACTCTTCCCTTTGACAGCACACACTATTCCCTTTGACAACACACTCTTCCCTTTGACAACACACTCTTGACTTTGACAACGCATACTCTTCCCTTTGACAACACATACTCTTCCCTTTGAAAACACACACTCTTCCCTTTGACTGAACACACTCTTCCCTTTGACAGCACACTCTTCCCTTTGACAACGCACACATTTTTCCTTTGGACAACACACTCTTCCCATTCACACCACACACTCTTCCCTTTTACAACACTCATGCTTTTCTTTGACAACACTCACTCTTCCCTTTGACAACACATACTCTTCCCTTTGACAGCACACACTCTTCCCTTCAAAAACACACACTCTTCCCTTTCACAACACAAACTCTTCCCTTTAACAACACCGTCTTCCCATTTACAGCACGCACTCTTAGCTACGACAACCCACACTCTTCCCTTTGAAAACACACACGCTTCCCTTTGACAACCCACAATCTTCCCTTTGACAACACACACTCTTGCCTTTGATAACACACACTCTTTCCTTAGACAGCACACACTCTTCCCTTTGAAAATGCACACTCTTCCCTTTGACAAAGCACACTCTTACGTTTTACAACACACAATATTTCATTTGACAACGCACACTCTTCCCTTTGACAACATACACTCTTCCCTTTGACAACACACACTCTTGTCTTTGACAACACGCCCTCTTCCCTTTGAAAACACACATTCTTGCCTTTGACAACACACACTCTTCCCTTTGACAAGACGCCCTCTTCCATTTGATAATGCACATTTCCCTTTGGAAATGCACACTCTTCCCCTTGATAACACACACTTTTCGATTTGCCACCACACAATCTTCACTTTTACAACACCCACTCTTGCCTTTGACAACACACACTCTTCCCTTTGACGGCACAGTCTTCCCTTTGACAACACACACTCTTCCCTTTGACAACACACACTCTTGCCTTTGACAACACACACTCTTTCCTTTGACAACACACACTTCCATTTGAAACCACACATTCTTCCCTTTTACAAAATCAACTCTTGCCTTTGACAAAACACACTCTTCCCTTTTACAACACCCACTCTTCCAATTGACACCACACACTCTTCCCTTATACAACACACACTCTTGCCTTTGACAACACACACTCTTCCCTTTGACAGCACACACTATTCCCTTTGACAACACACTCTTCCCTTTGACAACACACTCTTGACTTTGACAACGCATACTCTTCCCTTTGACAACACATACTCTTCCCTTTGAAAACACACACTCTTCCCTTTGACTGAACACACTCTTCCCTTTGACAGCACACTCTTCCCTTTGACAACGCACACATTTTTCCTTTGGACAACACACTCTTCCCATTCACACCACACACTCTTCCCTTTTACAACACTCATGCTTTTCTTTGACAACACTCACTCTTCCCTTTGACAACACACTCTTCTCTTTGACAGCACACAGTCTTCCCTTCAACAACACACACTCCTCCCTTTGACAATGCACACTCTTCCCTTTAACAACACCGTCTTCCCATTGAGAGCATGCACGCTTCCTTTCGACAACACACTCTCTTCGCTTTGACAACACACACTATTTCGTTTGACAGCACACAGTCTTTCCTTTGACAGCACACTCTTTGCTTTGACAACACACCCTCTTCCGTTTTACAACACCCACTATTCCATTTGACACCACACACTCTTCCCTTTGATAATGCACACTTCCCTTTGATAAAGCACACTGTTCAATTTCACAACGCACACTCTTCTATTTGCCACCAAACAATCTTTGTTTTTACAACACCCACTCTTGCCTTTGACAACACAAGCTCTTCCGTTTGACAGCACACACTCTTCCCTTTGATAAAGCACACAGTTCAATTTGACAACGCACACTCTTCCCTTTGATGGCACAGTCTTCCCTTTGACAACACATACTCTTGCCTTTGACAACACACTCTTCCCTTTGACAACCCACACTCTTCCCTTTGACAACACACAATCTTGCCTTTGACAACACACACTCTTTCCTTTGACAACACACACTTCCATTTGACACCACACATTCTTCCCTTTTACAAAACCCACTCTTGCCTTTGACAACACACCCTCTTCCCTTTTATAACACCCACTCTTCCATTTGACAACACACACTATTCCTTTTGACAATGCATACTCTTCCCTTTGACAACACACACTCTTCCCTTTGACTGAACACACTCTTCCATTTGACAGCACACACTATTCCTTTTGACAATGCATACTCTTCCCTTTGACAACACACACTCTTCCCTTTGACTGAACACACTCTTACCTTTGACAACACACTCTTCCCTTTGACAACGCAAACATTTTTCCTTTGGACAACACACTCTTCCCATTCACAGCACACATTCTTCCCTTTGACAACACTCATGCTTTTCTTTGACAACACTCACTTTTCCCTTTGACAACACACTCTTCCCTTTGACAGCACACAGTCTTCCCTTCAACAACACACACTCCTCCCTTTGACAATGCACACTCTTCCCTTTAACAACACCGTCTTCCCATTGACAGCACGCACGCTTCCTTTCGACAACACACTCTCTTCGCTTTGACAACACACACTATTTCGTTTGACAGCACACAGTCTTTCCTTTGACAGCACACTCTTTGCTTTGACAACACACCCTCTTCCGTTTTACAACACCCAGTATTCCATTTGACACCACACACTCTTCCCTTTTACAACGCACCCTCTTCCCTTATACAACTCCCGCTCTTGCTTTTGACAACACAACCTCTTCTCTTTTACAACACCCACTCTTCCGTTTGACACGACAGACTATTCCCTTATACAACACACACTCTTGCCTTTGACAACGCACACTCTTCCCTTTGACAGCACACACTATTCCCTTTGACAACACACTCTTGCCTTTGACAACGCACACCCTTCCCTTTTACAACACCCACTCTTCCATTTGACACCACACTCTCTTCCCTGAAACAACACACACTCTTGCCTTTGACAACACACACTCTTCCCTTGGACAACACACACTCTTCCCTTTGATAACGCACACTCTTCCTGTTGACAAGTCACACTCTTACGTTTTACAACACACAATATTTCATTTGACAACGCACACTCTTCCCTTTGACAACATACACTCTTCCCTTTGACAACACACACTCTTGTCTTTGACAACACGCCCTCTTCCCTTTGAAAACACACATTCTTGCCTTTGACAACACACACTCTTCCCTTTGACAAGACGCCCTCTTCCATTTGATAATGCACATTTCCCTTTGGAAATGCACACTCTTCCCCTTGATAACACACACTTTTCGATTTGCCACCACACAATCTTCACTTTTACAACACCCACTCTTGCCTTTGACAACACACACTCTTCCCTTTGACGGCACAGTCTTCCCTTTGACAACACACACTCTTCCCTTTGACAACACACACTCTTGCCTTTGACAACACACACTCTTTCCTTTGACAACACACACTTCCATTTGAAACCACACATTCTTCCCTTTTACAAAATCAACTCTTGCCTTTGACAAAACACACTCTTCCCTTTTACAACACCCACTCTTCCAATTGACACCACACACTCTTCCCTTATACAACACACACTCTTGCCTTTGACAACACACACTCTTCCCTTTGACAGCACACACTATTCCCTTTGACAACACACTCTTCCCTTTGACAACACACTCTTGACTTTGACAACGCATACTCTTCCCTTTGACAACACATACTCTTCCCTTTGAAAACACACACTCTTCCCTTTGACTGAACACACTCTTCCCTTTGACAGCACACTCTTCCCTTTGACAACGCACACATTTTTCCTTTGGACAACACACTCTTCCCATTCACACCACACACTCTTCCCTTTTACAACACTCATGCTTTTCTTTGACAACACTCACTCTTCCCTTTGACAACACACACTCTTCCCTTTGACAGCACACACTCTTCCCTTCAAAAACACACACTCTTCCCTTTCACAACACAAACTCTTCCCTTTAACAACACCGTCTTCCCATTTACAGCACGCACTCTTAGCTACGACAACCCACACTCTTCCCTTTGAAAACACACACGCTTCCCTTTGACAACCCACAATCTTCCCTTTGACAACACACACTCTTGCCTTTGATAACACACACTCTTTCCTTAGACAGCACACACTCTTCCCTTTGAAAATGCACACTCTTCCCTTTGACAAAGCACACTCTTACGTTTTACAACACACAATATTTCATTTGACAACGCACACTCTTCCCTTTGACAACATACACTCTTCCCTTTGACAACACACACTCTTGTCTTTGACAACACGCCCTCTTCCCTTTGAAAACACACATTCTTGCCTTTGACAACACACACTCTTCCCTTTGACAAGACGCCCTCTTCCATTTGATAATGCACATTTCCCTTTGGAAATGCACACTCTTCCCCTTGATAACACACACTTTTCGATTTGCCACCACACAATCTTCACTTTTACAACACCCACTCTTGCCTTTGACAACACACACTCTTCCCTTTGACGGCACAGTCTTCCCTTTGACAACACACACTCTTCCCTTTGACAACACACACTCTTGCCTTTGACAACACACACTCTTTCCTTTGACAACACACACTTCCATTTGAAACCACACATTCTTCCCTTTTACAAAATCAACTCTTGCCTTTGACAAAACACACTCTTCCCTTTTACAACACCCACTCTTCCAATTGACACCACACACTCTTCCCTTATACAACACACACTCTTGCCTTTGACAACACACACTCTTCCCTTTGACAGCACACACTATTCCCTTTGACAACACACTCTTCCCTTTGACAACACACTCTTGACTTTGACAACGCATACTCTTCCCTTTGACAACACATACTCTTCCCTTTGAAAACACACACTCTTCCCTTTGACTGAACACACTCTTCCCTTTGACAGCACACTCTTCCCTTTGACAACGCACACATTTTTCCTTTGGACAACACACTCTTCCCATTCACACCACACACTCTTCCCTTTTAAAACACTCATGCTTTTCTTTGACAACACTCACTCTTCCCTTTGACAACACACACTCTTCCCTTTGACAGCACACACTCTTCCCTTCAAAAACACACACTCTTCCCTTTCACAACACAAACTCTTCCCTTTAACAACACCGTCTTCCCATTTACAGCACGCACTCTTAGCTACGACAACCCACACTCTTCCCTTTGAAAATACACACGCTTCCCTTTGACAACCCACAATCTTCCCTTTGACAACACACACTCTTGCCTTTGATAACACACACTCTTTCCTTAGACAGCACACACTCTTCCCTTTGAAAATGCACACTCTTCCCTTTGACAAAGCACACTCTTACGTTTTACAACACACAATATTTCATTTGACAACGCACACTCTTCCCTTTGACAACATACACTCTTCCCTTTGACAACACACACTCTTGTCTTTGACAACACGCCCTCTTCCCTTTGAAAACACACATTCTTGCCTTTGACAACACACACTCTTCCCTTTGACAAGACGCCCTCTTCCATTTGATAATGCACATTTCCCTTTGGAAATGCACACTCTTCCCCTTGATAACACACACTTTTCGATTTGCCACCACACAATCTTCACTTTTACAACAACCACTCTTGCCTTTGACAACACACACTCTTCCCTTTGACGGCACAGTCTTCCCTTTGACAACACACACTCTTCCCTTTGACAACACACACTCTTGCCTTTGACAACACACACTCTTTCCTTTGACAACACACACTTCCATTTGAAACCACACATTCTTCCCTTTTACAAAATCAACTCTTGCCTTTGACAAAACACACTCTTCCCTTTTACAACACCCACTCTTCCAATTGACACCACACACTCTTCCCTTATACAACACACACTCTTGCCTTTGACAACACACACTCTTCCCTTTGACAGCACACACTATTCCCTTTGACAACACACTCTTCCCTTTGACAACACACTCTTGACTTTGACAACGCATACTCTTCCCTTTGACAACACATACTCTTCCCTTTGAAAACACACACTCTTCCCTTTGACTGAACACACTCTTCCCTTTGACAGCACACTCTTCCCTTTGACAACGCACACATTTTTCCTTTGGACAACACACTCTTCCCATTCACACCACACACTCTTCCCTTTTACAACACTCATGCTTTTCTTTGACAACACTCACTCTTCCCTTTGACAACACACACTCTTCCCTTTGACAGCACACACTCTTCCCTTCAAAAACACACACTCTTCCCTTTCACAACACAAACTCTTCCCTTTAACAACACCGTCTTCCCATTTACAGCACGCACTCTTACCTACGACAACCCACACTCTTCCCTTTGAAAACACACACGCTTCCCTTTGACAACCCACAATCTTCCCTTTGACAACACACACTCTTGCCTTTGATAACACACACTCTTTCCTTAGACAGCACACACTCTTCCCTTTGAAAATGCACACTCTTCCCTTTGACAAAGCACACTCTTACGTTTCACAACACACACTATTCCATTTGACAAAGCACACTCTTCCCTTTGACAACACACACTCTTGCCTTTGACAACACACACTCTTCCCTTTGACAACACACACTCTTCCGTTTGACAGCACACACTCTTCCCTTTGACAGCACACACTCTTCCCTTTGATAAAGCTCACTGTTCAATTTGACAACGCACACTCTTCCCTTTGACGGCACAGTCTTCCCTTTGACAACACACACTCTTGCCTTTGACAAAACACTCTTCCCTTTGACAACACACACTCTTGCCTTTGACAACACACAGTCTTCCCTTCAAAAACACACACTCCTACCTTTGATAAAGCACACTGTTCAATTTGACAACGCACACTCTTCCCTTTGACGGCACAGTCTTCCCTTTGACAACACACACTCTTCCCTTTGACAACACACACTCTTGCCTTTGACAACACACACTCTTCCCTTTGACAGCACACACTATTCCCTTTGACAACACACTCTTCCCTTTGACAACACACTCTTCCCTTTGACAACGCACACATTTTTCCTTTGGACAACACACTCTTCCCATTCACACCACACACTCTTCCCTTTTACAACACTCATGCTTTTCTTTGACAACACTCACTCTTCCCTTTGACAACACACACTCTTCCCTTTGACAGCACACACTCTTCCCTTCAAAAACACACACTCTTCCCTTTCACAACACAAACTCTTGCCTTTTACAACACTCATGCTTTTCTTTGACAACACTCACTCTTCCCTTTGACAACACACACTCTTCCCTTTGACAGCACACACAGTCTTCCCTTCAAAAACACACACTCCTCCCTTTGATAAAGCACACTGTTCAATTTGACAACGCACACTCTTCCCTTTGACGGCACAGTCTTCCCTTTGACAACACACACTCTTCCCTTTGACAGCACACATTCTTCCCTTCAACAACACACACTCTTCCCTTTGACAACACACACTCTTGCCTTTGACAACACACACTCTTTCCTTTGACAACACACACTTCCATTTGAAACCACACATTCTTCCCTTTTACAAAATCAACTCTTGCCTTTGACAAAACAAACTCTTCCCTTTTACAACACCCACTCTTCCAATTGACACCACACACTCTTCCCTTATACAACACACACTCTTGCCTTTGACAACACACACTCTTCCCTTTGACAGCACACACTATTCCCTTTGACAACACACTCTTCCCTTTGACAACACACTCTTGACTTTGACAACGCATACTCTTCCCTTTGACAACACATACTCTTCCCTTTGAAAACACACACTCTTCCCTTTGACTGAACACACTCTTCCCTTTGACAGCACACTCTTCCCTTTGACAACGCACACATTTTTCCTTTGGACAACACACTCTTCCCATTCACACCACACACTCTTCCCTTTTACAACACTCATGCTTTTCTTTGACAACACTCACTCTTCCCTTTGACAACACACACTCTTCCCTTTGACAGCACACACTCTTCCCTTCAAAAACACACACTCTTCCCTTTCACAACACAAACTCTTCCCTTTAACAACACCGTCTTCCCATTTACAGCACGCACTCTTAGCTACGACAACCCACACTCTTCCCTTTGAAAACACACACGCTTCCCTTTGACAACCCACAATCTTCCCTTTGACAACACACACTCTTGCCTTTGATAACACACACTCTTTCCTTAGACAGCACACACTCTTCCCTTTGAAAATGCACACTCTTCCCTTTGACAAAGCACACTCTTACATTTTACAACACACACTATTCCATTTGACAAAGCACACTCTTCCCTTTGACAACACACACTCTTGCCTTTGACAACACACACTCTTCCCTTTGACAACACACACTCTTGCCTTTGACAACACACACTCTTCCGTTTGACAGCACACACTCTTCCCTTTGATAAAGCTCACTGTTCAATTTGACAACGCACACTCTTCCCTTTGACGGCACAGTCTTCCCTTTGACAACACACACTCTTGCCTTTGACAAAACACTCTTCCCTTTGACAACACACACTCTTGCCTTTGACAACACACAGTCTTCCCTTCAAATCACACACTCCTACCTTTGATAAAGCACACTGTTCAATTTGACAACGCACACTCTTCCCTTTGACGGCACAGTCTTCCCTTTGACAACACACACTCTTGCCTTTGACAACACACTCTTCCCTTTGACAACACACACTCTTGCCTTTGACAACACACACTTCCCTTTGACAGCACACACTATTCCCTTTGACAACACACTCTTCCCTTTGACAACACACTCTTCCCTTTGACAACGCACACATTTTTCCTTTGGACAACACACTCTTCCCATTCACACCACACACTCTTCCCTTTTACAACACACACTCTTCCCTTTGACAGCACACACTCTTCCCTTCAAAAACACACACTCTTCCCTTTCACAACACAAACTCTTGCCTTTTACAACACTCATGCTTTTCTTTGACAACACTCACTCTTCCCTTTGACAACACACACTCTTCCGTTTGACAGCACACACAGTCTTCCCTTCAAAAACACACACTCCTCCCTTTGATAAAGCACACTGTTCAATTTGACAACGCACACTCTTCCCTTTGACGGCACAGTCTTCCCTTTGACAACACACACTCTTCCCTTTGACAGCACACATTCTTCCCTTCAACAACACACACTCTTCCCTTTGACAACACACACTCTTGCCTTTGACAACACACACTCTTTCCTTTGACAACACACACTTCCATTTGAAACCACACATTCTTCCCTTTTACAAAATCAACTCTTGCCTTTGACAAAACACACTCTTCCCTTTTACAACACCCACTCTTCCAATTGACACCACTCACTCTTCCCTTATACAACACACACTCTTGCCTTTGACAACACACACTCTTCCCTTTGACAGCACACACTATTCCCTTTGACAACACACTCTTCCCTTTGACAACACACTCTTGACTTTGACAACGCATACTCTTCCCTTTGACAACACATACTCTTCCCTTTGAAAACACACACTCTTCCCTTTGACTGAACACACTCTTCCCTTTGACAGCACACTCTTCCCTTTGACAACGCACACATTTTTCCTTTGGACAACACACTCTTCCCATTCACACCACACACTCTTCCCTTTTACAACACTCATGCTTTTCTTTGACAACACTCACTCTTCCCTTTGACAACACACACTCTTCCCTTTGACAGCACACACTCTTCCCTTCAAAAACACACACTCTTCCCTTTCACAACACAAACTCTTCCCTTTAACAACACCGTCTTCCCATTTACAGCACGCACTCTTAGCTACGACAACCCACACTCTTCCCTTTGAAAACACACACGCTTCCCTTTGACAACCCACAATCTTCCCTTTGACAACACACACTCTTGCCTTTGATAACACACACTCTTTCCTTAGACAGCACACACTCTTCCCTTTGAAAATGCACACTCTTCCCTTTGACAAAGCACACTCTTACGTTTTACAACACACACTATTCCATTTGACAAAGCACACTCTTCCCTTTGACAACACACACTCTTGCCTTTGACAACACACACTCTTCCCTTTGACAACACACACTCTTGCCTTTGACAACACACACTCTTCCGTTTGACAGCACACACTCTTCCCTTTGATAAAGCTCACTGTTCAATTTGACAACGCACACTCTTCCCTTTGACGGCACAGTCTTCCCTTTGACAACACACACTCTTGCCTTTGACAAAACACTCTTCCCTTTGACAACACACACTCTTGCCTTTGACAACACACAGTCTTCCCTTCAAAAACACACACTCCTACCTTTGATAAAGCACACTGTTCAATTTGACAACGCACACTCTTCCCTTTGACGGGACAGTCTTCCCTTTGACAACACACTCTTCCCTTTGACAACACACACTCTTGCCTTTGACAACACACACTCTTCCCTGAAACAACACACACTATTCCCTTTGACAACACACTCTTCCCTTTGACAACACACTCTTGACTTTGACAACGCATACTCTTCCCTTTGACAACACATACTCTTCCCTTTGAAAACACACACTCTTCCCTTTGACTGAACACTCTCTTCCCTTTGACAGCACACTCTTCCCTTTGACAACGCACACATTTTTCTTTTGGACAACACACTCTTCCCATTCACACCACACACTCTTCCCTTTTACAACACTCATGCTTTTCTTTGACAACACTCACTCTTCCCTTTGACAACACACACTCTTCCCTTTCACAACACAAACTCTTCCCTTTAACAACACTCATGCTTTTCTTTGACAACACTCACTCTTCCCTTTGACAACACACACTCTTCCCTTTGACAGCACACACAGTCTTCCCTTCAAAAACACACACTCCTCCCTTTGATAAAGCACACTGTTCAATTTGACAACGCACACTCTTCCCTTTGACGGCACAGTCTTCCCTTTGACAACACACACTCTTCCCTTTGACAGCACACATTCTTCCCTTCAACAACACACACTCCTCCCTTTGACAATGCACACTCTTCCCTTTAACAACACCGTCTTCCCATTGACAGCACTCATGCTTCCTTTCGACAACACACTGTCTTCGCTTTGACAACACACACTATTTCGTTTGACAGCACACAGTCTTTCCTTTGACAGCACACTCTTTGCTTTGACAAACACACCCTCTTCCGTTTTACAACACCCACTCTTCCATTTGACACCACACATTCTTCCCTTTTACAACACCCACTCTTGCCTTTGACAAAACACCCTCTTCCCTTATACAACTCCCGCTCTTGCTTTTGACAACACACCCTCTTCTCTTTTACAACACCCACTCTTCCGTTTGACACCACAGACTATTCCCTTATACAACACACACTCTTGCCTTTGACAACGCACACTCTTCCCTTTGACAGCACACACTATTCCCTTTGACAACACACTCTTGCCTTTGACAACGCACACCCTTCCCTTTTACAACACCCACTCTTCCATGTGACACCACACTCTCTTCCCTGAAACAACACACAATATTTCATTTGACAACGCACACTCTTCCCTTTGACAACATACACTCTTCCCTTTGACAACATACTCTCTTCCCTTTGACAACACACACTCTTGCCTTTGACAACACACACTCTTCCCTTTGACAAGACGCCCTCTTCCCTTTGATAATGCACATTTCCCTTTGGAAATGCACACTCTTCCCTTTGATAACACACACTCTTCGATTTGCCACCACACAATCTTCGCTTTTACAACACCCACTCTTGCCTTTGACAACACACACTCTTCCGTTTGACAGCACACACTCTTCCCTTTGATAAAGCACACTGTTCAATTTGACAACGCACACTCTTCCCTTTGACGGCACAGTCTTCCCTTTGACAACACACACTCTTCCCTTTGACAACACACACTCTTGCCTTTGACAACACACACTCTTTCCTTTGACAACACACACTTCCATTTGAAACCACACATTCTTCCCTTTTACAAAACCAACTCTTGCCTTTGACAAAACACACTCTTCCCTTTTACAACACCCACTCTTCCAATTGACACCACACACTCTTCCCTTATACAACACACACTCTTGCCTTTGACAACACACACTCTTCCCTTTGACAGCACACACTATTCCCTTTGACAACACACTCTTCCCTTTGACAGCACACACTCTTCCCTTCAAAAACACACACACTTCCCTTTCACAACACAAACTCTTCCCTTTAACAACACCGTTTTCCCATTTACAGCACGCACTCTTAGCTACGACAACCCACACTCTTCCCTTTGAAAACACACACGCTTCCCTTTGACAACCCACAATCTTCCCTTTGACAACACACACTCTTGCCTTTGATAACACACACTCTTTCCTTAGACAGCACACACTCTTCCCTTTGAAAATGCACACTCTTCCCTTTGACAAAACACACTCTTGCCTTTGACAACACACACTCATCCCTTTGACAACACACACTCTTGCCTTTGACAACACACACTCTTCCGTTTGACAGCACACACTCTTCCCTTTGATAAAGCACACTGTTCAATTTGACAACGCACACTCTTCCCTTTGACAGCACAGTCTTCCCTTTGACAACACACACTCTTGCCTTTGACAACACACTCTTCCCTTTGACAACACACACTCTTGCCTTTGACAACACACAGTCTTCCCTTCAAAAACACACACTCCTCCCTTTGATAAAGCACACTGTTCAATTTGACAATGCACACTCTTCCCTTTGACGGCACAGTCTTCCCTTTTACAACACACACTCTTGCCTTTGACAACACACTCTTCCCTTTGACAACACACACTCTTCCCTTTGACAGCACACAGTCTTTCCTTCAACAACACACACTCCTCCCTTTGACAATGCACACTCTTCCCTTTAACAACACCGTTTTCCCATTTACAGCACGCACGCTTCCTTTCGACAACACACTCTCTTCGCTTTGATAACACACACTATTTCGTTTGACAGCACACAGTCTTTCCTTTGACAGCACACTCTTTGCTTTGACAACACACTCTTCCCTTTGACAACACACACTCTTGCCTTTGACAACACACAGTCTTCCCTTCAAAAACACACACTCCTCCCTTTGATAAAGCACACTGTTCAATTTGACAACGCACACTCTTCCCTTTGACGGCACAGTCTTCCCTTTGACAACACACACTCTTGCCTTTGACAACACATTCTTCCCTTTGTCAACACACACTCTTGCCTTTGACAACACACACTCTTCCCTTTGACAGCACACACTATTCCCTTTGACAACACACTCTTCCCTTTGACAACACACTCTTGACTTTGACAACGCATACTCTTCCCTTTGACAACACATACTCTTCCCTTTGAAAACACACACTCATCCCTTTGACTGAACACACTCTTCCCTTTGACAGCACACTCTTCCCTTTGACAACGCACACATTTTTCCTTTGGACAACACACTCTTCCCATTCACACCACACACTCTTCCCTTTTACAACACTCATGCTTTTCTTTGACAACACTCACTCTTCCCTTTGACAACACACACTCTTCCCTTTGACAGTACACACTCTTCCCTTGAAAAACACACACTCTTCCCTTTCACAACACAAACTCTTCCCTTTAACAACACCGTCTTCCCATTTACAGCACGCACTCTTAGCTACGACAACCCACACGTTTCCCTTTGAAAACACAAACGTTTCCCTTTGACAACCCACAATCTTCCCTTTGACAACACACACTATTGCCTTTGATAACACACACTCTTTCCTTAGACAGCACACACTCTTCCCTTTGAAAATGCACACTCTTCCCTTTGACAAAGCACACTCTTACGTTTTACAACACACACTATTCGATTTGAGAAAGCACACTCTTCCCTTTGACAACGCACACTCTTGTCTTTGACAACACACACTCTTCCCTTTGACAACACACACTCTTGCCTTTGACAACACACACTCTTCCGTTTGACAACACACACTCTTCCCTTTGATAAAGCACACTGTTCAATTTGACAACGCACACTCTTCCCTTTGACGGCACAGTCTTCCCTTTGACAACCCACACTCTTGCCTTTGACAACACACTCTTCCCTTTGACAACACACACTCTTGCCTTTGACAACACACAGTCTTCCCTTCAAAAACACACACTCCTCCCTTTGATAAAGCACACTGTTCAATTTGACAACGCACACTCTTCCCTTTGATGGCACAGTCTTCCCTTTGACAACACACACTCTTCCCTTTGACAGCACACAGTCTTCCCTTCAACAACACACACTCCTCCCTTTGACAATGCACACTCTTCCCTTTAACAACACCGTCTTCCCATTGACAGCACTCATGCTTCCTTTCGACAACACACTGTCTTCGCTTTGACAACACACACTATTTCGTTTGACAGCACACAGTCTTTCCTTTGACAGCACACTCTTTGCTTTGACAAACACACCCTCTTCCGTTTTACAACACCCACTCTTCCATTTGACACCACACATTCTTCCCTTTTACAACACCCACTCTTGCCTTTGACAACACACCCTCTTCCCTTATACAACTCCCGCTCTTGCTTTTGACAACACACCCTCTTCTCTTTTACAACACCCACTCTTCCGTTTGACACCACAGACTATTCCCTTATACAACACACACTCTTGCCTTTGACAACGCACACTCTTCCCTTTTACAACACCCACTCTTCCATGTGACACCACACTCTATTCCCTGAAACAACACACACTCTTGCCTTTGACAACGCACACTCTTGCCTTTGACAACACACACTCTTCCCTTTGATAACGCACACTCTTCCTTTTGACAAGTCACACTCTTACGTTTTACAACACACAATATTTCATTTGACAACGCACACTCTTCCCTTTGACAACATACACTCTTCCCTTTGACAACACACACTCTTGCCTTTGACAACACACACTCTTCCCTTTGACAAGACGCCCTCTTCCCTTTGATAATGCACATTTCCCTTTGGAAATGCACACTCTTCCCTTTGATAACACACACTCTTCGATTTGCCACCACACAATCTTCGCTTTTACAACACCCACTCTTGCCTTTGACAACACACACTCTTCCGTTTGACAGCACACACTCTTCCCTTTGATAAAGCACACTGTTCAATTTGACAACGCACACTCTTCCCTTTGATGGCACAGTCTTCCCTTTGACAACACACACTCTTCCCTTTGACAACACACACTCTTGCCTTTGACAACACACACTCTTTCCTTTGACAACACACACTTCCATTTGAAACCACACATTCTTCCCTTTTACAAAACCAACTCTTGCCTTTGACAAAACACACTCTTCCCTTTTACAACACCCACTCTTCCAATTGACACCACACACTCTTCCCTTATACAACACACACTCTTGCCTTTGACAACACACACTCTTCCCTTTGACAGCACACACTATTCCCTTTGACAACACACTCTTCCCTTTGACAACACAAACTCTTGCCTTTTACAACACTCATGCTTTTCTTTGACAACACTCACTCTTCCCTTTGACAACACACACTCTTCCCTTTGACAGCACACACAGTCTTCCCTTCAAAAACACACACTCCTCCCTTTGATAAAGCACACTGTTCAATTTGACAACGCACACTCTTCCCTTTGACGGCACAGTCTTCCCTTTGACAACACACACTCTTCCCGTTGACAGCACACATTCTTCCCTTCAACAACACACACTCTTCCCTTTGACAACACACACTCTTGCCTTTGACAACACACACTCTTTCCTATGACAACACACACTTCCATTTGAAACCACACATTCTTCCCTTTTACAAAATCAACTCTTGCCTTTGACAAAACAAACTCTTCCCTTTTACAACACCCACTCTTCCAATTGACACCACACACTCTTCCCTTATACAACACACACTTGCCTTTGACAACACACACTCTTCCCTTTGACAGCACACACTATTCCCTTTGACAACACACTCTTCCCTTTGACAACACACTCTTGACTTTGACAACGCATACTCTTCCCTTTGACAACACATACTCTTCCCTTTGAAAACACACACTCTTCCCTTTGACTGAACACACTCTTCCCTTTGACAGCACACTCTTCCCTTTGACAACGCACACATTTTTCCTTTGGACAACACACTCTTCCCATTCACACCACACACTCTTCCCTTTTACAACACTCATGCTTTTCTTTGACAACACTCACTCTTCCCTTTGACAACACACACTCTTGCCTTTGACAACACACACTCATCCCTTTGACAACACACACTCTTGCCTTTGACAACACACACTCTTCCGTTTGACAGCACACACTCTTCCCTTTGATAAAGCACACTGTTCAATTTGACAACGCACACTCTTCCCTTTGACAGCACAGTCTTCCCTTTGACAACACACACTCTTCCCTTTGACGGCACAGTCTTCCCTTTGACAACACACACTCTTCCCGTTGACAGCACACATTCTTCCCTTCAACAACACACACTCTTCCCTTTGACAACACACACTCTTGCCTTTGACAACACACACTCTTTCCTATGACAACACACACTTCCATTTGAAACCACACATTCTTCCCTTTTACAAAATCAACTCTTGCCTTTGACAAAACAAACTCTTCCCTTTTACAACACCCACTCTTCCAATTGACACCACACACTCTTCCCTTATACAACACACACTTGCCTTTGACAACACACACTCTTCCCTTTGACAGCACACACTATTCCCTTTGACAACACACTCTTCCCTTTGACAACACACTCTTGACTTTGACAACGCATACTCTTCCCTTTGACAACACATACTCTTCCCTTTGAAAACACACACTCTTCCCTTTGACTGAACACACTCTTCCCTTTGACAGCACACTCTTCCCTTTGACAACGCACACATTTTTCCTTTGGACAACACACTCTTCCCATTCACACCACACACTCTTCCCTTTTACAACACTCATGCTTTTCTTTGACAACACTCACTCTTCCCTTTGACAACACACACTCTTGCCTTTGACAACACACACTCATCCCTTTGACAACACACACTCTTGCCTTTGACAACACACACTCTTCCGTTTGACAGCACACACTCCTCCCTTTGATAAAGCACACTGTTCAATTTGACAACGCACACTCTTCCCTTTGACGGCACAGTCTTCCCTTTGACAACACACACTCTTCCCGTTGACAGCACACATTCTTCCCTTCAACAACACACACTCTTCCCTTTGACAACACACACTCTTGCCTTTGACAACACACACTCTTTCCTATGACAACACACACTTCCATTTGAAACCACACATTCTTCCCTTTTACAAAATCAACTCTTGCCTTTGACAAAACAAACTCTTCCCTTTTACAACACCCACTCTTCCAATTGACACCACACACTCTTCCCTTATACAACACACACTTGCCTTTGACAACACACACTCTTCCCTTTGACAGCACACACTATTCCCTTTGACAACACACTCTTCCCTTTGACAACACACTCTTGACTTTGACAACGCATACTCTTCCCTTTGACAACACATACTCTTCCCTTTGAAAACACACACTCTTCCCTTTGACTGAACACACTCTTCCCTTTGACAGCACACTCTTCCCTTTGACAACGCACACATTTTTCCTTTGGACAACACACTCTTCCCATTCACACCACACACTCTTCCCTTTTACAACACTCATGCTTTTCTTTGACAACACTCACTCTTCCCTTTGACAACACACACTCTTGCCTTTGACAACACACACTCATCCCTTTGACAACACACACTCTTGCCTTTGACAACACACACTCTTCCGTTTGACAGCACACACTCTTCCCTTTGATAAAGCACACTGTTCAATTTGACAACGCACACCCTTCCCTTTGACAGCACAGTCTTCCCTTTGACAACACACACTCTTCCCTTTGACGGCACAGTCTTCCCTTTGACAACACACACTCTTGCCTTTGACAACACACAGTCTTCCCTTCAAAAACACACACTCCTCCCTTTGATAAAGCACACTGTTCAATTTGACAATGCACACTCTTCCCTTTGACGGCACAGTCTTCCCTTTTACAACACACACTCTTGCCTTTGACAACACACTCTTCCCTTTGACAACACACACTCTTCCCTTTGACAGCACACAGTCTTCCCTTCAACAACACACACTCCTCCCTTTGACAATGCACACTCTTCCCTTTAACAACACCGTTTTCCCATTGACAGCACGCACGCTTCCTTTCGACAACACACTCTCTTCGCTTTGATAACACACACTATTTCGTTTGACAGCACACAGTCTTTCCTTTGACAGCACACTCTTTGCTTTGACAACACACTCTTCCCTTTGACAACACACACTCTTGCCTTTGACAACACACAGTCTTCCCTTCAAAAACACACACTCCTCCCTTTGATAAAGCACACTGTTCAATTTGACAACGCACACTCTTCCCTTTGACGGCACAGTCTTCCCTTTGACAACACACACTCTTGCCTTTGACAACACACTCTTCCCTTTGTCAACACACACTCTTGCCTTTGACAACACACACTCTTCCCTTTGACAGCACACACTATTCCCTTTGACAACACACTCTTCCCTTTGACAACACACTCTTGACTTTGACAACGCATACTCTTCCCTTTGACAACACATACTCTTCCCTTTGAAAACACACACTCATCCCTTTGACTGAACACACTCTTCCCTTTGACAGCACACTCTTCCCTTTGACAACGCACACATTTTTCCTTTGGACAACACACTCTTCCCATTCACACCACACACTCTTCCCTTTTACAACACTCATGCTTTTCTTTGACAACACTCACTCTTCCCTTTGACAACACACACTCTTCCCTTTGACAGCACACACTCTTCCCTTGAAAAACACACACTCTTCCCTTTCACAACACAAACTCTTCCCTTTAACAACACCGTCTTCCCATTTACAGCACGCACTCTTAGCTACGACAACCCACACGTTTCCCTTTGAAAACACACACGTTTCCCTTTGACAACCCACAATCTTCCCTTTGACAACACACACTATTGCCTTTGATAACACACACTCTTTCCTTAGACAGCACACACTCTTCCCTTTGAAAATGCACACTCTTCCCTTTGACAAAGCACACTCTTACGTTTTACAACACACACTATTCGATTTGAGAAAGCACACTCTTCCCTTTGACAACACACACTCTTGTCTTTGACAACACACACTCTTCCCTTTGACAACACACACTCTTGCCTTTGACAACACACACTCTTCCGTTTGACAACACACACTCTTCCCTTTGATAAAGCACACTGTTCAATTTGACAACGCACACTCTTCCCTTTGACGGCACAGTCTTCCCTTTGACAACCCACACTCTTGCCTTTGACAACACACTCTTCCCTTTGACATCACACACTCTTGCCTTTGACAACACACAGTCTTCCCTTCAAAAACACACACTCCTCCCTTTGATAAAGCACACTGTTCAATTTGACAACGCACACTCTTCCCTTTGACGGCACAGTCTTCCCTTTGACAACACACACTCTTCCCTTTGACAGCACACAGTCTTCCCTTCAACAACACACACTCCTCCCTTTGACAATGCACACTCTTCCCTTTAACAACACCGTCTTCCCATTGACAGCACTCATGCTTCCTTTCGACAACACACTGTCTTCGCTTTGACAACACACACTATTTCGTTTGACAGCACACAGTCTTTCCTTTGACAGCACACTCTTTGCTTTGACAAACACACCCTCTTCCGTTTTACAACACCCACTCTTCCATTTGACACCACACATTCTTCCCTTTTACAACACCCACTCTTGCCTTTGACAACACACCCTCTTCCCTTATACAACTCCCGCTCTTGCTTTTGACAACACACCCTCTTCTCTTTTACAACACCCACTCTTCCGTTTGACACCACAGACTATTCCCTTATACAACACACACTCTTGCCTTTGACAACGCACACTCTTCCCTTTTACAACACCCACTCTTCCATGTGACACCATACTCTATTCCCTGAAACAACACACACTCTTGCCTTTGACAACGCACACTCTTGCCTTTGACAACACACACTCTTCCCTTTGATAACGCACACTCTTCCTTTTGACAAGTCACACTCTTACGTTTTACAACACACAATATTTCATTTGACAACGCACACTCTTCCCTTTGACAACATACACTCTTCCCTTTGACAACACACACTCTTGCCTTTGACAACACACACTCTTCCCTTTGACAAGACGCCCTCTTCCCTTTGATAATGCACATTTCCCTTTGGAAATGCACACTCTTCCCTTTGATAACACACACTCTTCGATTTGCCACCACACAATCTTCGCTTTTACAACACCCACTCTTGCCTTTGACAACACACACTCTTCCGTTTGACAGCACACACTCTTCCCTTTGATAAAGCACACTGTTCAATTTGACAACGCACACTCTTCCCTTTGATGGCACAGTCTTCCCTTTGACAACACACACTCTTCCCTTTGACAACACACACTCTTGCCTTTGACAACACACACTCTTTCCTTTGACAACACACACTTCCATTTGAAACCACACATTCTTCCCTTTTACAAAACCAACTCTTGCCTTTGACAAAACACACTCTTCCCTTTTACAACACCCACTCTTCCAATTGACACCACACACTCTTCCCTTATACAACACACACTCTTGCCTTTGACAACACACACTCTTCCCTTTGACAGCACACACTATTCCCTTTGACAACACACTCTTCCCTTTGACAACACAAACTCTTGCCTTTTACAACACTCATGCTTTTCTTTGACAACACTCACTCTTCCCTTTGACAACACACACTCTTCCCTTTGACAGCACACACAGTCTTCCCTTCAAAAACACACACTCCTCCCTTTGATAAAGCACACTGTTCAATTTGACAACGCACACTCTTCCCTTTGACGGCACAGTCTTCCCTTTGACAACACACACTCTTCCCTTTGACAGCACACATTCTTCCCTTCAACAACACACACTCTTCCCTTTGACAACACACACTCTTGCCTTTGACAACACACACTCTTTCCTTTGACAACACACACTTCCATTTGAAACCACACATTCTTCCCTTTTACAAAATCAACTCTTGCCTTTGACAAAACAAACTCTTCCCTTTTACAACACCCACTCTTCCAATTGACACCACACACTCTTCCCTTATACAACACACACTTGCCTTTGACAACACACACTCTTCCCTTTGACAGCACACACTATTCCCTTTGACAACACACTCTTCCCTTTGACAACACACTCTTGACTTTGACAACGAATACTCTTCCCTTTGACAACACATACTCTTCCCTTTGAAAACACACACTCTTCCCTTTGACTGAACACACTCTTCCCTTTGACAACGCACACATTTTTCCTTTGGACAACACACTCTTCCCATTCACACCACACACTCTTCCCTTTTACAACACTCATGCTTTTCTTTGACAACACTCACTCTTCCCTTTGACAACACACACTCTTCCCTTTGACAGCACACACTCTTCCCTTCAAAAACACACACTCTTCCCTTTCACAACACAAACTCTTCCCTTTAACAACACCGTCTTCCCATTTACAGCACGCACTCTTAGCTACGACAACCCACACTCTTCCCTTTGAAAACACACACGCTTCCCTTTGACAACCCACAATCTTCCCTTTGACAACACACACTCTTGCCTTTGATAACACACACTCTTTCCTTAGACAGCACACACTCTTCCCTTTGAAAATGCACACTCTTCCCTTTGACAAAGCACACTCTTACGTTTTACAACACACACTATTCCATTTGACAAAGCACACTCTTCCCTTTGACAACACACACTCTTGCCTTTGACAACACACACTCTTCCCTTTGACAACACACACTCTTGCCTTTGACAACACACACTCTTCCGTTTGACAGCACACACTCTTCCCTTTGATAAAGCTCACTGTTCAATTTGACAACGCACACTCTTCCCTTTGACGGCACAGTCTTCCCTTTGACAACACACACTCTTGCCTTTGACAAAACACTCTTCCCTTTGACAACACACACTCTTGCCTTTGACAACACACAGTCTTCCCTTCAAAAACACACACTCCTACCTTTGATAAAGCACACTGTTCAATTTGACAACGCACACTCTTCCCTTTGACGGCACAGTCTTCCCTTTGACAACACACACTCTTGCCTTTGACAACACACTCTTCCCTTTGACAACACACACTCTTGCCTTTGACAACACACACTCTTCCCTTTGACAGCACACACTATTCCCTTTGACAACACACTCTTCCCTTTGACAACACACTCTTGCCTTTGACAACGCACACCCTTCCCTTTTACAACACCCACTCTTCCATTTGACACCACACTCTCTTCCCTGAAACAACACAAACTCTTGCCTTTTACAACACTCATGCTTTTCTTTGACAACACTCACTCTTCCCTTTGACAACACACACTCTTCCCTTTGACAGCACACACTCTTCCCTTCAAAAACACACACTCTTCCCTTTCACAACACAAACTCTTGCCTTTTACAACACTCATGCTTTTCTTTGACAACACTCACTCTTCCCTTTGACAACACACACTCTTCCGTTTGACAGCACACACAGTCTTCCCTTCAAAAACACACACTCCTCCCTTTGATAAAGCACACTGTTCAATTTGACAACGCACACTCTTCCCTTTGACGGCACAGTCTTCCCTTTGACAACACACACTCTTCCCTTTGACAGCACACATTTTTCCCTTCAACAACACACACTCTTCCCTTTGACAACACACACTCTTGCCTTTGACAACACACACTCTTTCCTTTGACAACACACACTTCCATTTGAAACCACACATTCTTCACTTTTACAAAATCAACTCTTGCCTTTGACAAAACACACTCTTCCCTTTTACAACACCCACTCTTCCAATTGAAACCACACACTCTTCCCTTATACAACACACACTCTTGCCTTTGACAACACACACTCTTCCCTTTGACAGCACACACTATTCCCTTTGACAACACACTCTTCCCTTTGACAACACACTCTTGACTTTGACAACGCATACTCTTCCCTTTGACAACACATACTCTTCCCTTTGAAAACACACACTCTTCCCTTTGACTGAACACAGTCTTCCCTTTGACAGCACACTCTTCCCTTTGACAACGCACACATTTTTCCTTTGGACAACACACTCTTCCCATTCACACCACACACTCTTCCCTTTTACAACACTCATGCTTTTCTTTGACAACACTCACTCTTCCCTTTGACAACACACACTCTTCCCTTTGACAGCACACACTCTTCCCTTCAAAAACACACACTCTTCCCTTTCACAACACAAACTCTTCCCTTTAACAACACCGTCTTCCCATTTACAGCACGCACTCTTAGCTACGACAACCCACACTCTTCCCTTTGAAAACACACACGCTTCCCTTTGACAACCCACAATCTTCCCTTTGACAACACACACTCTTGCCTTTGATAACACACACTCTTTCCTTAGACAGCACACACTCTTCCCTTTGAAAATGCACACTCTTCCCTTTGACAAAGCACACTCTTACGTTTTACAACACACACTATTCCATTTGACAAAGCACACTCTTCCCTTTGACAACACACACTCTTGCCTTTGACAACACACACTCTTCCCTTTGACAACACACACTCTTGCCTTTGACAACACAAACTCTTCCGTTTGACAGCACACACTCTTCCCTTTGATAAAGCTCACTGTTCAATTTGACAACGCACACTCTTCCCTTTGACGGCACAGTCTTCCCTTTGACAACACACACTCTTGCCTTTGACAAAACACTCTTCCCTTTGACAACACACACTCTTGCCTTTGACAACACACAGTCTTCCCTTCAAAAACACACACTCCTACCTTTGATAAAGCACACTGTTCAATTTGACAACGCACACTCTTCCCTTTGACGGCACAGTCTTCCCTTTGACAACACACACTCTTGCCTTTGACAACACACTCTTCCCTTTGACAACACACACTCTTGCCTTTGACAACACACACTCTTCCCTTTGACAGCACACACTATTTCCTTTGACAACACACTCTTCCCTTTGACAACACACTCTTGACTTTGACAACGCATACTCTTCCCTTTGACAACACATACTCTTCCCTTTGAAAACACACACTCTTCCCTTTGACTGAACACACTCTTCCCTTTGACAACGCACACATTTTTCTTTTGGACAACACACTCTTCCCATTCACACCACACACTCTTCCCTTTTACAACACTCATGCTTTTCTTTGACAACACTCACTCTTCCCTTTGACAACACACACTCTTCCCTTTGACAGCACACACTCTTCCCTTCAAAAACACACACTCTTCCCTTTCACAACACAAACTCTTCCCTTTAACAACACTCATGCTTTTCTTTGACAACACTCACTCTTCCCTTTGACAACACACACTCTTCCCTTTGACAGCACACACTATTCCCTTTGACAACACACTCTTGCCTTTGACAACGCACACCCTTCCCTTTTACAACACCCACTCTTCCATGTGACACCACACTCTCTTCCCTGAAACAACACACACTCTTGCCTTTGACAACGCACACTCTTCCCTTTGACAACACACACTCTTCCCTTTGATAACGCACACTCTTCCTTTTGACAAGTCACACTCCTACGTTTTACAACACACAATATTTCATTTGACAACGCACACTCTTCCCTTTGACAACATACACTCTTCCCTTTGACAACATACTCTCTTCCCTTTGACAACACACACTCTTGCCTTTGACAACACACACTCTTCCCTTTGACAAGACGCCCTCTTCCCTTTGATAATGCACATTTCCCTTTGGAAATGCACACTCTTCCCTTTGATAACACACACTCTTCGATTTGCCACCACACAATCTTCGCTTTTACAACACACACTCTTGCCTTTGACAACACACACTCTTTCCTTTGACAACACACACTTCCATTTGAAACCACACATTCTTCCCTTTTACAAAACCAACTCTTGCCTTTGACAAAACACACTCTTCCCTTTTACAACACCCACTCTTCCAACTGACACCACACACTCTTCCCTTATACAACACACACTCTTGCCTTTGACAACACACACTCTTCCCTTTGACAGCACACACTATTCCCTTTGACAACACACTCTTCCCTTTGACAGCACACACTCTTCCCTTCAAAAACACACACACTTCCCTTTCACAACACAAACTCTTCCCTTTAACAACACCGTTTTCCCATTTACAGCACGCACTCTTAGCTACGACAACCCACACTCTTCCCTTTGAAAACACACACGCTTCCCTTTGACAACCCACAATCTTCCCTTTGACAACACACACTCTTGCCTTTGATAACACACACTCTTTCCTTAGACAGCACACACTCTTCCATTTGAAAATGCACACTCTTCCCTTTGACAAAACACACTCTTGCCTTTGACAACACACACTCATCCCTTTGACAACACACACTCTTGCCTTTGACAACACACACTCTTCCGTTTGACAGCACACACTCTTCCCTTTGATAAAGCACACTGTTCAATTTGACAACGCACACTCTTCCCTTTGACAGCACAGTCTTCCGTTTGACAACACACACTCTTGCCTTTGACAACACACTCTTCCCTTTGACAACACACACTCTTGCCTTTGACAACACACAGTCTTCCCTTCAAAAACACACACTCCTCCCTTTGATAAAGCACACTGTTCAATTTGACAATGCACACTCTTCCCTTTGACGGCACAGTCTTCCCTTTTACAACACACACTCTTGCCTTTGACAACACACTCTTCCCTTTGACAACACACACTCTTCCCTTTGACAGCACACAGTCTTCCCTTCAACAACACACACTCCTCCCTTTGACAATGCACACTCTTCCCTTTAACAACACCGTTTTCCCATTGACAGCACGCACGCTTCCTTTCGACAACACACTCTCTTCGCTTTGATAACACACTATTTCGTTTGACAGCACACAGTCTTTCCTTTGACAGCACACTCTTTGCTTTGACAACACACTCTTCCCTTTGACAACACACACTCTTGCCTTTGACAACACACAGTCTTCCCTTCAAAAACACACACTCCTCCCTTTGATAAAGCACACTGTTCAATTTGACAACGCACACTCTTCCCTTTGACGGCACAGTCTTCCCTTTGACAACACACACTCTTGCCTTTGACAACACACTCTTCCCTTTGTCAACACACACTCTTGCCTTTGACAACACACACTCTTCCCTTTGACAGCACACACTATTCCCTTTGACAACACACTCTTCCCTTTGACAACACACTCTTGACTTTGACAACGCATACTCTTCCCTTTGACAACACATACTCTTCCCTTTGAAAACACACACTCATCCCTTTGACTGAACACACTCTTCCCTTTGACAGCACACACTCTTCCCTTCAAAAACACACACTCTTCCCTTTCACAACACAAACTCTTCCCTTTAACAACACCGTCTTCCCATTTACAGCACGCACTCTTAGCTACGACAACCCACACGTTTCCCTTTGAAAACACACACGTTTCCCTTTGACAACCCACAATCTTCCCTTTGACAACACACACTATTGCCTTTGATAACACACACTCTTTCCTTAGACAGCACACACTCTTCCCTTTGAAAATGCACACTCTTCCCTTTGACAAAGCACACTCTTACGTTTTACAACACACACTATTCGATTTGAGAAAGCACACTCTTCCCTTTGACAACACACACTCTTGTCTTTGACAACACACACTCTTCCCTTTGACAACACACACTCTTGCCTTTGACAACACACAGTCTTCCCTTCAAAAACACACACTCCTCCCTTTGATAAAGCACACTGTTCAATTTGACAACGCACACTCTTCCCTTTGACGGCACAGTCTTCCCTTTGACAACCCACACTCTTGCCTTTGACAACACACTCTTCCCTTTGACAACACACACTCTTGCCTTTGACAACACACAGTCTTCCCTTCAAAAACACACACTCCTCCCTTTGATAAAGCACACTGTTCAATTTGACAACGCACACTCTTCCCTTTGACGGCACAGTCTTCCCTTTGACAACACACACTCTTCCCTTTGACAGCACACAGTCTTCCCTTCAACAACACACACTCCTCCCTTTGACAATGCACACTCTTCCCTTTAACAACACCGTCTTCCCATTGACAGCACTCATGCTTCCTTTCGACAACACACTGTCTTCGCTTTGACAACACACACTATTTCGTTTGACAGCACACAGTCTTTCCTTTGACAGCACACTCTTTGCTTTGACAAACACACCCTCTTCCGTTTTACAACACCCACTCTTCCATTTGACACCACACATTCTTCCCTTTTACAACACCCACTCTTGCCTTTGACAACACACCCTCTTCCCTTATACAACTCCCGCTCTTGCTTTTGACAACACACCCTCTTCTCTTTTACAACACCCACTCTTCCGTTTGACACCACAGACTATTCCCTTATACAACACACACTCTTGCCTTTGACAACGCACACTCTTCCCTTTGACAGCACACACTATTCCCTTTGACAACATACTCTTGCCTTTAAAAAAGGCACACCCTTCCCTTTTACAACACCCACTCTTCCATGTGACACCACACTCTATTCCCTGAAACAACACACACTCTTGCCTTTGACAACGCACACTCTTGCCTTTGACAACACACACTCTTCCCTTTGATAACGCACACTCTTCCTTTTAACAAGTCACACTCTTACGTTTTACAACACACAATATTTCATTTGACAACGCACACTCTTCCCTTTGACAACATACACTCTTCCCTTTGACAACACACACTCTTGCCTTTGACAACACACACTCTTCCCTTTGACAAGACGCCCTCTTCCCTTTGATAATGCACATTTCCCTTTGGAAATGCACACTCTTCCCTTTGATAACACACACTCTTCGATTTGCCACCACACAATCTTCGCTTTTACAACACCCACTCTTGCCTTTGACAACACACACTCTTCCGTTTGACAGCACACACTCTTCCCTTTGATAAAGCACACTGTTCAATTTGACAACGCACACTCTTCCCTTTGATGGCACAGTCTTCCCTTTGACAACACACACTCTTCCCTTTGACAACACACACTCTTGCCTTTGACAACACACACTCTTTCCTTTGACAACACACACTTCCATTTGAAACCACACATTCTTCCCTTTTACAAAACCAACTCTTGCCTTTGACAAAACACACTCTTCCCTTTTACAACACCCACTCTTTCAATTGACACCACACACTCTTCCCTTATACAACACACACTCTTGCCGTTGACAACACACACTCTTCCCTTTGACAGCACACACTATTCCCTTTGACAACACACTCTTCCCTTTGACAACACACTCTTGGCTTTGAAAACGCATACTCTTCCCTTTGACAACACATACTCTTCCCTTTGAAAACACACACTCTTCCCTTTGACTGAACACACTCTTCCCTTTGACAGCACACTCTTCCCTTTGACAACGCACACATTTTTCCTTTGGACAACACACTCTTCCCGTTCACACCACACACTCTTCCCTTTTACAACACTCATGCTTTTCTTTGACAACACTCACTCTTCCCTTTGACAGCACACACTCTTCCCTTCAAAAACACACACACTTCCCTTTCACAACACAAACTCTTCCCTTTAACAACACCGTCTTCCCATTTACAGCACGCACTCTTAGCTACGACAACCCACACTCTTCCCTTTGAAAACACACACGCTTCCCTTTGACAACCAACAATCTTCCCTTTGACAACACACACTCTTGCCTTTGATAACACACACTCTTTCCTTAGACAGCACACACTCTTCCCTTTGAAAATGCACACTCTTCCCTTTGACAAAGCACACTCTTACGTTTTACAACACACACTATTCCATTTGACAAAGCACACTCTTCCCTTTGACAACACACACTCTTGCCTTTGACAACACACACTCTTCCCTTTGACAACACACACTCTTGCCTTTGACAACACACACTCTTCCGTTTGACAGCACACACTCTTCCCTTTGATAAAGCACACTGTTCAATTTGACAACGCACACTCTTCCCTTTGACAGCACAGTCTTCCCTTTGACAACACACACTCTTGCCTTTGACAACACACTCTTCCCTTTGACAACACACACTCTTGCCTTTGACAACACACAGTCTTCCCTTCAAAAACACACACTCCTCCCTTTAATAAAGCACACTGTTCAATTTGACAACGCACACTCTTCCCTTTGACGGCACAGTCTTCCCTTTGAAAACACACACGCTTCCCTTTGACAACCCACACTCTTCCCTTTGACAACACACACTCTTCCCTTTGACAGCACACAGTCTTCCCTTCAACAACACACACTCCTCCCTTTGACAATGCACACTCTTCCCTTTAACAACACCGTCTTCCCATTGACAGCACGCACGCTTCCTTTCGACAACACACTCTCTTCGCTTTGATAACACACACTATTTCGTTTGACAGCACACAGTCTTTCCTTTGACAGCACACTCTTTGCTTTGACAACACACCCTCTTCCGTTTTACAACACCCACTCTTCCATTTGACACCACACACTCTTCCCTTTTACAACACCCAGTCTTGCCTTTGACAACACACCCTCTTCCCTTATAAAACACCCACTCTTCTGTTTGACACCACAGACTGTTCCCTTATACAACACACACGCTTGCCTTTGACAACGCACACTCTTCCCTTTGACAGCACACACTATTTCGTTTGACAGCACACAGTCTTTCCTTTGACAGCACACTCTTTGCTTTGACAACACACCCTCTTCCGTTTTACAACACCCACTCTTCCCTTTGACAACCCACAATCTTCCCTTTGACAACACACACTCTTGCCTTTGATAACACACACTCTTTCCTTAGACAGCACACACTCTTCCCTTTGAAAATGCACACTCTTCCCTTTGACAAAGCACACTCTTACGTTTTACAACACACACTATTCCATTTGACAAAGCACACTCTTCCCTTTGACAACACACACTCTTGCCTTTGACAACACACACTCTTCCCTTTGACAACACACACTCTTGCCTTTGACAACACACACTCTTGCCTTTGACAACACACAGTCTTCCCTTCAAAAACACACACTCCTCCCTTTGATAAAGCACACTGTTCAATTTGACAACGCACACTCTTCCCTTTGACGGCACAGTCTTCCCTTTGACAACACACACTCTTGCCTTTGACAACACACTCTTCCCTTTGACAACACACACTCTTCCCTTTGACAGCACACAGTCTTCCCTTCAACAACACACACTCCTCCCTTGGAAAATGCACACTCTTCCCTTTAACAACACCGTCTTCCCATTGACAGCACTCATGCTTCCTTTCGACAACACACTGTCTTCGCTTTGACAACACACACTATTTCGTTTGACAGCACACAGTCTTTCCTTTGACAGCACACTCTTTGCTTTGACAAACACACCCTCTTCCGTTTTACAACACCCACTCTTCCATTTGACACCACACATTCTTCCCTTTTACAACACCCACTCTTGCCTTTGACAACACACCCTCTTCCCTTATACAACTCCCGCTCTTGCTTTTGACAACACACCCTCTTCTCTTTTACAACACCCACTCTTCCGTTTGACACCACAGACTATTCCCTTATACAACACACACTCTTGCCTTTGACAACGCACACTCTTCCCTTTGACAGCACACACTATTCCCTTTGACAACACACTCTTGCATTTGACAACGCACACCCTTCCCTTTTACAACACCCACTCTTCCATGTGACACCACACTCTATTCCCTGAAAGAACACACACTCTTGCCTTTGACAACGCACACTCTTCGATTTGCCACCACACAATCTTCGCTTTTACAACACCCACTCTTGCCTTTGACAACACACACTCTTCCGTTTGACAGCACACACTCTTCCCTTTGATAAAGCACACTGTTCAATTTGACAACACACACTCTTCACTTTGACAACACACACTCTTGCCTTTGACAACACACACTCTTTCCTTTGACAACACACACTTCCATTTGAAACCACACATTCTTCCCTTTTACAAAACCAACTCTTGCCTTTGACAAAACACACTCTTCCCTTTTACAACACCCACTCTTCCAATTGACACCACACACTCTTCCCTTTTACAACACCCACTCTTCCAATTGACAACACACCCTCTTCCCTTATACAACTCCCGCTCTTGCTTTTGACAACACACCCTCTTCTCTTTTACAACACCCACTCTTCCGTTTGACACCACAGACTATTCCCTTATACAACACACACTCTTGCCTTTGACAACGCACACTCTTCCCTTTGACAGCACACACTATTCCCTTTGACAACACACTCTTGCCTTTGACAACGCACACCCTTCCCTTTTACAACACCCACTCTTCCATGTGACACCACACTCTATTCCCTGAAACAACACACACTCTTGCCTTTGACAACGCACACTCTTCCCTTTGACAACACACACTCTTCCCTTTGATAACGCACACTCTTCCTTTTGACAAGTCACACTCTTACGTTTTACAACACACAATATTTCATTTGACAACGCACACTCTTCCCTTTGACAACATACACTCTTCCCTTTAACAACACCGTCTTCCCATTTACAGCACGCACTCTTAGCTACGACAACCCACACGTTTCCCTTTGAAAACACACACGTTTCCCTTTGACAACCCACAATCTTCCCTTTGACAACACACACTATTGCCTTTGATAACACACACTCTTTCCTTAGACAGCACACACTCTTCCCTTTGAAAATGCACACTCTTCCCTTTGACAAAGCACACTCTTACGTTTTACAACACACACTATTCGATTTGAGAAAGCACACTCTTCCCTTTGACAACACACACTCTTGTCTTTGACAACACACACTCTTCCCTTTGACAACACACACTCTTGCCTTTGACAACACACACTCTTCCGTTTGACAACACACACTCTTCCCTTTGATAAAGCACACTGTTCAATTTGACAACGCACACTCTTCCCTTTGACGGCACAGTCTTCCCTTTGACAACCCACACTCTTGCCTTTGACAACACACTCTTCCCTTTGACAACACACACTCTTGCCTTTGACAACACACAGTCTTCCCTTCAAAAACACACACTCCTCCCTTTGATAAAGCACACTGTTCAATTTGACAACGCACACTCTTCCCTTTGACGGCACAGTCTTCCCTTTGACAACACACACTCTTCCCTTTGACAGCACACAGTCTTCCCTTCAACAACACACACTCCTCCCTTTGACAATGCACACTCTTCCCTTTAACAACACCGTCTTCCCATTGACAGCACTCATGCTTCCTTTCGACAACACACTGTCTTCGCTTTGACAACACACACTATTTCGTTTGACAGCACACAGTCTTTCCTTTGACAGCACACTCTTTGCTTTGACAAACACACCCTCTTCCGTTTTACAACACCCACTCTTCCATTTGACACCACACATTCTTCCCTTTTACAACACCCACTCTTGCCTTTGACAACACACCCTCTTCCCTTATACAACTCCCGCTCTTGCTTTTGACAACACACCCTCTTCTCTTTTACAACACCCACTCTTCCGTTTGACACCACAGACTATTCCCTTATACAACACACACTCTTGCCTTTGACAACGCACACTCTTCCCTTTGACAGCACACACTATTCCCTTTGACAACACACTCTTGCCTTTGACAACGCACACCCTTCCCTTTTACAACACCCACTCTTCCATGTGACACCACACTCTATTCCCTGAAACAACACACAATATTTCATTTGACAACGCACACTCTTCCCTTTGACAACATACACTCTTCCCTTTGACAACACACACTCTTGCCTTTGACAACACACACTCTTCCCTTTGACAAGACGCCCTCTTCCCTTTGATAATGCACATTTCCCTTTGGAAATGCACACTCTTCCCTTTGATAACACACACTCTTCGATTTGCCACCACACAATCTTCGCTTTTACAACACCCACTCTTGCCTTTGACAACACACACTCTTCCGTTTGACAGCACACACTCTTCCCTTTGATAAAGCACACTGTTCAATTTGACAACGCACACTCTTCCCTTTGATGGCACAGTCTTCCCTTTGACAACACACACTCTTCCCTTTGACAACACACACTCTTGCCTTTGACAACACACACTCTTTCCTTTGACAACACACACTTCCATTTGAAACCACACATTCTTCCCTTTTACAAAACCAACTCTTGCCTTTGACAAAACACACTCTTCCCTTTTACAACACCCACTCTTCCAATTGACACCACACACTCTTCCCTTATACAACACACACTCTTGCCGTTGACAACACACACTCTTCCCTTTGACAGCACACACTATTCCCTTTGACAACACACTCTTCCCTTTGACAACACACTTTTGACTTTGAAAACGCATACTCTTCCCTTTGACAACACATACTCTTCCCTTTGAAAACACACACTCTTCCCTTTGACTGAACACACTCTTCCCTTTGACAGCACACTCTTCCCTTTGACAACGCACACATTTTTCCTTTGGACAACACACTCTTCCCGTTCACACCACACACTCTTCCCTTTTACAACACTCATGCTTTTCTTTGACAACACTCACTCTTCCCTTTGACAACACACACTCTTCCCTTTGACAGCACACACTCTTCCCTTCAAAAACACACACACTTCCCTTTCACAACACAAACTCTTCCCTTTAACAACACCGTCTTCCCATTTACAGCACGCACTCTTAGCTACGACAACCCACACTCTTCCCTTTGAAAACACACACGCTTCCCTTTGACAACCAACAATCTTCCCTTTGACAACACACACTCTTGCCTTTGATAACACACACTCTTTCCTTAGACAGCACACACTCTTCCCTTTGAAAATGCACACTCTTCCCTTTGACAAAGCACACTCTTACGTTTTACAACACACACTATTCCATTTGACAAAGCACACTCTTCCCTTTGACAACACACACTCTTGCCTTTGACAACACACACTCTTCCCTTTGACAACACACACTCTTGCCTTTGACAACACACACTCTTCCGTTTGACAGCACACACTCTTCCCTTTGATAAAGCACACTGTTCAATTTGACAACGCACACTCTTCCCTTTGACAGCACAGTCTTCCCTTTGACAACACACACTCTTGCCTTTGACAACACACTCTTCCCTTTGACAACACACACTCTTGCCTTTGACAACACACAGTCTTCCCTTCAAAAACACACACTCCTCCCTTTGATAAAGCACACTGTTCAATTTGACAACGCACACTCTTCCCTTTGACGGCACAGTCTTCCCTTTGAAAACACACACGCTTCCCTTTGACAACCCACACTCTTCCCTTTGACAACACACACTCTTCCCTTTGACAGCACACAGTCTTCCCTTCAACAACACACACTCCTCCCTTTGACAATGCACACTCTTCCCTTTAACAACACCGTCTTCCCATTGACAGCACGCACGCTTCCTTTCGACAACACACTCTCTTCGCTTTGATAACACACACTATTTCGTTTGACAGCACACAGTCTTTCCTTTGACAGCACACTCTTTGCTTTGACAACACACCCTCTTCCGTTTTACAACACCCACTCTTCCATTTGACACCACACACTCTTCCCTTTTACAACACCCAGTCTTGCCTTTGACAACACACCCTCTTCCCTTATACAACACCCACTCTTCTGTTTGACACCACAGACTGTTCCCTTATACAACACACACTCTTGCCTTTGACAACGCACACTCTTCCCTTTGACAGCACACACTATTTCGTTTGACAGCACACAGTCTTTCCTTTGACAGCACACTCTTTGCTTTGACAACACACCCTCTTCCGTTTTACAACACCCACTCTTCCCTTTGACAACCCACAATCTTCCCTTTGACAACACACACTCTTGCCTTTGATAACACACACTCTTTCCTTAGACAGCACACACTCTTCCCTTTGAAAATGCACACTCTTCCCTTTGACAAAGCACACTCTTAGGTTTTACAACACACACTATTCCATTTGACAAAGCACACTCTTCCCTTTGACAACACACACTCTTGCCTTTGACAACACACACTCTTCCCTTTGACAACACACACTCTTGCCTTTGACAACACACACTCTTGCCTTTGACAACACACAGTCTTCCCTTCAAAAACACACACTCCTCCCTTTGATAAAGCACACTGTTCAATTTGACAACGCACACTCTTCCCTTTGACGGCACAGTCTTCCCTTTGACAACACACACTCTTGCCTTTGACAACACACTCTTCCCTTTGACAACACACACTCTTCCCTTTGACAGCACACAGTCTTCCCTTCAACAACACACACTCCTCCCTTGGACAATGCACACTCTTCCCTTTAACAACACCGTGTTCCCATTGACAGCACTCATGCTTCCTTTCGACAACACACTGTCTTCGCTTTGACAACACACACTATTTCGTTTGACAGCACACAGTCTTTCCTTTGACAGCACACTCTTTGCTTTGACAAACACACCCTCTTCCGTTTTACAACACCCACTCTTCCATTTGACACCACACATTCTTCCCTTTTACAACACCCACTCTTGCCTTTGACAACACACCCTCTTCCCTTATACAACTCCCGCTCTTGCTTTTGACAACACACCCTCTTCTCTTTTACAACACCCACTCTTCCGTTTGACACCACAGACTATTCCCTTATACAACACACACTCTTGCCTTTGACAACGCACACTCTTCCCTTTGACAGCACACACTATTCCCTTTGACAACACACTCTTGCATTTGACAACGCACACCCTTCCCTTTTACAACACCCACTCTTCCATGTGACACCACACTCTATTCCCTGAAAGAACACACACTCTTGCCTTTGACAACGCACACTCTTCGATTTGCCACCACACAATCTTCGCTTTTACAACACCCACTCTTGCCTTTGACAACACACACTCTTCCGTTTGACAGCACACACTCTTCCCTTTGATAAAGCACACTGTTCAATTTGACAACACACACTCTTCACTTTGACAACACACACTCTTGCCTTTGACAACACACACTCTTTCCTTTGACAACACACACTTCCATTTGAAACCACACATTCTTCCCTTTTACAAAACCAACTCTTGCCTTTGACAAAACACACTCTTCCCTTTTACAACACCCACTCTTCCAATTGACACCACACACTCTTCCCTTTTACAACACCCACTCTTCCAATTGACAACACACCCTCTTCCCTTATACAACTCCCGCTCTTGCTTTTGACAACACACCCTCTTCTCTTTTACAACACCCACTCTTCCGTTTGACACCACAGACTATTCCCTTATACAACACACACTCTTGCATTTGACAACGCACACTCTTCCCTTTGACAGCACACACTATTCCCTTTGACAACACACTCTTGCCTTTGACAACGCACAACCTTCCCTTTTACAACACCCACTCTTCCATGTGACACCACACTCTATTCCCTGAAACAACACACACTCTTGCCTTTGACAACGCACACTCTTCCCTTTGACAACACACACTCTTCCCTTTGATAACGCACACTCTTCCTTTTGACAAGTCACACTCTTACGTTTTACAACACACAATATTTCATTTGACAACGCACACTCTTCCCTTTGACAACATACACTCTTCCCTTTGACAACACACACTCTTGCCTTTGACAACACACTCTTCCCTTTGACAACACACACTCTTGCCTTTGACAACACACAGTCTTCCCTTCAAAAACACACACTCCTCCCTTTGATAAAGCACACTGTTCAATTTGACAACGCACACTCTTCCCTTTGACGGCACAGTCTTCCCTTTGACAACACACACTCTTCACTTTGACAACACACACTCTTGCCTTTGACAACACACACTCTTTCCTTTGACAACACACACTTCCATTTGAAACCACACATTCTTCCCTTTTACAAAACCAACTCTTGCCTTTGACAAAACACACTCTTCCCTTTTACAACACCCACTCTTCCAATTGACACCACACACTCTTCCCTTATACAACACACACTCTTGCCGTTGACAACACACACTCTTCCCTTTGACAGCACACACTATTCCCTTTGACAACACACTCTTCCCTTTGACAACACACTCTTGACTTTGAAAACGCATACTCTTCCCTTTGACAACACATACTCTTCCCTTTGAAAACACACACTCTTCCCTTTGACTGAACACACTCTTCCCTTTGACAGCACACTCTTCCCTTTGACAACGCACACATTTTTCCTTTGGACAACACACTCTTCCCGTTCACACCACACACTCTTCCCTTTTACAACACTCATGCTTTTCTTTGACAACACTCACTCTTCCCTTTGACAACACACACTCTTCCCTTTGACAGCACACACTCTTCCCTTCAAAAACACACACACTTCCCTTTCACAACACAAACTCTTCCCTTTAACAACACCGTCTTCCCATTTACAGCACGCACTCTTAGCTACGACAACCCACACTCTTCCCTTTGAAAACACACACGCTTCCCTTTGACAACCAACAATCTTCCCTTTGACAACACACACTCTTGCCTTTGATAACACACACTCTTTCCTTAGACAGCACACACTCTTCCCTTTGAAAATGCACACTCTTCCCTTTGACAAAGCACACTCTTACGTTTTACAACACACACTATTCCATTTGACAAAGCACACTCTTCCCTTTGACAACACACACTCTTGCCTTTGACAACACACACTCTTCCCTTTGACAACACACACTCTTGCCTTTGACAACACACACTCTTCCGTTTGACAGCACACACTCTTCCCTTTGATAAAGCACACTGTTCAATTTGACAACGCACACTCTTCCCTTTGACAGCACAGTCTTCCCTTTGACAACACACACTCTTGCCTTTGACAACACACTCTTCCCTTTGACAACACACACTCTTGCCTTTGACAACACACAGTCTTCCCTTCAAAAACACACACTGCTCCCTTTGATAAAGCACACTGTTCAATTTGACAACGCACACTCTTCCCTTTGACGGCACAGTCTTCCCTTTGAAAACACACACGCTTCCCTTTGACAACCCACACTCTTCCCTTTGACAACACACACTCTTCCCTTTGACAGCACACAGTCTTCCCTTCAACAACACACACTCCTCCCTTTGACAATGCACACTCTTCCCTTTAACAACACCGTCTTCCCATTGACAGCACGCACGCTTCCTTTCGACAACACACTCTCTTCGCTTTGATAACACACACTATTTCGTTTGACAGCACACAGTCTTTCCTTTGACAGCACACTCTTTGCTTTGACAACACACCCTCTTCCGTTTTACAACACCCACTCTTCCATTTGACACCACACACTCTTCCCTTTTACAACACCCAGTCTTGCCTTTGACAACACACCCTCTTCCCTTATACAACACCCACTCTTCTGTTTGACACCACAGACTGTTCCCTTATACAACACACACTCTTGCCTTTGACAACGCACACTCTTCCCTTTGACAGCACACACTATTTCGTTTGACAGCACACAGTCTTTCCTTTGACAGCACACTCTTTGCTTTGACAACACACCCTCTTCCGTTTTACAACACCCACTCTTCCCTTTGACAACCCACAATCTTCCCTTTGACAACACACACTCTTGCCTTTGATAACACACACTCTTTCCTTAGACAGCACACACTCTTCCCTTTGAAAATGCACACTCTTCCCTTTGACAAAGCACACTCTTACGTTTTACAACACACACTATTCCATTTGACAAAGCACACTCTTCCCTTTGACAACACACACTCTTGCCTTTGACAACACACACTCTTCCCTTTGACAACACACACTCTTGCCTTTGACAACACACACTCTTGCCTTTGACAACACACAGTCTTCCCTTCAAAAACACACACTCCTCCCTTTGATAAAGCACACTGTTCAATTTGACAACGCACACTCTTCCCTTTGACGGCACAGTCTTCCCTTTGACAACACACACTCTTGCCTTTGACAACACACTCTTCCCTTTGACAACACACACTCTTCCCTTTGACAGCACACAGTCTTCCCTTCAACAACACACACTCCTCCCTTGGACAATGCACACTCTTCCCTTTAACAACACCGTCTTCCCATTGACAGCACTCATGCTTCCTTTCGACAACACACTGTCTTCGCTTTGACAACACACACTATTTCGTTTGACAGCACACAGTCTTTCCTTTGACAGCACAATCTTTGCTTTGACAAACACACCCTCTTCCGTTTTACAACACCCACTCTTCCATTTGACACCACACATTCTTCCCTTTTACAACACCCACTCTTGCCTTTGACAACACACCCTCTTCCCTTATACAACTCCCGCTCTTGCTTTTGACAACACACCCTCTTCTCTTTTACAACACCCACTCTTCCGTTTGACACCACAGACTATTCCCTTATACAACACACACTCTTGCCTTTGACAACGCACACTCTTCCCTTTGACAGCACACACTCTTCCCTTTGACAACACACTCTTGCCTTTGACAACGCACACCCTTCCCTTTTACAACACCCACTCTTCCATGTGACACCACACTCTATTCCCTGAAACAACACACACTCTTGCCTTTGACAACGCACACTCTTCCCTTTGACAACACACACTCTTCCCTTTGATAACGCACACTCTTCCTTTTGACAAGTCACACTCTTACGTTTTACAACACACAATATTTCATTTGACAACGCACACTCTTCCCTTTGACAACATACACTCTTCCCTTTGACAACACACACTCTTGCCTTTGACAACACACACTCTTCCCTTTGACAAGACGCCCTCTTCCCTTTGATAATGCACATTTCCCTTTGGAAATGCACACTCTTCCCTTTGACAACACACACTCTTCCGTTTGACAGCACACACTCTTCCCTTTGATAAAGCACACTGTTCAATTTGACAACGCACACTCTTCCCTTTGACGGCACAGTCTTCCCTTTGACAACACACACTCTTCACTTTGACAACACACACTCTTGCCTTTGACAACACACACTCTTTCCTTTGACAACACACACTTCCATTTGAAACCACACATTCTTCCCTTTTACAAAACCAACTCTTGCCTTTGACAAAACACACTCTTCCCTTTTACAACACCCACTCTTCCAATTGACACCACACACTCTTCCCTTTTACAACACCCACTCTTCCAATTGACAACACACCCTCTTCCCTTATACAACTCCCGCTCTTGCTTTTGACAACACACCCTCTTCTCTTTTACAACACCCACTCTTCCGTTTGACACCACAGACTATTCCCTTATACAACACACACTCTTGCCTTTGACAACGCACACTCTTCCCTTTGACAGCACACACTATTCCCTTTGACAACACACTCTTGCCTTTGACAACGTACACCCTTCCCTTTTACAACACCCACTCTTCCATGTGACACCACACTCTATTCCCTGAAACAACACACACTCTTGCCTTTGACAACGCACACTCTTCCCTTTGACAACACACACTCTTCCCTTTGATAACGCACACTCTTCCTTTTGACAAGTCACACTCTTACGTTTTACAACACACAATATTTCATTTGACAACGCACACTCTTCCCTTTGACAACATACACTCTTCCCTTTGACAACACACACTCTTGCCTTTGACAACACACACTCTTCCCTTTGACAAGACGCCCTCTTCCCTTTGATAATGCACATTTCCCTTTGGAAATGCACACTCTTCCCTTTGATAACACACACTCTTCGATTTGCCACCACACAATCTTCGCTTTTACAACACCCACTCTTGCCTTTGACAACACACACTCTTCCGTTTGACAGCACACACTCTTCCCTTTGATAAAGCACACTGTTCAATTTGACAACGCACACTCTTCCCTTTGATGGCACAGTCTTCCCTTTGACAACACACACTCTTCCCTTTGACAACACACACTCTTGCCTTTGACAACACACACTCTTTCCTTTGACAACACACACTTCCATTTGAAACCACACATTCTTCCCTTTTACAAAACCAACTCTTGCCTTTGACAAAACACACTCTTCCCTTTTACAACACCCACTCTTCCAATTGACACCACACACTCTTCCCTTTGACAACACACTCTTGACTTTGAAAACGCATACTCTTCCCTTTGACAACACATACTCTTCCCTTTGAAAACACACACTCTTCCCTTTGACTGAACACACTCTTCCCTTTGACAGCACACTCTTCCCTTTGACAACGCACACATTTTTCCTTTGGACAACACACTCTTCCCGTTCACACCACACACTCTTCCCTTTTACAACACTCATGCTTTTCTTTGACAACACTCACTCTTCCCTTTGACAACACACACTCTTCCCTTTGACAGCACACACTCTTCCCTTCAAAAACACACACACTTCCCTTTCACAACACAAACTCTTCCCTTTAACAACACCGTCTTCCCATTTACAGCACGCACTCTTAGCTACGACAACCCACACTCTTCCCTTTGAAAACACACACGCTTCCCTTTGACAACCAACAATCTTCCCTTTGACAACACACACTCTTGCCTTTGATAACACACACTCTTTCCTTAGACAGCACACACTCTTCCCTTTGAAAATGCACACTCTTCCCTTTGACAAAGCACACTCTTACGTTTTACAACACACACTATTCCATTTGACAAAGCACACTCTTCCCTTTGACAACACACACTCTTGCCTTTGACAACACACACTCTTCCCTTTGACAACACACACTCTTGACTTTGACAACACACACTCTTCCGTTTGACAGCACACACTCTTCCCTTTGATAAAGCACACTGTTCAATTTGACAACGCACACTCTTCCCTTTGACAGCACAGTCTTCCCTTTGACAACACACACTCTTGCCTTTGACAACACACTCTTCCCTTTGACAACACACACTCTTGCCTTTGACAACACACAGTCTTCCCTTCAAAAACACACACTCCTCCCTTTGATAAAGCACACTGTTCAATTTGACAACGCACACTCTTCCCTTTGACGGCACAGTCTTCCCTTTGACAACACACACTCTTGCCTTTGACAACACGCTCTTCCCTTTGACAACACACGCTCTTCCCTTTGACAGCACACAGTCTTCCCTTCAACAACACACACTCCTCCCTTTGACAATGCACACTCTTCCCTTTAACAACACCGTCTTCCCATTGACAGCACTCACGCTTCCTTTCGACAACACACTCTCTTCGCTTTGATCACACACACTATTTCGTTTGACAGCACACAGTCTTTCCTTTGACAGCACACTCTTTGCTTTGACAACACACCCTCTTCCGTTTTACAACACCCACTCTTCCATTTGACACCACACACTCTTCCCTTTTACAACACCCAGTCTTGCCTTTGACAACACACCCTCTTCCCTTATACAACACCCACTCTTCTGTTTGACACCACAGACTGTTCCCTTATACAACACACACTCTTGCCTTTGACAACGCACACTCTTCCCTTTGACAGCACACACTATTTCGTTTGACAGCACACAGTCTTTCCTTTGACAGCACACTCTTTGCTTTGACAACACACCCTCTTCCGTTTTACAACACCCACTCTTCCCTTTGACAACCCACAATCTTCCCTTTGACAACACACACTCTTGCCTTTGATAACACACACTCTTTCCTTAGACAGCACACACTCTTCCCTTTGAAAATGCACACTCTTCCCTTTGACAAAGCACACTCTTACATTTTACAACACACACTATTCCATTTGACAAAGCACACTCTTCCCTTTGACAACACACACTCTTGCCTTTGACAACACACACTCTTCCCTTTGACAACACACACTCTTGCCTTTGACAACACACACTCTTCCGTTTGACAGCACACACTCTTCCCTTTGATAAAGCTCACTGTTCAATTTGACAACGCACACTCTTCCCTTTGACGGCACAGTCTTCCCTTTGACAACACACACTCTTGCCTTTGACAAAACACTCTTCCCTTTGACAACACACACTCTTGCCTTTGACAACACACAGTCTTCCCTTCAAAAACACACACTCCTACCTTTGATAAAGCACACTGTTCAATTTGACAACGCACACTCTTCCCTTTGACGGCACAGTCTTCCCTTTGACAACCCACACTCTTGCCTTTGACAACACACTCTTCCCTTTGACAACACACACTCTTGCCTTTGACAACACACACTCTTCCCTTTGACAGCACACACTATTCCCTTTGACAACACACTCTTCCCTTTGACAACACACTCTTGACTTTGACAACGCATACTCTTCCCTTTGACAACACATACTCTTCCCTTTGAAAACACACACTCTTCCCTTTGACTGAACACACTCTTCCCTTTGACAGCACACTCTTCCCTTTGACAACGCACACATTTTTCCTTTGGACAACACACTCTTCCATTCACACCACACACTCTTCCCTTTTACAACACTCATGCTTTTCTTTGACAACACTCACTCTTCCCTTTGACAACACACACTCTTCCCTTTGACAGCACACACTCTTCCCTTCAAAAACACACACTCTTCCCTTTCACAACACAAACTCTTGCCTTTTACAACACTCATGCTTTTCTTTGACAACACTCACTCTTCCCTTTGACAACACACACTCTTCCCTTTGACAGCACACACAGTCTTCCCTTCAAAAACACACACTCCTCCCTTTGATAAAGCACACTGTTCAATTTGACAATGCACACTCTTCCCTTTGACGGCACAGTCTTCCCTTTAACAACACCGTCTTCCCATTGACAGCACTCATGCTTCCTTTCGACAACACACTGTCTTCGCTTTGACAACACACACTATTTCGTTTGACAGCACACAGTCTTTCCTTTGACAGCACACTCTTTGCTTTGACAAACACACCCTCTTCCGTTTTACAACACCCACTCTTCCATTTGACACCACACATTCTTCCCTTTTACAACACCCACTCTTGCCTTTGACAACACACCCTCTTCCCTTATACAACTCCCGCTCTTGCTTTTGACAACACACCCTCTTCTCTTTTACAACACCCACTCTTCCGTTTGACACCACAGACTATTCCCTTATACAACACACACTCTTGCCTTTGACAACGCACACTCTTCCCTTTGACAGCACACACTATTCCCTTTGACAACACACTCTTGCCTTTGACAACGCACACTCTTCCCTCTGACAACACACACTCTTCCCTTTGATAACGCACACTCTTCCTTTTGACAAGTCACACTCCTACGTTTTACAACACACAATATTTCATTTGACAACGCACACTCTTCCCTTTGACAACATACACTCTTCCCTTTGACAACATACTCTCTTCCCTTTGACAACACACACTCTTGCCTTTGACAACACACACTCTTCCCTTTGACAAGACGCCCTCTTCCCTTTGATAATGCACATTTCCCTTTGGAAATGCACACTCTTCCCTTTGATAACACACACTCTTCGATTTGCCACCACACAATCTTCGCTTTTACAACACCCACTCTTGCCTTTGACAACACACACTCTTCCGTTTGACAGCACACACTCTTCCCTTTGATAAAGCACACTGTTCAATTTGACAACGCACACTCTTCCCTTTGACGGCACAGTCTTCCCTTTGACAACACACACTCTTCCCTTTGACAACACACACTCTTGCCTTTGACAACACACACTCTTTCCTTTGACAACACACACTTCCATTTGAAACCACACATTCTTCCCTTTTACAAAACCAACTCTTGCCTTTGACAAAACACACTCTTCCCTTTTACAACACCCACACTTCCAATTGACACCACACACTCTTCCCTTATACAACACACACTCTTGCCTTTGACAACACACACTCTTCCCTTTGACAGCACACACTATTCCCTTTGACAACACACTTTTCCCTTTGACAGCACACACTCTTTCCTTCAAAAACACCCACACTTCCCTTTCACAACACAAACTCTTCCCTTTAACAACACCGTTTTCCCATTTACAGCACGCACTCTTAGCTACGACAACCCACACTCTTCCCTTTGAAAACACACACTCTTTCCTTAGACAGCACACACTCTTCCCTTTGAAAATGCACACTCTTCCCTTTGACAAAACACACTCTTGCCTTTGACAACACACACTCATCCCTTTGACAACACACACTCTTGCCTTTGACAACACACACTCTTCCGTTTGACAGCACACACTCTTCCCTTTGATAAAGCACACTGTTCAATTTGACAACGCACACTCTTCCCTTTGACAGCACAGTCTTCCCTTTGACAACACACACTCTTGCCTTTGACAACACACTCTTCCCTTTGACAACACACACTCTTGCCTTTGACAACACACAGTCTTCCCTTCAAAAACACACACTCCTCCCTTTGATAAAGCACACTGTTCAATTTGACAATGCACACTCTTCCCTTTGACGGCAAAGTCTTCCCTTTGACAACACACACTCTTGCCTTTGACAACACACTCTTCCCTTTGACAACCCACACTCTTCCCTTTGACAGCACACAGTCTTCCCTTCAACAACACACACTCCTCCCTTTGACAATGCACACTCTTCCCTTTAACAACACCGTTTTCCCATTGACAGCACGCACGCTTCCTTTCGACAACACACTCTCTTCGCTTTGATAACACACACTATTTCGTTTGACAGCACACAGTCTTTCCTTTGACAGCACACTCTTTGCTTTGACAACACACTCTTCCCTTTGACAACACACACTCTTGCCTTTGACAACACACAGTCTTCCCTTCAAAAACACACACTCCTCCCTTTGATAAAGCACACTGTTCAATTTGACAACGCACACTCTTCCCTTTGACGGCACAGTCTTCCCTTTGACAACACACACTCTTGCCTTTGACAACACACTCTTCCCTTTGACAACACACACTCTTGCCTTTGACAACACACACTCTTCCCTTTGACAGCACACACTATTCCCTTTGACAACACACTCTTCCCTTTGACAACACACTCTTGACTTTGACAACGCATACTCTTCCCTTTGACAACACATACTCTTCCCTTTGACAACACATACTCTTCCCTTTGACAACACATACTCTTCCCTTTGAAAACACACACTCATCCCTTTGACAACACACCCTCTTCTCTTTTACAACACCCACTCTTCCGTTTGACACCACAGACTATTCCCTTATACAACACACACTCTTGCCTTTGACAACGCACACCCTTCCCTTTTACAACACCCACTCTTTCATGTGACACCACACTCTATTCCCTGAAACAACACACACTCTTGCCTTTGACAACGCACACTCTTCCCTTTGACAACACACACTCTTCCCTTTGATAACGCACACTCTTCCTTTTGACAAGTCACACTCTTACGTTTTACAACACACAATATTTCATTTGACAACGCACACTCTTCCCTTTGACAACATACACTCTTCCCTTTGACAACACACACTCTTGCCTTTGACAACACACACTCTTCCCTTTGACAAGACGCCCTCTTCCCTTTGATAATGCACATTTCCCTTTGGAAATGCACACTCTTCCCTTTGACAACACACACTCTTCCGTTTGACAGCACACACTCTTCCCTTTGATAAAGCACACTGTTCAATTTGACAACGCACACTCTTCCCTTTGACGGCACAGTCTTCCCTTTGACAACACACACTCTTCACTTTGACAACACACACTCTTGCCTTTGACAACACACACTCTTTCCTTTGACAACACACACTTCCATTTGAAACCACACATTCTTCCCTTTTACAAAACCAACTCTTGCCTTTGACAAAACACACTCTTCCCTTTTACAACACCCACTCTTCCAATTGACACCACACACTCTTCCCTTTTACAACACCCACTCTTCCAATTGACAACACACCCTCTTCCCTTATACAACTCCCGCTCTTGCTTTTGACAACACACCCTCTTCTCTTTTACAACACCCACTCTTCCGTTTGACACCACAGACTATTCCCTTATACAACACACACTCTTGCCTTTGACAACGCACACTCTTCCCTTTGACAGCACACACTATTCCCTTTGACAACACACTCTTGCCTTTGACAACGTACACCCTTCCCTTTTACAACACCCACTCTTCCATGTGACACCACACTCTATTCCCTGAAACAACACACACTCTTGCCTTTGACAACGCACACTCTTCCCTTTGACAACACACACTCTTCCCTTTGATAACGCACACTCTTCCTTTTGACAAGTCACACTCTTACGTTTTACAACACACAATATTTCATTTGACAACGCACACTCTTCCCTTTGACAACATACACTCTTCCCTTTGACAACACACACTCTTGCCTTTGACAACACACACTCTTCCCTTTGACAAGACGCCCTCTTCCCTTTGATAATGCACATTTCCCTTTGGAAATGCACACTCTTCCCTTTGATAACACACACTCTTCGATTTGCCACCACACAATCTTCGCTTTTACAACACCCACTCTTGCCTTTGACAACACACACTCTTCCGTTTGACAGCACACACTCTTCCCTTTGATAAAGCACACTGTTCAATTTGACAACGCACACTCTTCCCTTTGATGGCACAGTCTTCCCTTTGACAACACACACTCTTCCCTTTGACAACACACACTCTTGCCTTTGACAACACACACTCTTTCCTTTGACAACACACACTTCCATTTGAAACCACACATTCTTCCCTTTTACAAAACCAACTCTTGCCTTTGACAAAACACACTCTTCCCTTTTACAACACCCACTCTTCCAATTGACACCACACACTCTTCCCTTTGACAACACACTCTTGACTTTGAAAACGCATACTCTTCCCTTTGACAACACATACTCTTCCCTTTGAAAACACACACTCTTCCTTTTGACTGAACACACTCTTCCCTTTGACAGCACACTCTTCCCTTTGACAACGCACACATTTTTCCTTTGGACAACACACTCTTCCCGTTCACACCACACACTCTTCCCTTTTACAACACTCATGCTTTTCTTTGACAACACTCACTCTTCCCTTTGACAACACACACTCTTCCCTTTGACAGCACACACTCTTCCCTTCAAAAACACACACACTTCCCTTTCACAACACAAACTCTTCCCTTTAACAACACCGTCTTCCCATTTACAGCACGCACTCTTAGCTACGACAACCCACACTCTTCCCTTTGAAAACACACACGCTTCCCTTTGACAACCAACAATCTTCCCTTTGACAACACACACTCTTGCCTTTGATAACACACACTCTTTCCTTAGACAGCACACACTCTTCCCTTTGAAAATGCACACTCTTCCCTTTGACAAAGCACACTCTTACGTTTTACAACACACACTATTCCATTTGACAAAGCACACTCTTCCCTTTGACAACACACACTCTTGCCTTTGACAACACACACTCTTCCCTTTGACAACACACACTCTTGACTTTGACAACACACACTCTTCCGTTTGACAGCACACACTCTTCCCTTTGATAAAGCACACTGTTCAATTTGACAACGCACACTCTTCCCTTTGACAGCACAGTCTTCCCTTTGACAACACACACTCTTGCCTTTGACAACACACTCTTCCCTTTGACAACACACACTCTTGCCTTTGACAACACACAGTCTTCCCTTCAAAAACACACACTCCTCCCTTTGATAAAGCACACTGTTCAATTTGACAACGCACACTCTTCCCTTTGACGGCACAGTCTTCCCTTTGACAACACACACTCTTGCCTTTGACAACACACTCTTCCCTTTGACAACACACACTCTTCCCTTTGACAGCACACAGTCTTCCCTTCAACAACACACACTCCTCCCTTTGACAATGCACACTCTTCCCTTTAACAACACCGTCTTCCCATTGACAGCACGCACGCTTCCTTTCGACAACACACTCTCTTCGCTTTGATCACACACACTATTTCGTTTGACAGCACACAGTCTTTCCTTTGACAGCACACTCTTTGCTTTGACAACACACCCTCTTCCGTTTTACAACACCCACTCTTCCATTTGACACCACACACTCTTCCCTTTTACAACACCCAGTCTTGCCTTTGACAACACACCCTCTTCCCTTATACAACACCCACTCTTCTGTTTGACACCACAGACTGTTCCCTTATACAACACACACTCTTGCCTTTGACAACGCACACTCTTCCCTTTGACAGCACACACTATTTCGTTTGACAGCACACAGTCTTTCCTTTGACAGCACACTCTTTGCTTTGACAACACACCCTCTTCCGTTTTACAACACCCACTCTTCCCTTTGACAACCCACAATCTTCCCTTTGACAACACACACTCTTGCCTTTGATAACACACACTCTTTCCTTAGACAGCACACACTCTTCCCTTTGAAAATGCACACTCTTCCCTTTGACAAAGCACACTCTTACATTTTACAACACACACTATTCCATTTGACAAAGCACACTCTTCCCTTTGACAACACACACTCTTGCCTTTGACAACACACACTCTTCCCTTTGACAACACACACTCTTGCCTTTGACAACACACACTCTTCCGTTTGACAGCACACACTCTTCCCTTTGATAAAGCTCACTGTTCAATTTGACAACGCACACTCTTCCCTTTGACGGCACAGTCTTCCCTTTGACAACACACACTCTTGCCTTTGACAAAACACTCTTCCCTTTGACAACACACACTCTTGCCTTTGACAACACACAGTCTTCCCTTCAAAAACACACACTCCTACCTTTGATAAAGCACACTGTTCAATTTGACAACGCACACTCTTCCCTTTGACGGCACAGTCTTCCCTTTGACAACCCACACTCTTGCCTTTGACAACACACTCTTCCCTTTGACAACACACACTCTTGCCTTTGACAACACACACTCTTCCCTTTGACAGCACACACTATTCCCTTTGACAACACACTCTTCCCTTTGACAACACACTCTTGACTTTGACAACGCATACTCTTCCCTTTGACAACACATACTCTTCCCTTTGAAAACACACACTCTTCCCTTTGACTGAACACACTCTTCCCTTTGACAGCACACTCTTCCCTTTGACAACGCACACATTTTTCCTTTGGACAACACACTCTTCCCATTCACACCACACACTCTTCCCTTTTACAACACTCATGCTTTTCTTTGACAACACTCACTCTTCCCTTTGACAACACACACTCTTCCCTTTGACAGCACACACTCTTCCCTTCAAAAACACACACTCTTCCCTTTCACAACACAAACTCTTGCCTTTTACAACACTCATGCTTTTCTTTGACAACACTCACTCTTCCCTTTGACAACACACACTCTTCCCTTTGACAGCACACACAGTCTTCCCTTCAAAAACACACACTCCTCCCTTTGATAAAGCACACTGTTCAATTTGACAATGCACACTCTTCCCTTTGACGGCACAGTCTTCCCTTTGACAACACACACTCTTCCCTTTGACAGCACACATTCTTCCCTTCAACAACACACACTCCTCCCTTTGACAATGCACACTCTTCCCTTTAACAACACCGTCTTCCCATTGACAGCACTCATGCTTCCTTTCGACAACACACTGTCTTCGCTTTGACAACACACACTATTTCGTTTGACAGCACACAGTCTTTCCTTTGACAGCACACTCTTTGCTTTGACAAACACACCCTCTTCCGTTTTACAACACCCACTCTTCCATTTGACACCACACATTCTTCCCTTTTACAACACCCACTCTTGCCTTTGACAACACACCCTCTTCCCTTATACAACTCCCGCTCTTGCTTTTGACAACACACCCTCTTCTCTTTTACAACACCCACTCTTCCGTTTGACACCACAGACTATTCCCTTATACAACACACACTCTTGCCTTTGACAACGCACACTCTTCCCTTTGACAGCACACACTATTCCCTTTGACAACACACTCTTGCCTTTGACAACGCACACCCTTCCCTTTTACAACACCCACTCTTCCATGTGACACCACACTCTCTTCCCTGAAACAACACACACTCTTGCCTTTGACAACGCACACTCTTCCCTTTGACAACACACACTCTTCCCTTTGATAACGCACACTCTTCCTTTTGACAAGTCACACTCCTACGTTTTACAACACACAATATTTCATTTGACAACGCACACTCTTCCCTTTGACAACATACACTCTTCCCTTTGACAACATACTCTCTTCCCTTTGACAACACACACTCTTGCCTTTGACAACACACACTCTTCCCTTTGACAAGACGCCCTCTTCCCTTTGATAATGCACATTTCCCTTTGGAAATGCACACTCTTCCCTTTGATAACACACACTCTTCGATTTGCCACCACACAATCTTCGCTTTTACAACACCCACTCTTGCCTTTGACAACACACACTCTTCCGTTTGACAGCACACACTCTTCCCTTTGATAAAGCACACTTTTCAATTTGACAACGCACACTCTTCCCTTTGACGGCACAGTCTTCCCTTTGACAACACACACTCTTCCCTTTGACAACACACACTCTTGCCTTTGACAACACACACTCTTTCCTTTGACAACACACACTTCCATTTGAAACCACACATTCTTCCGTTTTACAAAACCAACTCTTGCCTTTGACAAAACACACTCTTCCCTTTTACAACACCCACTCTTCCAATTGACACCACACACTCTTCCCTTATACAACACACACTCTTGCCTTTGACAACACACACTCTTCCCTTTGACAGCACACACTATTCCCTTTGACAACACACTTTTCCCTTTGACAGCACACACTCTTTCCTTCAAAAACACCCACACTTCCCTTTCACAACACAAACTCTTCCCTTTAACAACACCGTTTTCCCATTTACAGCACGCACTCTTAGCTACGACAACCCACACTCTTCCCTTTGAAAACACACACGCTTCCCTTTGACAACCCACAATCTTCCCTTTGACAACACACACTCTTGCCTTTGATAACACACACTCTTTCCTTAGACAGCACACACTCTTCCCTTTGAAAATGCACACTCTTCCCTTTGACAAAACACACTCTTGCCTTTGACAACACACACTCATCCCTTTGACAACACACACTCTTGCCTTTGACAACACACACTCTTCCGTTTGACAGCACAGTCTTCCCTTTGACAACACACACTCTTGCCTTTGACAACACACTCTTCCCTTTGACAACACACACTCTTGCCTTTGACAACACACAGTCTTCCCTTCAAAAACACACACTCCTCCCTTTGATAAAGCACACTGTTCAATTTGACAATGCACACTCTTCCCTTTGACGGCACAGTCTTCCCTTTTACAACACACACTCTTGCCTTTGACAACACACTCTTCCCTTTGACAACACACACTCTTCCCTTTGACAGCACACAGTCTTCCCTTCAACAACACACACTCCTCCCTTTGACAATGCACACTCTTCCCTTTAACAACACCGTTTTCCCATTGACAGCACGCACGCTTCCTTTCGACAACACACTCTCTTCGCTTTGATAACACACACTATTTCGTTTGACAGCACACAGTCTTTCCTTTGACAGCACACTCTTTGCTTTGACAACACACTCTTCCCTTTGACAACACACACTCTTGCCTTTGACAACACACAGTCTTCCCTTCAAAAACACACACTCCTCCCTTTGATAAAGCACACTGTTCAATTTGACAACGCACACTCTTCCCTTTGACGGCACAGTCTTCCCTTTGACAACACACACTCTTGCCTTTGACAACACACTCTTCCCTTTGACAACACACACTCTTGCCTTTGACAACACACACTCTTCCCTTTGACAGCACACACTATTCCCTTTGACAACACACTCTTCCCTTTGACAACACACTCTTGACTTTGACAACGCATACTCTTCCCTTTGACAACACATACTCTTCCCTTTGAAAACACACACTCATCCCTTTGACTGAACACACTCTTCCCTTTGACAGCACACTCTTCCCTTTGACAACGCACACATTTTTCCTTTGGACAACACACCCTTCCCATTCACACCACACACTCTTCCCTTTTACAACACTCATGCTTTTCTTTGACAACACTCACTCTTCCCTTTGACAACACACACTCTTCCCTTTGACAGCACACACTCTTCCCTTCAAAAACACACACTCTTCCCTTTCACAACACAAACTCTTCCCTTTAACAACACCGTCTTCCCATTTACAGCACGCACTCTTAGCTACGACAACCCACACGTTTCCCTTTGAAAACACACACGTTTCCCTTTGACAACCCACAATCTTCCCTTTGACAACACACACTATTGCCTTTGATAACACACACTCTTTCCTTAGACAGCACACACTCTTCCCTTTGAAAATGCACACTCTTCCCTTTGACAAAGCACACTCTTACGTTTTACAACACACACTATTCGATTTGAGAAAGCACACTCTTCCCTTTGACAACACACACTCTTCCCTTTGACAACACACACTCTTCCCTTTGACAACACACACTCTTCCGTTTGACAACACACACTCTTCCCTTTGATAAAGCACACTGTTCAATTTGACAACGCACACTCTTCCCTTTGACGGCACAGTCTTCCCTTTGACAACCCACACTCTTGCCTTTGACAACACACTCTTCCCTTTGACAACACACACTCTTGCCTTTGACAACACACAGTCTTCCCTTCAACAACACACACTCCTCCCTTTGACAATGCACACTCTTCCCTTTAACAACACCGTCTTCCCATTGACAGCACTCACGCTTCCTTTCGACAACACACTGTCTTCGCTTTGACAACACACACTATTTCGTTTGACAGCACACAGTCTTTCCTTTGACAGCACACTCTTTGCTTTGACAAACACACCCTCTTCCGTTTTACAACACCCACTCTTCCATTTGACACCACACATTCTTCCCTTTTACAACACCCACTCTTGCCTTTGACAACACACCCTCTTCCCTTATACAACTCCCGCTCTTGCTTTTGACAACACACCCTCTTCTCTTTTACAACACCCACTCTTCCGTTTGACACCACAGACTATTCCCTTATACAACACACACTCTTGCCTTTGACAACGCACACTCTTCCCTTTGACAGCACACACTATTCCCTTTGACAACACACTCTTGCCTTTGACAAAGCACACCCTTCCCTTTTACAACACCCACTCTTCCATGTGACACCACACTCTATTCCCTGAAACAACACACACTCTTGCCTTTGACAACGCACACTCTTGCCTTTGACAACACACACTCTTCCCTTTGATAACGCACACTCTTCCTTTTGACAAGTCACACTCTTACGTTTTACAACACACAATATTTCATTTGACAACGCACACTCTTCCCTTTGATAACGCACACTCTTCCTTTTGACAAGTCACACTCTTACGTTTTACAACACACACTCTTGCCTTTGACAACACACACTCTTCCCTTTGACAAGACGCCCTCTTCCCTTTGATAATGCACATTTCCCTTTGGAAATGCACACTCTTCCCTTTGATAACACACACTCTTCGATTTGCCACCACACAATCTTCGCTTTTACAACACCCACTCTTGCCTTTGACAACACACACTCTTCCGTTTGACAGCACACACTCTTCCCTTTGATAAAGCACACTGTTCAATTTGACAACGCACACTCTTCCCTTTGATGGCACAGTCTTCCCTTTGACAACATACACTCTTCCCTTTGACAACACACACTCTTGCCTTTGACAACACACACTCTTTCCTTTGACAACACACACTTCCATTTGAAAACACACACTCTTCCCTTTGACTGAACACACTCTTCCCTTCAAAAACACACACACTTCCCTTTCACAACACAAACTCTTCCCTTTAACAACACCGTCTTCCCATTTACAGCACGCACTCTTAGCTACGACAACCCACACTCTTCCCTTTGAAAACACACACGCTTCCCTTTGACAACCAACAATCTTCCCTTTGACAACACACACTCTTGCCTTTGATAACACACACTCTTTCCTTAGACAGCACACACTCTTCCCTTTGAAAATGCACACTCTTCCCTTTGACAAAGCACACTCTTACGTTTTACAACACACACTATTCCATTTGACAAAGCACACTCTTCCCTTTGACAACACACACTCTTGCCTTTGACAACACACACTCTTCCCTTTGACAACACACACTCTTGCCTTTGACAACACACACTCTTCCGTTTGACAGCACACACTCTTCCCTTTGATAAAGCACACTGTTCAATTTGACAACGCACACTCTTCCCTTTGACAGCACAGTCTTCCCTTTGACAACACACACTCTTGCCTTTGACAACACACTCTTCCCTTTGACAACACACACTCTTGCCTTTGACAACACACAGTCTTCCCTTCAAAAACACACACTCCTCCCTTTGATAAAGCACACTGTTCAATTTGACAACGCACACTCTTCCCTTTGACGGCACAGTCTTCCCTTTGAAAACACACACGCTTCCCTTTGACAACCCACAGTCTTCCCTTCAACAACACACACTCCTCCCTTTGACAATGCACACTCTTCCCTTTAACAACACCGTCTTCCCATTGACAGCACGCACGCTTCCTTTCGACAACACACTCTCTTCGCTTTGATAACACACACTATTTCGTTTGACAGCACACAGTCTTTCCTTTGACAGCACACTCTTTGCTTTGACAACACACCCTCTTCCGTTTTACAACACCCACTCTTCCATTTGACACCACACACTCTTCCCTTTTACAACACCCAGTCTTGCCTTTGACAACACACCCTCTTCCCTTATACAACACCCACTCTTCTGTTTGACACCACAGACTGTTCCCTTATACAACACACACTCTTGCCTTTGACAACGCACACTCTTCCCTTTGACAGCACACACTATTTCGTTTGAAAGCACACAGTCTTTCCTTTGACAGCACACTCTTTGCTTTGACAACACACCCTCTTCCGTTTTACAACACCCACTCTTCCCTTTGACAACCCACAATCTTCCCTTTGACAACACACACTCTTGCCTTTGATAACACACACTCTTTCCTTAGACAGCACACACTCTTCCCTTTGAAAATGCACACTCTTCCCTTTGACAAAGCACACTCTTACGTTTTACAACACACACTATTCCATTTGACAAAGCACACTCTTCCCTTTGACAACACACACTCTTGCCTTTGACAACACACACTCTTCCCTTTGACAACACACACTCTTGCCTTTGACAACACACACTCTTGCCTTTGACAACACACAGTCTTCCCTTCAAAAACACACACTCCTCCCTTTGATAAAGCACACTGTTCAATTTGACAACGCACACTCTTCCCTTTGACGGCACAGTCTTCCCTTTGACAACACACACTCTTGCCTTTGACAACACACTCTTCCCTTTGACAACACACACTCTTCCCTTTGACAGCACACAGTCTTCCCTTCAACAACACACACTCCTCCCTTGGACAATGCACACTCTTCCCTTTAACAACACCGTCTTCCCATTGACAGCACTCATGCTTCCTTTCGACAACACACTGTCTTCGCTTTGACAACACACACTATTTCGTTTGACAGCACACAGTCTTTCCTTTGACAGCACACTCTTTGCTTTGACAAACACACCCTCTTCCGTTTTACAACACCCACTCTTCCATTTGACACCACACATTCTTCCCTTTTACAACACCCACTCTTGCCTTTGACAACACACCCTCTTCCCTTATACAACTCCCGCTCTTGCTTTTGACAACACACCCTCTTCTCTTTTACAACACCCACTCTTCCGTTTGACACCACAGACTATTCCCTTATACAACACACACTCTTGCCTTTGACAACGCACACTCTTCCCTTTGACAGCACACACTATTCCCTTTGACAACACACTCTTGCCTTTGACAACGCACACCCTTCCCTTTTACAACACCCACTCTTCCATGTGACACCACACTCTCTTCCCTGAAACAACACACACTCTTGCCTTTGACAACGCACACTCTTCCCTTTGACAACACACACTCTTCCCTTTGATAACGCACACTCTTCCTTTTGACAAGTCACACTCCTACGTTTTACAACACACAATATTTCATTTGACAACGCACACTCTTCCCTTTGACAACATACACTCTTCCCTTTGACAACATACTCTCTTCCCTTTGACAACACACACTCTTGCCTTTGACAACACACACTCTTCCCTTTGACAAGACGCCCTCTTCCCTTTGATAATGCACATTTCCCTTTGGAAATGCACACTCTTCCCTTTGATAACACACACTCTTCGATTTGCCACCACACAATCTTCGCTTTTACAACACCCACTCTTGCCTTTGACAACACACACTCTTCCGTTTGACAGCACACACTCTTCCCTTTGATAAAGCACACTGTTCAATTTGACAACGCACACTCTTCCCTTTGACGGCACAGTCTTCCCTTTGACAACACACACTCTTCCCTTTGACAACACACACTCTTGCCTTTGACAACACACACTCTTTCCTTTGACAACACACACTTCCATTTGAAACCACACATTCTTCCCTTTTACAAAACCAACTCTTGCCTTTGACAAAACACACTCTTCCCTTTTACAACACCCACTCTTCCAATTGACACCACACACTCTTCCCTTATACAACACACACTCTTGCCTTTGACAACACACACTCTTCCCTTTGACAGCACACACTATTCCCTTTGACAACACACTTTTCCCTTTGACAGCACACACTCTTTCCTTCAAAAACACCCACACTTCCCTTTCACAACACAAACTCTTCCCTTTAACAACACCGTTTTCCCATTTACAGCACGCACTCTTAGCTACGACAACCCACACTCTTCCCTTTGAAAACACACACGCTTCCCTTTGACAACCCACAATCTTCCCTTTGACAACACACACTCTTGCCTTTGATAACACACACTCTTTCCTTAGACAGCACACACTCTTCCCTTTGAAAATGCACACTCTTCCCTTTGACAAAACACACTCTTGCCTTTGACAACACACACTCATCCCTTTGACAACACACACTCTTGCCTTTGACAACACACACTCTTCCGTTTGACAGCACACACTCTTCCCTTTGATAAAGCACACTGTTCAATTTGACAACGCACACTCTTCCCTTTGACAGCACAGTCTTCCCTTTGACAACACACACTCTTGCCTTTGACAACACACTCTTCCCTTTGACAACACACACTCTTGCCTTTGACAACACACAGTCTTCCCTTCAAAAACACACACTCCTCCCTTTGATAAAGCACACTGTTCAATTTGACAATGCACACTCTTCCCTTTGACGGCACAGTCTTCCATTTTACAACACACACTCTTGCCTTTGACAACACACTCTTCCCTTTGACAACACACACTCTTCCCTTTGACAGCACACAGTCTTCCCTTCAACAACACACACTCCTCCCTTTGACAATGCACACTCTTCCCTTTAACAACACCGTTTTCCCATTGACAGCACGCACGCTTCCTTTCGACAACACACTCTCTTCGCTTTGATAACACACACTATTTCGTTTGACAGCACACAGTCTTTCCTTTGACAGCACACTCTTTGCTTTGACAACACACTCTTCCCTTTGACAACACACACTCTTGCCTTTGACAACACACAGTCTTCCCTTCAAAAACACACACTCCTCCCTTTGATAAAGCACACTGTTCAATTTGACAACGCACACTCTTCCCTTTGACGGCACAGTCTTCCCTTTGACAACACACACTCTTGCCTTTGACAACACACTCTTCCCTTTGACAACACACACTCTTGCCTTTGACAACACACACTCTTCCCTTTGACAGCACACACTATTCCCTTTGACAACACACTCTTCCCTTTGACAACGCACTCTTGACTTTGACAACGCATACTCTTCCCTTTGACAACACATACTCTTCCCTTTGAAAACACACACTCATCCCTTTGACTGAACACACTCTTCCCTTTGACAGCACACTCTTCCCTTTGACAACGCACACATTTTTCCTTTGGACAACACACCCTTCCCATTCACACCACACACTCTTCCCTTTTACAACACTCATGCTTTTCTTTGACAACACTCACTCTTCCCTTTGACAACACACACTCTTCCCTTTGACAGCACACACTCTTCCCTTCAAAAACACACACTCTTCCCTTTCACAACACAAACTCTTCCCTTTAACAACACCGTCTTCCCATTTACAGCACGCACTCTTAGCTACGACAACCCACACGTTTCCCTTTGAAAACACACACGTTTCCCTTTGACAACCCACAATCTTCCCTTTGACAACACACACTATTGCCTTTGATAACACACACTCTTTCCTTAGACAGCACACACTCTTCCCTTTGAAAATGCACACTCTTCCCTTTGACAAAGCACACTCTTACGTTTTACAACACACACTATTCGATTTGAGAAAGCACACTCTTCCCTTTGACAACACACACTCTTCCCTTTGACAACACACACTCTTCCCTTTGACAACACACACTCTTCCGTTTGACAACACACACTCTTCCCTTTGATAAAGCACACTGTTCAATTTGACAACGCACACTCTTCCCTTTGACGGCACAGTCTTCCCTTTGACAACCCACACTCTTGCCTTTGACAACACACTCTTCCCTTTGACAACACACACTCTTGCCTTTGACAACACACAGTCTTCCCTTCAACAACACACACTCCTCCCTTTGACAATGCACACTCTTCCCTTTAACAACACCGTCTTCCCATTGACAGCACTCACGCTTCCTTTCGACAACACACTGTCTTCGCTTTGACAACACACACTATTTCGTTTGACAGCACACAGTCTTTCCTTTGACAGCACACTCTTTGCTTTGACAAACACACCCTCTTCCGTTTTACAACACCCACTCTTCCATTTGACACCACACATTCTTCCCTTTTACAACACCCACTCTTGCCTTTGACAACACACCCTCTTCCCTTATACAACTCCCGCTCTTGCTTTTGACAACACACCCTCTTCTCTTTTACAACACCCACTCTTCCGTTTGACACCACAGACTATTCCCTTATACACCACACACTCTTGCCTTTGACAACGCACACTCTTCCCTTTGACAGCACACACTATTCCCTTTGACAACACACTCTTGCCTTTGACAAAGCACACCCTTCCCTTTTACAACACCCACTCTTCCATGTGACACCACACTCTATTCCCTGAAACAACACACACTCTTGCCTTTGACAACGCACACTCTTGCCTTTGACAACACACACTCTTCCCTTTGATAACGCACACTCTTCCTTTTGACAAGTCACACTCTTACGTTTTACAACACACAATATTTCATTTGACAACGCACACTCTTCCCTTTGATAACGCACACTCTTCCTTTTGACAAGTCACACTCTTACGTTTTACAACACACACTCTTGCCTTTGACAACACACACTCTTCCCTTTGACAAGACGCCCTCTTCCCTTTGATAATGCACATTTCCCTTTGGAAATGCACACTCTTCCCTTTGATAACACACACTCTTCGATTTGCCACCACACAATCTTCGCTTTTACAACACCCACTCTTGCCTTTGACAACACACACTCTTCCGTTTGACAGCACACACTCTTCCCTTTGATAAAGCACACTGTTCAATTTGACAACGCACACTCTTCCCTTTGATGGCACAGTCTTCCCTTTGACAACATACACTCTTCCCTTTGACAACACACACTCTTGCCTTTGACAACACACACTCTTTCCTTTGACAACACACACTTCCATTTGAAAACACACACTCTTCCCTTTGACTGAACACACTCTTCCCTTCAAAAACACACACACTTCCCTTTCACAACACAAACTCTTCCCTTTAACAACACCGTCTTCCCATTTACAGCACGCACTCTTAGCTACGACAACCCACACTCTTCCCTTTGAAAACACACACGCTTCCCTTTGACAACCAACAATCTTCCCTTTGACAACACACACTCTTGCCTTTGATAACACACACTCTTTCCTTAGACAGCACACACTCTTCCCTTTGAAAATGCACACTCTTCCCTTTGACAAAGCACACTCTTACGTTTTACAACACACACTATTCCATTTGACAAAGCACACTCTTCCCTTTGACAACACACACTCTTGCCTTTGACAACACAGACTCTTCCCTTTGACAACACACACTCTTGCCTTTTACAACACACACTCTTCCGTTTGACAGCACACACTCTTCCCTTTGATAAAGCACACTGTTCAATTTGACAACGCACACTCTTCCCTTTGACAGCACAGTCTTCCCTTTGACAACACACACTCTTGCCTTTGACAACACACTCTTCCCTTTGACAACACACACTCTTGCCTTTGACAACACACAGTCTTCCCTTCAAAAACACACACTCCTCCCTTTGATAAAGCACACTGTTCAATTTGACAACGCACACTCTTCCCTTTGACGGCACAGTCTTCCCTTTGAAAACACACACGCTTCCCTTTGACAACCCACAGTCTTCCCTTCAACAACACACACTCCTCCCTTTGACAATGCACACTCTTCCCTTTAACAACACCGTCTTCCCATTGACAGCACGCACGCTTCCTTTCGACAACACACTCTCTTCGCTTTGATAACACACACTATTTCGTTTGACAGCACACAGTCTTTCCTTTGACAGCACACTCTTTGCTTTGACAACACACCCTCTTCCGTTTTACAACACCCACTCTTCCATTTGACACCACACACTCTTCCCTTTTACAACACCCAGTCTTGCCTTTGACAACACACCCTCTTCCCTTATACAACACCCACTCTTCTGTTTGACACCACAGACTGTTCCCTTATACAACACACACTCTTGCCTTTGACAACGCACACTCTTCCCTTTGACAGCACACACTATTTCGTTTGACAGCACACAGTCTTTCCTTTGACAGCACACTCTTTGCTTTGACAACACACCCTCTTCCGTTTTACAACACCCACTCTTCCCTTTGACAACCCACAATCTTCCCTTTGACAACACACACTCTTGCCTTTGATAACACACACTCTTTCCTTAGACAGCACACACTCTTCCCTTTGAAAATGCACACTCTTCCCTTTGACAAAGCACACTCTTACGTTTTACAACACACACTATTCCATTTGACAAAGCACACTCTTCCCTTTGACAACACACACTCTTGCCTTTGACAACACACACTCTTCCCTTTGACAACACACACTCTTGCCTTTGACAACACACACTCTTGCCTTTGACAACACACAGTCTTCCCTTCAAAAACACACACTCCTCCCTTTGATAAAGCACACTGTTCAATTTGACAACGCACACTCTTCCCTTTGACGGCACAGTCTTCCCTTTGACAACACACACTCTTGCCTTTGACAACACACTCTTCCCTTTGACAACACACACTCTTCCCTTTGACAGCACACAGTCTTCCCTTCAACAACACACACTCCTCCCTTGGACAATGCACACTCTTCCCTTTAACAACACCGTCTTCCCATTGACAGCACTCATGCTTCCTTTCGACAACACACTGTCTTCGCTTTGACAACACACACTATTTCGTTTGACAGCACACAGTCTTTCCTTTGACAGCACACTCTTTGCTTTGACAAACACACCCTCTTCCGTTTTACAACACCCACTCTTCCATTTGACACCACACATTCTTCCCTTTTACAACACCCACTCTTGCCTTTGACAACGCACACTCTTCCCTTTGACAACACACACTCTTCCCTTTGATAACGCACACTCTTCCTTTTGACAAGTCACACTCTTACGTTTTACAACACACAATATTTCATTTGACAACGCACACTCTTCCCTTTGACAACATACACTCTTCCCTTTGACAACACACACTCTTGCCTTTGACAACACACACTCTTCCCTTTGACAAGACGCCCTCTTCCCTTTGATAATGCACATTTCCCTTTGGAAATGCACACTCTTCCCTTTGATAACACACACTCTTCGATTTGCCGCCACACAATCTTCGCTTTTACAACACCCACTCTTGCCTTTGACAACACACACTCTTCCGTTTGACAGCACACACTCTTCCCTTTGATAAAGCACACTGTTCAATTTGACAACGCACACTCTTCCCTTTGATGGCACAGTCTTCCCTTTGACAACACACACTCTTCCCTTTGACAACACACACTCTTGCCTTTGACAACACACACTCTTTCCTTTGACAACACACACTTCCATTTGAAACCACACATTCTTCCCTTTTACAAAACCAACTCTTGCCTTTGACAAAACACACTCTTCCCTTTTACAACACCCACTCTTCCAATTGACACCACACACTCTTCCCTTATACAACACACACTCTTGCCTTTGACAACACACACTCTTCCCTTTGACAGCACACACTATTCCCTTTGACAACACACTCTTCCCTTTGACAACACACTCTTGACTTTGAAAACGCATACTCTTCCCTTTGACAACACATACTCTTCCCTTTGAAAACACACACTCTTCCCTTTGACTGAACACACTCTTCCCTTTGACAGCACACTCTTCCCTTTGACAACGCACACATTTTTCCTTTGGACAACACACTCTTCCCGTTCACACCACACACTCTTCCCTTTTACAACACTCATGCTTTTCTTTGACAACACTCACTCTTCCCTTTGACAACACACACTCTTCCCTTTGACAGCACACACTCTTCCCTTCAAAAACACACACACTTCCCTTTCACAACACAAACTCTTCCCTTTAACAACACCGTCTTCCCATTTACAGCACGCACTCTTAGCTACGACAACCCACACTCTTCCCTTTGAAAACACACACGCTTCCCTTTGACAACCAACAATCTTCCCTTTGACAACACACACTCTTGCCTTTGATAACACACACTCTTTCCTTAGACAGCACACACTCTTCCCTTTGAAAATGCACACTCTTCCCTTTGACAAAGCACACTCTTACGTTTTACAACACACACTATTCCATTTGACAAAGCACACTCTTCCCTTTGACAACACACACTCTTGCCTTTGACAACACACACTCTTCCCTTTGACAACACACACTCTTGCCTTTGACAACACACACTCTTCCGTTTGACAGCACACACTCTTCCCTTTGATAAAGCACACTGTTCAATTTGACAACGCACACTCTTCCCTTTGACAGCACAGTCTTCCCTTTGACAACACACACTCTTGCCTTTGACAACACACTCTTCCCTTTGACAACACACACTCTTGCCTTTGACAACACACAGTCTTCCCTTCAAAAACACACACTCCTCCCTTTGATAAAGCACACTGTTCAATTTGACAACGCACACTCTTCCCTTTGACGGCACAGTCTTCCCTTTGAAAACACACACGCTTCCCTTTGACAACCCACACTCTTCCCTTTGACAACACACACTCTTCCCTTTGACAGCACACAGTCTTCCCTTCAACAACACACCCCCCTCCCTTTGACAATGCACACTCTTCCCTTTAACAACACCGTCTTCCCATTGACAGCACGCACGCTTCCTTTCGACAACACACTCTCTTCGCTTTGATAACACACACTATTTCGTTTGACAGCACACAGTCTTTCCTTTGACAGCACACTCTTTGCTTTGACAACACACCCTCTTCCGTTTTACAACACCCACTCTTCCATTTGACAACACACCCTCTTCCGTTTTACAACACCCACTCTTCCCTTTGACAACACACACTCTTGCCTTTGACAACACACACTCTTTCCTTTGACAAGACGCCCTCTTCCCTTTGATAATGCACATTTCCCTTTGGAAATGCACACTCTTCCCTTTGATAACACACACTCTTCGATTTGCCACCACACAATCTTCGCTTTTACAACACCCACTCTTGCCTTTGACAACACACACTCTTCCGTTTGACAGCACACACTCTTCCCTTTGATAAAGCACACTGTTCAATTTGACAACGCACACTCTTCCCTTTGATGGCACAGTCTTCCCTTTGACAACACACACTCTTCCCTTTGACAACACACACTCTTGCCTTTGACAACACACACTCTTTCCTTTGACAACACACACTTCCATTTGAAACCACACATTCTTCCCTTTTACAAAACCAACTCTTGCCTTTGACAAAACACACTCTTCCCTTTTACAACACCCACTCTTCCAATTGACACCACACACTCTTCCCTTTGACAGCACACACTATTCCCTTTGACAACACACTCTTCCCTTTGACAACACACTCTTGACTTTGAAAACGCATACTCTTCCCTTTGACAACACATACTCTTCCCTTTGAAAACACACACTCTTCCCTTTGACTGAACACACTCTTCCCTTTGACAGCACACTCTTCCCTTTGACAACGCACACATTTTTCCTTTGGACAACACACTCTTCCCGTTCACACCACACACTCTTCCCTTTTACAACACTCATGCTTTTCTTTGACAACACTCACTCTTCCCTTTGACAACACACAGTCTTCCCTTTGACAACACACACTCTTGCCTTTGACAACACACTCTTCCCTTTGACAACACACACTCTTCCCTTTGACAGCACACAGTCTTCCCTTCAACAACACACATTCCTCCCTTTGACAATGCACACTCTTCCCTTTAACAACACCGTCTTCCCATTGACAGCACGCACGCTTCCTTTCGACAACACACTCTCTTCGCTTTGATCACACACACTATTTCGTTTGACAGCACACAGTCTTTCCTTTGACAGCACACTCTTTGCTTTGACAACACACCCTCTTCCGTTTTACAACACCCACTCTTCCATTTGACACCACACACTCTTCCCTTTTACAACACCCAGTCTTGCCTTTGACAACACACCCTCTTCCCTTATACAACACCCACTCTTCTGTTTGACACCACAGACTGTTCCCTTATACAACACACACTCTTGCCTTTGACAACGCACACTCTTCCCTTTGACAGCACACACTATTTCGTTTGACAGCACACAGTCTTTCCTTTGACAGCACACTCTTTGCTTTGACAACACACCCTCTTCCGTTTTACAACACCCACTCTTCCCTTTGACAACCCACAATCTTCCCTTTGACAACACACACTCTTGCCTTTGATAACACACACTCTTTCCTTAGAGAGCACACACTCTTCCCTTTGAAAATGCACACTCTTCCCTTTGACAAAGCACACTCTTACGTTTTACAACACACACTATTCCATTTGACAAAGCACACTCTTCCCTTTGACAACACACACTCTTCCCTTTGACAACACACACTCTTGCCTTTGACAACACACACTCTTGCCTTTGACAACTAACAGTCTTCCCTTCAAAAACACACACTCCTCCCTTTGATAAAGCACACTGTTCAATTTGACAACGCACACTCTTCCCTTTGACGGCACAGTCTTCCCTTTGACAACACACACTCTTGCCTTTGACAACACACTCTTCCCTTTGACAACACACACTCTTCCCTTTGACAGCACACAGTCTTCCCTTCAACAACACACACTCCTCCCTTTGACAATGCACACTCTTCCCTTTAACAACACCGTCTTCCCATTGACAGCACTCATGCTTCCTTTCGACAACACACTGTCTTCGCTTTGACAACACACACTATTTCGTTTGACAGCACACAGTCTTTCCTTTGACAGTACACTCTTTGCTTTGACAAACACACCCTCTTCCCTTTTACAACACCCACTCTTCCATGTGACACCACACTCTATTCCCTGAAACAACACACACTCTTGCCTTTGACAACGCACACTCTTCCCTTTGACAACACACACTCTTCCCTTTGATAACGCACACTCTTCCTTTTGACAAGTCACACTCTTACGTTTTACAACACACAATATTTCATTTGACAAAGCACACTCTTCCCTTTGACAACATACACTCTTCCCTTTGACAACACACACTCTTGCCTTTGACAACACACACTCTTCCCTTTGACAAGACGCCCTCTTCCCTTTGATAATGCACATTTCCCTTTGGAAATGCACACTCTTCCCTTTGATAACACACACTCTTCGATTTGCCACCACACAATCTTCGCTTTTACAACACCCACTCTTGCCTTTGACAACACACACTCTTCCGTTTGACAGCACACACTCTTCCCTTTGATAAAGCACACTGTTCAATTTGACAACGCACACTCTTCCCTTTGATGGCACAGTCTTCCCTTTGACAACACACACTCTTCCCTTTGACAACACACACTCTTGCCTTTGACAACACACACTCTTTCCTTTGACAACACACACTTCCATTTGAAACCACAAACTCTTCCCTTTTACAAAACCAACTCTTGCCTTTGACAAAACACACTCTTCCCTTTTACAACACCCACTCTTCCAATTGACACCACACACTCTTCCCTTATACAACACACACTCTTGCCTTTGACAACACACACTCTTCCCTTTGACAGCACACACTATTCCCTTTGACAACACACTCTTCCCTTTGACAACACACTCTTGACTTTGAAAACGCATACTCTTCCCTTTGACAACACATACTCTTCCCTTTGAAAACACACACTCTTCCCTTTGACTGAACACACTCTTCCCTTTGACAGCACACTCTTCCCTTTGACAACGCACACATTTTTCCTTTGGACAACACACTCTTCCCGTTCACACCACACACTCTTCCCTTTTACAACACTCATGCTTTTCTTTGACAACACTCACTCTTCCCTTTGACAACACACACTCTTCCCTTTGACAGCACACACTCTTCCCTTCAAAAACACACACACTTCCCTTTCACAACACAAACTCTTCCCTTTAACAACACCGTCTTCCCATTTACAGCACGCACTCTTAGCTACGACAACCCACACTCTTCCCTTTGAAAACACACACGCTTCCCTTTGACAACCAACAATCTTCCCTTTGACAACACACACTCTTGCCTTTGATAACACACACTCTTTCCTTAGACAGCACACACTCTTCCCTTTGAAAATGCACACTCTTCCCTTTGACAAAGCACACTCTTACGTTTTACAACACACACTATTCCATTTGACAAAGCACACTCTTCCCTTTGACAACACACACTCTTGCCTTTGACAACACACACTCTTCCCTTTGACAACACACACTCTTGCCTTTGACAACACACACTCTTCCGTTTGACAGCACACACTCTTCCCTTTGATAAAGCACACTGTTCAATTTGACAACGCACACTCTTCCCTTTGACAGCACAGTCTTCCCTTTGACAACACACACTCTTGCCTTTGACAACACACTCTTCCCTTTGACAACACACACTCTTGCCTTTGACAACACACAGTCTTCCCTTCAAAAACACACACTCCTCCCTTTGATAAAGCACACTGTTCAATTTGACAACGCACACTCTTCCCTTTGACGGCACAGTCTTCCCTTTGAAAACACACACGCTTCCCTTTGACAACCCACACTCTTCCCTTTGACAACACACACTCTTCCCTTTGACAGCACACAGTATTCCCTTCAACAACACACACTCCTCCCTTTGACAATGCACACTCTTCCCTTTAACAACACCGTCTTCCCATTGACAGCACGCACGCTTCCTTTCGACAACACACTCTCTTCGCTTTGATAACACACACTATTTCGTTTGACAGCACACAGTCTTTCCTTTGACAGCACACTCTTTGCTTTGACAACACACCCTCTTCCGTTTTACAACACCCACTCTTCCATTTGACACCACACACTCTTCCCTTTTACAACACCCAGTCTTGCCTTTGACAACACACCCTCTTCCCTTATACAACACCCACTCTTCTGTTTGACACCACAGACTGTTCCCTTATACAACACACACTCTTGCCTTTGACAACGCACACTCTTCCCTTTGACAGCACACACTATTTCGTTTGACAGCACACAGTCTTTCCTTTGACAGCACACTCTTTGCTTTGACAACACACCCTCTTCCGTTTTACAACACACACTCTTCCCTTTGACAAGACGCCCTCTTCCCTTTGATAATGCACATTTCCCTTTGGAAATGCACACTCTTCCCTTTGATAACACACACTCTTCGATTTGCCACCACACAATCTTCGCTTTTACAACACCCACTCTTGCCTTTGACAACACACACTCTTCCGTTTGACAGCACACACTCTTCCCTTTGATAAAGCACACTGTTCAATTTGACAACACACACTCTTGCCTTTGACAACACACACTCTTTCCTTTGACAACACACACTTCCATTTGAAACCACAAACTCTTCCCTTTTACAAAACCAACTCTTGCCTTTGACAAAACACACTCTTCCCTTTTACAACACCCACTCTTCCAATTGACACCACACACTCTTCCCTTATACAACACACACTCTTGCCTTTGACAACACACACTCTTCCCTTTGACAGCACACACTATTCCCTTTGACAACACACTCTTCCCTTTGACAACACACTCTTGACTTTGAAAACGCATACTCTTCCCTTTGACAACACATACTCTTCCCTTTGAAAACACACACTCTTCCCTTTGACTGAACACACTCTTCCCTTTGACAGCACACTCTTCCCTTTGACAACGCACACATTTTTCCTTTGGACAACACACTCTTCCCGTTCACACCACACACTCTTCCCTTTTACAACACTCATGCTTTTCTTTGACAACACTCACTCTTCCCTTTGACAACACACACTCTTCCCTTTGACAGCACACACTCTTCCCTTCAAAAACACACACACTTCCCTTTCACAACACAAACTCTTCCCTTTAACAACACCGTCTTCCCATTTACAGCACGCACTCTTAGCTACGACAACCCACACTCTTCCCTTTGAAAACACACACGCTTCCCTTTGACAACCAACAATCTTCCCTTTGACAACACACACTCTTGCCTTTGATAACACACACTCTTTCCTTAGACAGCACACACTCTTCCCTTTGAAAATGCACACTCTACCCTTTGACAAAGCACACTCTTACGTTTTACAACACACACTATTCCATTTGACAAAGCACACTCTTCCCTTTGACAACACACACTCTTGCCTTTGACAACACACACTCTTCCCTTTGACAACACACACTCTTGCCTTTGACAACACACACTCTTCCGTTTGACAGCACACACTCTTCCCTTTGATAAAGCACACTGTTCAATTTGACAACGCACACTCTTCCCTTTGACAGCACAGTCTTCCCTTTGACAACACACACTCTTCCCTTTGACAACACACACTCTTGCCTTTGACAACACACACTCTTGCCTTTGACAACACACAGTCTTCCCTTCAAAAACACACACTCCTCCCTTTGATAAAGCACACTGTTCAATTTGACAACGCACACTCTTCCCTTTGACGGCACAGTCTTCCCTTTGACAACACACACTCTTGCCTTTGACAACACACTCTTCCCTTTGACAACACACACTCTTCCCTTTGACAGCACACAGTCTTCCCTTCAACAACACACACTCCTCCCTTTGACAATGCACACTCTTCCCTTTAACAACACCGTCTTCCCATTGACAGCACTCATGCTTCCTTTCGACAACACACTGTCTTCGCTTTGACAACACACACTATTTCGTTTGACAGCACACAGTCTTTCCTTTGACAGTACACTCTTTGCTTTGACAAACACACCCTCTTCCCTTTTACAACACCCACTCTTCCATGTGACACCACACTCTATTCCCTGAAACAACACACACTCTTGCCTTTGACAACGCACACTCTTCCCTTTGACAACACACACTCTTCCCTTTGATAACGCACACTCTTCCTTTTGACAAGTCACACTCTTACGTTTTACAACACACAATATTTCATTTGACAAAGCACACTCTTCCCTTTGACAACATACACTCTTCCCTTTGACAACACACACTCTTGCCTTTGACAACACACACTCTTCCCTTTGACAAGACGCCCTCTTCCCTTTGATAATGCACATTTCCCTTTGGAAATGCACACTCTTCCCTTTGATAACACACACTCTTCGATTTGCCACCACACAATCTTCGCTTTTACAACACCCACTCTTGCCTTTGACAACACACACTCTTCCGTTTGACAGCACACACTCTTCCCTTTGATAAAGCACACTGTTCAATTTGACAACACACACTCTTGCCTTTGACAACACACACTCTTTCCTTTGACAACACACACTTCCATTTGAAACCACAAACTCTTCCCTTTTACAAAACCAACTCTTGCCTTTGACAAAACACACTCTTCCCTTTTACAACACCCACTCTTCCAATTGACACCACACACTCTTCCCTTATACAACACACACTCTTGCCTTTGACAACACACACTCTTCCCTTTGACAGCACACACTATTCCCTTTGACAACACACTCTTCCCTTTGACAACACACTCTTGACTTTGAAAACGCATACTCTTCCCTTTGACAACACATACTCTTCCCTTTGAAAACACACACTCTTCCCTTTGACTGAACACACTCTTCCCTTTGACAGCACACTCTTCCCTTTGACAACGCACACATTTTTCCTTTGGACAACACACTCTTCCCGTTCACACCACACACTCTTCCCTTTTACAACACTCATGCTTTTCTTTGACAACACTCACTCTTCCCTTTGACAACACACACTCTTCCCTTTGACAGCACACACTCTTCCCTTCAAAAACACACACACTTCCCTTTCACAACACAAACTCTTCCCTTTAACAACACCGTCTTCCCATTTACAGCACGCACTCTTAGCTACGACAACCCACACTCTTCCCTTTGAAAACACACACGCTTCCCTTTGACAACCAACAATCTTCCCTTTGACAACACACACTCTTGCCTTTGATAACACACACTCTTTCCTTAGACAGCACACACTCTTCCCTTTGAAAATGCACACTCTACCCTTTGACAAAGCACACTCTTACGTTTTACAACACACACTATTCCATTTGACAAAGCACACTCTTCCCTTTGACAACACACACTCTTGCCTTTGACAACACACACTCTTCCCTTTGACAACACACACTCTTGCCTTTGACAACACACACTCTTCCGTTTGACAGCACACACTCTTCCCTTTGATAAAGCACACTGTTCAATTTGACAACGCACACTCTTCCCTTTGACAGCACAGTCTTCCCTTTGACAACACACACTCTTCCCTTTGACAACACACACTCTTGCCTTTGACAACACACACTCTTGCCTTTGACAACACACAGTCTTCCCTTCAAAAACACACACTCCTCCCTTTGATAAAGCACACTGTTCAATTTGACAACGCACACTCTTCCCTTTGACGGCACAGTCTTCCCTTTGACAACACACACTCTTGCCTTTGACAACACACTCTTCCCTTTGACAACACACACTCTTCCCTTTGACAGCACACAGTCTTCCCTTCAACAACACACACTCCTCCCTTTGACAATGCACACTCTTCCCTTTAACAACACCGTCTTCCCATTGACAGCACTCATGCTTCCTTTCGACAACACACTGTCTTCGCTTTGACAACACACACTATTTCGTTTGACAGCACACAGTCTTTCCTTTGACAGTACACTCTTTGCTTTGACAAACACACCCTCTTCCCTTTTACAACACCCACTCTTCCATGTGACACCACACTCTATTCCCTGAAACAACACACACTCTTGCCTTTGACAACGCACACTCTTCCCTTTGACAACACACACTCTTCCCTTTGATAACGCACACTCTTCCTTTTGACAAGTCACACTCTTACGTTTTACAACACACAATATTTCATTTGACAAAGCACACTCTTCCCTTTGACAACATACACTCTTCCCTTTGACAACACACACTCTTGCCTTTGACAACACACACTCTTCCCTTTGACAAGACGCCCTCTTCCCTTTGATAATGCACATTTCCCTTTGGAAATGCACACTCTTCCCTTTGATAACACACACTCTTCGATTTGCCACCACACAATCTTCGCTTTTACAACACCCACTCTTGCCTTTGACAACACACACTCTTCCGTTTGACAGCACACACTCTTCCCTTTGATAAAGCACACTGTTCAATTTGACAACGCACACTCTTCCCTTTGATGGCACAGTCTTCCCTTTGACAACACACACTCTTCCCTTTGACAACACACACTCTTGCCTTTGACAACACACACTCTTTCCTTTGACAACACACACTTCCATTTGAAACCACAAACTCTTCCCTTTTACAAAACCAACTCTTGCCTTTGACAAAACACACTCTTCCCTTTTACAACACCCACTCTTCCAATTGACACCACACACTCTTCCTTTATACAACACACACTCTTGCCTTTGACAACACACACTCTTCCCTTTGACAGCACACACTATTCCCTTTGACAACACACTCTTCCCTTTGACAACACACTCTTGACTTTGAAAACGCATACTCTTCCCTTTGACAACACATACTCTTCCCTTTGAAAACACACACTCTTCCCTTTGACTGAACACACTCTTCCCTTTGACAGCACACTCTTCCCTTTGACAACGCACACATTTTTCCTTTGGACAACACACTCTTCCCGTTCACACCACACACTCTTCCCTTTTACAACACTCATGCTTTTCTTTGACAACACTCACTCTTCCCTTTGACAACACACACTCTTCCCTTTGACAGCACACACTCTTCCCTTCAAAAACACACACACTTCCCTTTCACAACACAAACTCTTCCCTTTAACAACACCGTCTTCCCATTTACAGCACGCACTCTTAGCTACGACAACCCACACTCTTCCCTTTGAAAACACACACGCTTCCCTTTGACAACCAACAATCTTCCCTTTGACAACACACACTCTTGCCTTTGATAACACACACTCTTTCCTTAGACAGCACACACTCTTCCCTTTGAAAATGCACACTCTTCCCTTTGACAAAGCACACTCTTACGTTTTACAACACACACTATTCCATTTGACAAAGCACACTCTTCCCTTTGACAACACACACTCTTGCCTTTGACAACACACACTCTTCCCTTTGACAACACACACTCTAGCCTTTGACAACACACACTCTTCCGTTTGACAGCACACACTCTTCCCTTTGATAAAGCACACTGTTCAATTTGACAACGCACACTCTTCCCTTTGACAGCACAGTCTTCCCTTTGACAACACACACTCTTGCCTTTGACAACACACTCTTCCCTTTGACAACACACACTCTTGCCTTTGACAACACACAGTCTTCCCTTCAAAAACACACACTCCTCCCTTTGATAAAGCACACTGTTCAATTTGACAACGCACACTCTTCCCTTTGACGGCACAGTCTTCCCTTTGAAAACACACACACTTCCCTTTGACAACCCACACTCTTCCCTTTGACAACACACACTCTTCCCTTTGACAGCACACAGTCTTCCCTTCAACAACACACACTCCTCCCTTTGACAATGCACACTCTTCCCTTTAACAACACCGTCTTCCCATTGACAGCACGCACGCTTCCTTTCGACAACACACTCTCTTCGCTTTGATAACACACACTATTTCGTTTGACAGCACACAGTCTTTCCTTTGACAGCACACTCTTTGCTTTGACAACACACCCTCTTCCGTTTTACAACACCCACTCTTCCATCTGACACCACACACTCTTCCCTTTTACAACACCCAGTCTTGCCTTTGACAACACACCCTCTTCCCTTATACAACACCCACTCTTCTGTTTGACACCACAGACTGTTCCCTTATACAACACACACTCTTGCCTTTGACAACGCACACTCTTCCCTTTGACAGCACACACTATTTCGTTTGACAGCACACAGTCTTTCCTTTGACAGCACACTCTTTGCTTTGACAACACACCCTCTTCCGTTTTACAACACACACTCTTCCCTTTGACAAGACGCCCTCTTCCCTTTGATAATGCACATTTCCCTTTGGAAATGCACACTCTTCCCTTTGATAACACACACTCTTCGATTTGCCACCACACAATCTTCGCTTTTACAACACCCACTCTTGCCTTTGACAACACACACTCTTCCGTTTGACAGCACACACTCTTCCCTTTGATAAAGCACACTGTTCAATTTGACAACACACACTCTTGCCTTTGACAACACACACTCTTTCCTTTGACAACACACACTTCCATTTGAAACCACAAACTCTTCCCTTTTACAAAACCAACTCTTGCCTTTGACAAAACACACTCTTCCCTTTTACAACACCCACTCTTCCAATTGACACCACACACTCTTCCCTTATACAACACACACTCTTGCCTTTGACAACACACACTCTTCCCTTTGACAGCACACACTATTCCCTTTGACAACACACTCTTCCCTTTGACAACACACTCTTGACTTTGAAAACGCATACTCTTCCCTTTGACAACACATACTCTTCCCTTTGAAAACACACACTCTTCCCTTTGACTGAACACACTCTTCCCTTTGACAGCACACTCTTCCCTTTGACAACGCACACATTTTTCCTTTGGACAACACACTCTTCCCGTTCACACCACACACTCTTCCCTTTTACAACACTCATGCTTTTCTTTGACAACACTCACTCTTCCCTTTGACAACACACACTCTTCCCTTTGACAGCACACACTCTTCCCTTCAAAAACACACACACTTCCCTTTCACAACACAAACTCTTCCCTTTAACAACACCGTCTTCCCATTTACAGCACGCACTCTTAGCTACGACAACCCACACTCTTCCCTTTGAAAACACACACGCTTCCCTTTGACAACCAACAATCTTCCCTTTGACAACACACACTCTTGCCTTTGATAACACACACTCTTTCCTTAGACAGCACACACTCTTCCCTTAGAAAATGCACACTCTACCCTTTGACAAAGCACACTCTTACGTTTTACAACACACACTATTCCATTTGACAAAGCACACTCTTCCCTTTGACAACACACACTCTTGCCTTTGACAACACACACTCTTCCCTTTGACAACACACACTCTTGCCTTTGACAACACACACTCTTCCGTTTGACAGCACACACTCTTCCCTTTGATAAAGCACACTGTTCAATTTGACAACGCACACTCTTCCCTTTGACAGCACAGTCTTCCCTTTGACAACACACACTCTTGCCTTTGACAACACACTCTTCCCTTTGACAACACACACTCTTGCCTTTGACAACACACAGTCTTCCCTTCAAAAACACACACTCCTCCCTTTGATAAAGCACACTGTTCAATTTGACAACGCACACTCTTCCCTTTGACGGCACAGTCTTCCCTTTGAAAACACACACGCTTCCCTTTGACAACCCACACTCTTCCCTTTGACAACACACACTCTTCCCTTTGACAGCACACAGTCTTCCCTTCAACAACACACACTCCTCCCTTTGACAATGCACACTCTTCCCTTTAACAACACCGTCTTCCCATTGACAGCACGCACGCTTCCTTTCGACAACACACTCTCTTCGCTTTGATAACACACACTATTTCGTTTGACAGCACACAGTCTTTCCTTTGACAGCACACTCTTTGCTTTGACAACAGACCCTCTTCCGTTTTACAACACCCACTCTTCCATTTGACACCACACACTCTTCCCTTTTACAACACCCAGTCTTGCCTTTGACAACACACCCTCTTCCCTTATACAACACCCACTCTTCTGTTTGACACCACAGACTGTTCCCTTATACAACACACACTCTTGCCTTTGACAACGCACACTCTTCCCTTTGACAGCACACACTATTTCGTTTGACAGCACACAGTCTTTCCTTTGACAGCACACTCTTTGCTTTGACAACACACCCTCTTCCGTTTTACAACACACACTCTTCCCTTTGACAAGACGCCCTCTTCCCTTTGATAATGCACATTTCCCTTTGGAAATGCACACTCTTCCCTTTGATAACACACACTCTTCGATTTGCCACCACACAATCTTCGCTTTTACAACACCCACTCTTGCCTTTGACAACACACACTCTTCCGTTTGACAGCACACACTCTTCCCTTTGATAAAGCACACTGTTCAATTTGACAACGCACACTCTTCCCTTTGATGGCACAGTCTTCCCTTTGACAACACACACTCTTCCCTTTGACAACACACACTCTTGCCTTTGACAACACACACTCTTTCCTTTGACAACACACACTTCCATTTGAAACCACACATTCTTCCCTTTTACAAAACCAACTCTTGCCTTTGACAAAACACACTCTTCCCTTTTACAACACCCACTCTTCCAATTGACACCACACACTCTTCCCTTATACAACACACACTCTTGCCTTTGACAACACACACTCTTCCCTTTGACAGCACACACTATTCCCTTTGACAACACACTCTTCCCTTTGACAACACACACTCTTCCCTTTGACAGCACACAGTCTTCCCTTCAACAACACACACTCCTCCCTTTGACAATGCACACTCTTCCCTTTAACAACACCGTCTTCCCATTGACAGCACTCATGCTTCCTTTCGACAACACACTGTCTTCGCTTTGACAACACACACTATTTCGTTTGACAGCACACAGTCTTTCCTTTGACAGTACACTCTTTGCTTTGACAAACACACCCTCTTCCCTTTTACAACACCCACTCTTCCATGTGACACCACACTCTATTCCCTGAAACAACACACACTCTTGCCTTTGACAACGCACACTCTTCCCTTTGACAACACACACTCTTCCCTTTGATAACGCACACTCTTCCTTTTGACAAGTCACACTCTTACGTTTTACAACACACAATATTTCATTTGACAACGCACACTCTTCCCTTTGTCAACATACACTCTTCCCTTTGACAACACACACTCTTGCCTTTGACAACACACACTCTTCCCTTTGACAAGACGCCCTCTTCCCTTTGATAATGCACATTTCCCTTTGGAAATGCACACTCTTCCCTTTGATAACACACACTCTTCGATTTGCCACCACACAATCTTCGCTTTTACAACACCCACTCTTGCCTTTGACAACACACACTCTTCCGTTTGACAGCACACACTCTTCCCTTTGATAAAGCACACTGTTCAATTTGACAACGCACACTCTTCCCTTTGATGGCACAGTCTTCCCTTTGACAACACACACTCTTCCCTTTGACAACACACTCTTGCCTTTGACAACACACACTCTTTCCTTTGACAACACACAGTTCCATTTGAAACCACATATTCTTCCCTTTTACAAAACCAACTCTTGCCTTTGACAAAACACACTCTTCCCTTTTACAACACCCACTCTTCCAATTGACACCACACACTCTTCCCTTATACAACACACACTCTTGCCTTTGACAACACACACTCTTCCCTTTGACAGCACACACTATTCCCTTTGACAACACACTCTTCCCTTTGACAACACACTCTTGACTTTGAAAACGCATACTCTTCCCTTTGACAACACATACTCTTCCCTTTGAAAACACACACTCTTCCCTTTGACTGAACACACTCTTCCCTTTGACAGCACACTCTTCCCTTTGACAACGCACACATTTTTCCATTGGACAACTACCTCTTCCCGTTCACACCACACACTCTTCCCTTTTACAACACTCATGCTTTTCTTTGACAACACTCACTCTTCCCTTTGACAACACACACTCTTCCCTTTGACAGCACACACTCTTCCCTTCAAAAACACACACACTTCCCTTTCACAACACAAACTCTTCCCTTTAACAACACCGTCTTCCCATTTACAGCACGCACTCTTAGCTACGACAACCCACACTCTTCCCTTTGAAAACACACACGCTTCCCTTTGACAACCAACAATCTTCCCTTTGACAACACACACTCTTGCCTTTGATAACACACACTCTTTCCTTAGACAGCACACACTCTTCCCTTTGACAAAGCACACTCTTACGTTTTACAACACACACTATTCCATTTGACAAAGCACACTCTTCCCTTTGACAACACACACTCTTGCCTTTGACAACACACACTCTTCCCTTTGACAACACACACTCTTGCCTTTGACAACACACACTCTTCCGTTTGACAGCACACACTCTTCCCTTTGATAAAGCACACTGTTCAATTTGACAACGCACACTCTTCCCTTTGACAGCACAGTCTTCCCTTTGACAACACACACTCTTGCCTTTGACAACACACTCTTCCCTTTGACAACACACACTCTTGCCTTTGACAACACACAGTCTTCCCTTCAAAAACACACACTCCTCCCTTTGATAAAGCACACTGTTCAATTCGACAACGCACACTCTTCCCTTTGACGGCACAGTCTTCCCTTTGAAAACACACACGCTTCCCTTTGACAACCCACACTCTTCCCTTTGACAACACACACTCTTCCCTTTGACAGCACACAGTCTTCCCTTTGACAGCACACAGTCTTCCCTTCAACAACACACACTCCTCCCTTTGACAATGCACACTCTTCCCTTTAACAACACCGTCTTCCCATTGACAGCACGCACGCTTCCTTTCGACAACACACTCTCTTCGCTTTGATAACACACACTATTTCGTTTGACAGCACACAGTCTTTCCTTTGACAGCACACTCTTTGCTTTGACAACACACCCTCTTCCGTTTTACAACACCCACTCTTCCATTTGACACCACACACTCTTCCCTTTTACAACACCCAGTCTTGCCTTTGACAACACACCCTCTTCCCTTATACAACACCCACTCTTCTGTTTGACACCACAGACTGTTCCCTTATACAACACACACTCTTGCCTTTGACAACGCACACTCTTCCCTTTGACAGCACACACTATTTCGTTTGACAGCACACAGTCTTTCCTTTGACAGCACACTCTTTGCTTTGCCAACACACCCTCTTCCGTTTTACAACACCCACTCTTCCCTTTGACAACCCACAATCTTCCCTTTGACAACACACACTCTTGCCTTTGATAACACACACTCTTTCCTTAGACAGCACACACTCTTCCCTTTGAAAATGCACACTCTTCCCTTTGACAAAGCACACTCTTAGGTTTTACAACACACACTATTCCATTTGACAAAGCACACTCTTCCCTTTGACAACACACACTCTTGCCTTTGACAACACACACTCTTCCCTTTGACAACACACACTCTTGCCTTTGACAACACACACTCTTGCCTTTGACAACACACAGTCTTCCCTTCAAAAACACACACTCCTCCCTTTGATAAAGCACACTGTTCAATTTGACAACGCACACTCTTCCCTTTGACGGCACAGTCTTCCCTTTGACAACACACACTCTTGCCTTTGACAACACACTCTTCCCTTTGACAACACACACTCTTCCCTTTGACAGCACACAGTCTTCCCTTCAACAACACACACTCCTCCCTTGGACAATGCACACTCTTCCCTTTAACAACACCGTCTTCCCATTGACAGCACTCATGCTTCCTTTCGACAACACACTGTCTTCGCTTTGACAACACACACTATTTCGTTTGACAGCACACAGTCTTTCCTTTGACAGCACACTCTTTGCTTTGACAAACACACCCTCTTCCGTTTTACAACACCCACTCTTCCATTTGACACCACACATTCTTCCCTTTTACAACACCCACTCTTGCCTTTGACAACACACCCTCTTCCCTTATACAACTCCCGCTCTTGCTTTTGACAACACACCCTCTTCTCTTTTACAACACCCACTCTTCCGTTTGACACCACAGACTATTCCCTTATACAACACACACTCTTGCCTTTGACACCGCACACTCTTCCCTTTGACAGCACACACTATTCCCTTTGACAACACACTCTTGCATTTGACAACGCACACCCTTCCCTTTTACAACACCCACTCTTCCATGTGACACCACACTCTATTCCCTGAAAGAACACACACTCTTGCCTTTGACAACGCACACTCTTCGATTTGCCACCACACAATCTTCGCTTTTACAACACCCACTCTTGCCTTTGACAACACACACTCTTCCGTTTGACAGCACACACTCTTCCCTTTGATAAAGCACACTGTTCAATTTGACAACGCACACTCTTCCCTTTGACGGCACAGTCTTCCCTTTGACAACACACACTCTTCACTTTGACAACACACACTCTTGCCTTTGACAACACACACTCTTTCCTTTGACAACACACACTTCCATTTGAAACCACACATTCTTCCCTTTTACAAAACCAACTCTTGCCTTTGACAAAACACACTCTTCCCTTTTACAACACCCACTCTTCCAATTGACACCACACACTCTTCCCTTTTACAACACCCACTCTTCCAATTGACAACACACCCTCTTCCCTTATACAACTCCCGCTCTTGCTTTTGACAACACACCCTCTTCTCTTTTACAACACCCACTCTTCCGTTTGACACCACAGACTATTCCCTTATACAACACACACTCTTGCCTTTGACAACGCACACCCTTCCCTTTTACAACACCCACTCTTCCATGTGACACCACACTCTATTCCCTGAAACAACACACACTCTTGCCTTTGACAACGCACACTCTTCCCTTTGACAACACACACTCTTCCCTTTGATAACGCACACTCTTCCTTTTGACAAGTCACACTCTTACGTTTTACAACACACAATATTTCATTTGACAACGCACACTCTTCCCTTTGATAACGCACACTCTTCCTTTTGACAAGTCACACTCTTACGTTTTACAACACACAATATTTCATTTGACAACGCACACTCTTCCCTTTGACAACATACACTCTTCCCTTTGACAACACACACTCTTGCCTTTGACAACACACACTCTTCCCTTTGACAAGACGCCCTCTTCCCTTTGATAATGCACATTTCCCTTTGGAAATGCACACTCTTCCCTTTGATAACACACACTCTTCGATTTGCCACCACACAATCTTCGCTTTTACAACACCCACTCTTGCCTTTGACAACACACACTCTTCCGTTTGACAGCACACACTCTTCCCTTTGATAAAGCACACTGTTCAATTTGACAACGCACACTCTTCCCTTTGATGGCACAGTCTTCCCTTTGACAACACACACTCTTCCCTTTGACAACACACACTCTTGCCTTTGACAACACACACTCTTTCCTTTGACAACACACACTTCCATTTGAAACCACACATTCTTCCCTTTTACAAAACCAACTCTTGCCTTTGACAAAACACACTCTTCCCTTTTACAACACCCACTCTTCCAATTGACACCACACACTCTTCCCTTTTACAACACCCACTCTTCCAATTGACAACACACCCTCTTCCCTTATACAACTCCCGCTCTTGCTTTTGACAACACACCCTCTTCTCTTTTACAACACCCACTCTTCCGTTTGACACCACAGACTATTCCCTTATACAACACACACTCTTGCCTTTGACAACGCACACCCTTCCCTTTTACAACACCCACTCTTCCATGTGACACCACACTCTATTCCCTGAAACAACACACACTCTTGCCTTTGACAACGCACACTCTTCCCTTTGACAACACACACTCTTCCCTTTGATAACGCACACTCTTCCTTTTGACAAGTCACACTCTTACGTTTTACAACACACAATATTTCATTTGACAACGCACACTCTTCCCTTTGATAACGCACACTCTTCCTTTTGACAAGTCACACTCTTACGTTTTACAACACACAATATTTCATTTGACAACGCACACTCTTCCCTTTGACAACATACACTCTTCCCTTTGACAACACACACTCTTGCCTTTGACAACACACACTCTTCCCTTTGACAAGACGCCCTCTTCCCTTTGATAATGCACATTTCCCTTTGGAAATGCACACTCTTCCCTTTGATAACACACACTCTTCGATTTGCCACCACACAATCTTCGCTTTTACAACACCCACTCTTGCCTTTGACAACACACACTCTTCCGTTTGACAGCACACACTCTTCCCTTTGATAAAGCACACTGTTCAATTTGACAACGCACACTCTTCCCTTTGATGGCACAGTCTTCCCTTTGACAACACACACTCTTCCCTTTGACAACACACACTCTTGCCTTTGACAACACACACTCTTTCCTTTGACAACACACACTTCCATTTGAAACCACACATTCTTCCCTTTTACAAAACCAACTCTTGCCTTTGACAAAACACACTCTTCCCTTTTACAACACCCACTCTTCCAATTGACACCACACACTCTTCCCTTATACAACACACACTCTTGCCTTTGACAACACACACTCTTCCCTTTGACAGCACACACTATTCCCTTTGACAACACACTCTTCCCTTTGACAACACACTCTTGACTTTGAAAACGCATACTCTTCCCTTTGACAACACATACTCTTCCCTTTGAAAACACACACTCTTCCCTTTGACTGAACACACTCTTCCCTTTGACAGCACACTCTTCCCTTTGACAACGCACACATTTTTCCTTTGGACAACACACTCTTCCCGTTCACACCACACACTCTTCCCTTTTACAACACTCATGCTTTTCTTTGACAACACTCACTCTTCCCTTTGACAACACACACTCTTCCCTTTGACAGCACACACTCTTCCCTTCAAAAACACACACACTTCCCTTTCAAAACACAAACTCTTCCCTTTAACAACACCGTCTTCCCATTTACAGCACGCACTCTTAGCTACGACAACCCACACTCTTCCCTTTGAAAACACACACGCTTCCCTTTGACAACCAACAATCTTCCCTTTGACAACACACACTCTTGCCTTTGATAACACACACTCTTTCCTTAGACAGCACACACTCTTCCCTTTGAAAATGCACACTCTTCCCTTTGACAAAGCACACTCTTACGTTTTACAACACACACTATTCCATTTGACAAAGCACACTCTTCCCTTTGACAACACACACTCTTGCCTTTGACAACACACACTCTTCCCTTTGACAACACACACTCTTGCCTTTGACAACACACACTCTTCCGTTTGACAGCACACACTCTTCCCTTTGATAAAGCACACTGTTCAATTTGACAACGCACACTCTTCCCTTTGACAGCACAGTCTTCCCTTTGACAACACACACTCTTGCCTTTGACAACACACTCTTCCCTTTGACAACACACACTCTTGCCTTTGACAACACACAGTCTTCCCTTCAAAAACACACACTCCTCCCTTTGATAAAGCACACTGTTCAATTTGACAACGCACACTCTTCCCTTTGACGGCACAGTCTTCCCTTTGAAAACACACACGCTTCCCTTTGACAACCCACACTCTTCCCTTTGACAACACACACTATTCCCTTTGACAGCACACAGTCTTCCCTTCAACAACACACACTCCTCCCTTTGACAATGCACACTCTTCCCTTTAACAACACCGTCTTCCCATTGACAGCACGCACGCTTCCTTTCGACAACACACTCTCTTCGCTTTGATAACACACACTATTTCGTTTGACAGCACACAGTCTTTCCTTTGACAGCACACTCTTTGCTTTGACAACACACCCTCTTCCGTTTTACAACACCCACTCTTCCATTTGACACCACACACTCTTCCCTTTTACAACACCCAGTCTTGCCTTTGACAACACACCCTCTTCCCTTATACAACACCCACTCTTCTGTTTGACACCACAGACTGTTCCCTTATACAACACACACTCTTGCCTTTGACAACGCACACTCTTCCCTTTGACAGCACACACTATTTCGTTTGACAGCACACAGTCTTTCCTTTGACAGCACACTCTTTGCTTTGACAACACACCCTCTTCCGTTTTACAACACCCACTCTTCCCTTTGACAACCCACAATCTTCCCTTTGACAACACACACTCTTGCCTTTGATAACACACATTCTTTCCTTAGACAGCACACACTCTTCCCTTTGAAAATGCACACTCTTCCCTTTGACAAAGCACACTCTTACGTTTTACAACACACACTATTCCATTTGACAAAGCACACTCTTCCCTTTGACAACACACACTCTTGCCTTTGACAACACACACTCTTCCCTTTGACAACACACACTCTTGCCTTTGACAACACACACTCTTGCCTTCGACAACACACAGTCTTCCCTTCAAAAACACACACTCCTCCCTTTGATAAAGCACACTGTTCAATTTGACAACGCACACTCTTCCCTTTGACGGCACAGTCTTCCCTTTGACAACACACACTCTTGCCTTTGACAACACACTCTTCCCTTTGACAACACACACTCTTCCCTTTGACAGCACACAGTCTTCCCTTCTACAACACACACTCCTCCCTTGGACAATGCACACTCTTCCCTTTAACAACACCGTCTTCCCATTGACAGCACTCATGCTTCCTTTCGACAACACACTGTCTTCGCTTTGACAACACACACTATTTCGTTTGACAGCACACAGTCTTTCCTTTGACAGCACACTCTTTGCTTTGACAAACACACCCTCTTCCGTTTTACAACACCCACTCTTCCATTTGACACCACACATTCTTCCCTTTTACAACACCCACTCTTGCCTTTGACAACACACCCTCTTCCCTTATACAACTCCCGCTCTTGCTTTTGACAACACACCCTCTTCTCTTTTACAACACCCACTCTTCCGTTTGACACCACAGACTATTCCCTTATACAACACACACTCTTGCCTTTGACACCGCACACTCTTCCCTTTGACAGCACACACTATTCCCTTTGACAACACACTCTTGCATTTGACAACGCACACCCTTCCCTTTTACAACACCCACTCTTCCATGTGACACCACACTCTATTCCCTGAAAGAACACACACTCTTGCCTTTGACAACGCACACTCTTCGATTTGCCACCACACAATCTTCGCTTTTACAACACCCACTCTTGCCTTTGACAACACACACTCTTCCCTTTGACAACACACACTCTTGCCTTTGACAACACACACTCTTTCCTTTGACAACACACACTTCCATTTGAAACCACACATTCTTCCCTTTTACAAAACCAACTCTTGCCTTTGACAAAACACACTCTTCCCTTTTACAACACCCACTCTTCCAATTGACACCACACACTCTTCCCTTTTACAACACCCACTCTTCCAATTGACAACACACCCTCTTCCCTTATACAACTCCCGCTCTTGCTTTTGACAACACACCCTCTTCTCTTTTACAACACCCACTCTTCCGTTTGACACCACAGACTATTCCCTTATACAACACACACTCTTGCCTTTGACAACGCACACCCTTCCCTTTTACAACACCCACTCTTCCATGTGACACCACACTCTATTCCCTGAAACAACACACACTCTTGCCTTTGACAACGCACACTCTTCCCTTTGACAACACACACTCTTCCCTTTGATAACGCACACTCTTCCTTTTGACAAGTCACACTCTTACGTTTTACAACACACAATATTTCATTTGACAACGCACACTCTTCCCTTTGATAACGCACACTCTTCCTTTTGACAAGTCACACTCTTACGTTTTACAACACACAATATTTCATTTGACAACGCACACTCTTCCCTTTGACAACATACACTCTTCCCTTTGACAACACACACTCTTGCCTTTGACAACACACACTCTTCCCTTTGACAAGACGCCCTCTTCCCTTTGATAATGCACATTTCCCTTTGGAAATGCACACTCTTCCCTTTGATAACACACACTCTTCGATTTGCCACCACACAATCTTCGCTTTTACAACACCCACTCTTGCCTTTGACAACACACACTCTTCCGTTTGACAGCACACACTCTTCCCTTTGATAAAGCACACTGTTCAATTTGACAACGCACACTCTTCCCTTTGATGGCACAGTCTTCCCTTTGACAACACACACTCTTCCCTTTGACAACACACACTCTTGCCTTTGACAACACACACTCTTTCCTTTGACAACACACACTTCCATTTGAAACCACACATTCTTCCCTTTTACAAAACCAACTCTTGCCTTTGACAAAACACACTCTTCCCTTTTACAACACCCACTCTTCCAATTGACACCACACACTCTTCCCTTATACAACACACACTCTTGCCTTTGACAACACACACTCTTCCCTTTGACAGCACACACTATTCCCTTTGACAACACACTCTTCCCTTTGACAACACACTCTTGACTTTGAAAACGCATACTCTTCCCTTTGACAACACATACTCTTCCCTTTGAAAACACACACTCTTCCCTTTGACTGAACACACTCTTCCCTTTGACAGCACACTCTTCCCTTTGACAACGCACACATTTTTCCTTTGGACAACACACTCTTCCCGTTCACACCACACACTCTTCCCTTTTACAACACTCATGCTTTTCTTTGACAACACTCACTCTTCCCTTTGACAACACACACTCTTCCCTTTGACAGCACACACTCTTCCCTTCAAAAACACACACACTTCCCTTTCAAAACACAAACTCTTCCCTTTAACAACACCGTCTTCCCATTTACAGCACGCACTCTTAGCTACGACAACCCACACTCTTCCCTTTGAAAACACACACGCTTCCCTTTGACAACCAACAATCTTCCCTTTGACAACACACACTCTTGCCTTTGATAACACACACTCTTTCCTTAGACAGCACACACTCTTCCCTTTGAAAATGCACACTCTTCCCTTTGACAAAGCACACTCTTACGTTTTACAACACACACTATTCCATTTGACAAAGCACACTCTTCCCTTTGACAACACACACTCTTGCCTTTGACAACACACACTCTTCCCTTTGACAACACACACTCTTGCCTTTGACAACACACACTCTTCCGTTTGACAGCACACACTCTTCCCTTTGATAAAGCACACTGTTCAATTTGACAACGCACACTCTTCCCTTTGACAGCACAGTCTTCCCTTTGACAACACACACTCTTGCCTTTGACAACACACTCTTCCCTTTGACAACACACACTCTTGCCTTTGACAACACACAGTCTTCCCTTCAAAAACACACACTCCTCCCTTTGATAAAGCACACTGTTCAATTTGACAACGCACACTCTTCCCTTTGACGGCACAGTCTTCCCTTTGAAAACACACACGCTTCCCTTCAACAACACACACTCCTCCCTTTGACAATGCACACTCTTCCCTTTAACAACACCGTCTTCCCATTGACAGCACGCACGCTTCCTTTCGACAACACACTCTCTTCGCTTTGATAACACACACTATTTCGTTTGACAGCACACAGTCTTTCCTTTGACAGCACACTCTTTGCTTTGACAACACACCCTCTTCCGTTTTACAACACCCACTCTTCCATTTGACACCACACACTCTTCCCTTTTACAACACCCAGTCTTGCCTTTGACAACACACCCTCTTCCCTTATACAACACCCACTCTTCTGTTTGACACCACAGACTGTTCCCTTATACAACACACACTCTTGCCTTTGACAACGCACACTCTTCCCTTTGACAGCACACACTATTTCGTTTGACAGCACACAGTCTTTCCTTTGACAGCACACTCTTTGCTTTGACAACACACCCTCTTCCGTTTTACAACACCCACTCTTCCCTTTGACAACCCACAATCTTCCCTTTGACAACACACACTCTTGCCTTTGATAACACACATTCTTTCCTTAGACAGCACACACTCTTCCCTTTGAAAATGCACACTCTTCCCTTTGACAAAGCACACTCTTACGTTTTACAACACACACTATTCCATTTGACAAAGCACACTCTTCCCTTTGACAACACACACTCTTGCCTTTGACAACACACACTCTTCCCTTTGACAACACACACTCTTGCCTTTGACAACACACACTCTTGCCTTTGACAACACACAGTCTTCCCTTCAAAAACACACACTCCTCCCTTTGATAAAGCACACTGTTCAATTTGACAACGCACACTCTTCCCTTTGACGGCACAGTCTTCCCTTTGACAACACACACTCTTGCCTTTGACAACACACTCTTCCCTTTGACAACACACACTCTTCCCTTTGACAGCACACAGTCTTCCCTTCTACAACACACACTCCTCCCTTGGACAATGCACACTCTTCCCTTTAACAACACCGTCTTCCCATTGACAGCACTCATGCTTCCTTTCGACAACACACTGTCTTCGCTTTGACAACACACACTATTTCGTTTGACAGCACACAGTCTTTCCTTTGACAGCACACTCTTTGCTTTGACAAACACACCCTCTTCCGTTTTACAACACCCACTCTTCCATTTGACACCACACATTCTTCCCTTTTACAACACCCACTCTTGCCTTTGACAACACACCCTCTTCCCTTATACAACTCCCGCTCTTGCTTTTGACAACACACCCTCTTCTCTTTTACAACACCCACTCTTCCGTTTGACACCACAGACTATTCCCTTATACAACACACACTCTTGCCTTTGACACCGCACACTCTTCCCTTTGACAGCACACACTATTCCCTTTGACAACACACTCTTGCATTTGACAACGCACACCCTTCCCTTTTACAACACCCACTCTTCCATGTGACACCACACTCTATTCCCTGAAAGAACACACACTCTTGCCTTTGACAACGCACACTCTTCGATTTGCCACCACACAATCTTCGCTTTTACAACACCCACTCTTGCCTTTGACAACACACACTCTTCCGTTTGACAGCACACACTCTTCCCTTTGATAAAGCACACTGTTCAATTTGACAACGCACACTCTTCCCTTTGACGGCACAGTCTTCCCTTTGACAACACACACTCTTCACTTTGACAACACACACTCTTGCCTTTGACAACACACACTCTTTCCTTTGACAACACACACTTCCATTTGAAACCACACATTCTTCCCTTTTACAAAACCAACTCTTGCCTTTGACAAAACACACTCTTCCCTTTTACAACACCCACTCTTCCAATTGACACCACACACTCTTCCCTTTTACAACACCCACTCTTCCAATTGACAACACACCCTCTTCCCTTATACAACTCCCGCTCTTGCTTTTGACAACACACCCTCTTCTCTTTTACAACACCCACTCTTCCGTTTGACACCACAGACTATTCCCTTATACAACACACACTCTTGCCTTTGACAACGCACACTCTTCCCTTTGACAGCACACACTATTCCCTTTGACAACACACTCTTGCCTTTGACAACGCACACCCTTCCCTTTTACAACACCCACTCTTCCATGTGACACCACACTCTATTCCCTGAAACAACACACACTCTTGCCTTTGACAACGCACACTCTTCCCTTTGACAACACACACTCTTCCCTTTGATAACGCACACTCTTCCTTTTGACAAGTCACACTCTTACGTTTTACAACACACAATATTTCATTTGACAACGCACACTCTTCCCTTTGACAACATACACTCTTGCCTTTGACAACACACACTCTTGCCTTTGACAACACACACTCTTCCCTTTGACAAGACGCCCTCTTCCCTTTGATAATGCACATTTCCCTTTGGAAATGCACACTCTTCCCTTTGACAACACACACTCTTCCGTTTGACAGCACACACTCTTCCCTTTGATAAAGCACACTGTTCAATTTGACAACGCACACTCTTCCCTTTGACGGCACAGTCTTCCCTTTGACAACACACACTCTTCACTTTGACAACACACACTCTTGCCTTTGACAACACACACTCTTTCCTTTGACAACACACACTTCCATTTGAAACCACACATTCTTCCCTTTTACAAAACTAACTCTTGCCTTTGACAAAACACACTCTTCCCTTTTACAACACCCACTCTTCCAATTGACACCACACACTCTTCCCTTTTACAACACCCACTCTTCCAATTGACAACACACCCTCTTCCCTTATACAACTCCCGCTCTTGCTTTTGACAACACACCCTCTTCTCTTTTACAACACCCACTCTTCCGTTTGACACCACAGACTATTCCCTTATACAACACACACTCTTGCCTTTGACAACGCACACTCTTCCCTTTGACAGCACACACTATTCCCTTTGACAACACACTCTTGCCTTTGACAACGTACACCCTTCCCTTTTACAACACCCACTCTTCCATGTGACACCACACTCTATTCCCTGAAACAACACACACTCTTGCCTTTGACAACGCACACTCTTCCCTTTGACAACACACACTCTTCCCTTTGATAACGCACACTCTTCCTTTTGACAAGTCACACTCTTACGTTTTACAACACACAATATTTCATTTGACAACGCACACTCTTCCCTTTGACAACATACACTCTTCCCTTTGACAACACACACTCTTGCCTTTGACAACACACACTCTTCCCTTTGACAAGACGCCCTCTTCCCTTTGATAATGCACATTTCCCTTTGGAAATGCACACTCTTCCCTTTGACAACACACACTCTTCCGTTTGACAGCACACACTCTTCCCTTTGATAAAGCACACTGTTCAATTTGACAACGCACACTCTTCCCTTTGACGGCACAGTCTTCCCTTTGACAACACACACTCTTCACTTTGACAACACACACTCTTGCCTTTGACAACACACACTCTTTCCTTTGACAACACACACTTCCATTTGAAACCACACATTCTTCCCTTTTACAAAACCAACTCTTGCCTTTGACAAAACACACTCTTCCCTTTTACAACACCCACTCTTCCAATTGACACCACACACTCTTCCCTTTTACAACACCCACTCTTCCAATTGACAACACACCCTCTTCCCTTATACAACTCCCGCTCTTGCTTTTGACAACACACCCTCTTCTCTTTTACAACACCCACTCTTCCGTTTGACACCACAGACTATTCCCTTATACAACACACACTCTTGCCTTTGACAACGCACACTCTTCCCTTTGACAGCACACACTATTCCCTTTGACAACGTACACCCTTCCCTTTTACAACACCCACTCTTCCATGTGACACCACACTCTATTCCCTGAAACAACACACACTCTTGCCTTTGACAACGCACACTCTTCCCTTTGACAACACACACTCTTCCCTTTGATAACGCACACTCTTCCTTTTGACAAGTCACACTCTTACGTTTTACAACACACAATATTTCATTTGACAACGCACACTCTTCCCTTTGACAACATACACTCTTCCCTTTGACAACACACACTCTTGCCTTTGACAACACACACTCTTCCCTTTGACAAGACGCCCTCTTCCCTTTGATAATGCACATTTCCCTTTGGAAATGCACACTCTTCCCTTTGATAACACACACTCTTCGATTTGCCACCACACAATCTTCGCTTTTACAACACCCACTCTTGCCTTTGACAACACACACTCTTCCGTTTGACAGCACACACTCTTCCCTTTGACGAAGCACACTGTTCAATTTGACAACGCACACTCTTCCCTTTGATGGCACAGTCTTCCCTTTGACAACACACACTCTTCCCTTTGACAACACACACTCTTGCCTTTGACAACACACACTCTTTCCTTTGACAACACACACTTCCATTTGAAACCACACATTCTTCCCTTTTACAAAACCAACTCTTGCCTTTGACAAAACACACTCTTCCCTTTTACAACACCCACTCTTCCAATTGACACCACACACTCTTCCCTTTGACAGCACACACTATTCCCTTTGACAACACACTCTTCCCTTTGACAACACACTCTTGACTTTGAAAACGCATACTCTTCCCTTTGACAACACATACTCTTCCCTTTGAAAACACACACTCTTCCCTTTGACTGAACACACTCTTCCCTTTGACAGCACACTCTTCCCTTTGACAACGCACACATTTTTCCTTTGGACAACACACTCTTCCCGTTCACACCACACACTCTTCCCTTTTACAACACTCATGCTTTTCTTTGACAACACTCACTCTTCCCTTTGACAACACACACTCTTCCCTTTGACAGCACACACTCTTCCCTTCAAAAACACACACACTTCCCTTTCACAACACAAACTCTTCCCTTTAACAACACCGTCTTCCCATTTACAGCACGCACTCTTAGCTACGACAACCCACACTCTTCCCTTTGAAAACACACACGCTTCCCTTTGACAACCAACAATCTTCCCTTTGACAACACACACTCTTGCCTTTGATAACACACACTCTTTCCTTAGACAGCACACACTCTTCCCTTTGAAAATGCACACTCTTCCCTTTGACAAAGCACACTCTTACGTTTTACAACACACACTATTCCATTTGACAAAGCACACTCTTCCCTTTGACAACACACACTCTTGCCTTTGACAACACACACTCTTGCCTTTGACAACACACACTCTTGACTTTGACAACACACACTCTTCCGTTTGACAGCACACACTCTTCCCTTTGATAAAGCACACTGTTCAATTTGACAACGCACACTCTTCCCTTTGACAGCACACTCTTCCCTTTGACAACACACACTCTTGCCTTTGACAACACACTCTTCCCTTTGACAACACACACTCTTGCCTTTGACAACACACAGTCTTCCCTTCAAAAACACACACTCCTCCCTTTGATAAAGCACACTGTTCAATTTGACAACGCACACTCTTCCCTTTGACGGCACAGTCTTCCCTTTGACAACACACACTCTTGCCTTTGACAACACACTCTTCCCTTTGACAACACACACTCTTCCCTTTGACAGCACACAGTCTTCCCTTCAACAACACACATTCCTCCCTTTGACAATGCACACTCTTCCCTTTAACAACACCGTCTTCCCATTGACAGCACGCACGCTTCCTTTCGACAACACACTCTCTTCGCTTTGATCACACACACTATTTCGTTTGACAGCACACAGTCTTTCCTTTGACAGCACACTCTTTGCTTTGACAACACACCCTCTTCCGTTTTACAACACCCACTCTTCCATTTGACACCACACACTCTTCCCTTTTACAACACCCAGTCTTGCCTTTGACAACACACCCTCTTCCCTTATACAACACCCACTCTTCTGTTTGACACCACAGACTGTTCCCTTATACAACACACACTCTTGCCTTTGACAACGCACACTCTTCCCTTTGACAGCACACACTATTTCGTTTGACAGCACACAGTCTTTCCTTTGACAGCACACTCTTTGCTTTGACAACACACCCTCTTCCGTTTTACAACACCCACTCTTCCCTTTGACAACCCACAATCTTCCCTTTGACAACACACACTCTTGCCTTTGATAACACACACTCTTTCCTTAGACAGCACACACTCTTCCCTTTGAAAATGCACACTCTTCCCTTTGACAAAGCACACTCTTACGTTTTACAACACACACTATTCCATTTGACAAAGCACACTCTTCCCTTTGACAACACACACTCTTGCCTTTGACAACACACACTCTTCCCTTTGACAACACACACTCTTGCCTTTGACAACACACACTCTTCCCTTTGACAACACACACTCTTGCCTTTGACAACACACACTCTTGCCTTTGACAACACACAGTCTTCCCTTCAAAAACACACACTCCTCCCTTTGATAAAGCACACTGTTCAATTTGACAACACACACTCTTGCCTTTGACAACACACTCTTCCCTTTGACAACACACACTCTTCCCTTTGACAGCACACAGTCTTCCCTTCAACAACACACACTCCTCCCTTTGACAATGCACACTCTTCCCTTTAACAACACCGTCTTCCCATTGACAGCACTCATGCTTCCTTTCGACAACACACTGTCTTCGCTTTGACAACACACACTATTTCGTTTGACAGCACACAGTCTTTCCTTTGACAGTACACTCTTTGCTTTGACAAACACACCCTCTTCCCTTTTACAACACCCACTCTTCCATGTGACACCACACTCTATTCCCTGAAACAACACACACTCTTGCCTTTGACAACGCACACTCTTCCCTTTGACAACACACACTCTTCCCTTTGATAACGCACACTCTTCCTTTTGACAAGTCACACTCTTACGTTTTACAACACACAATATTTCATTTGACAACGCAAACTATTCCCTTTGACAACATACATTCTTCCCTTTGACAACACACACTCTTGCCTTTGACAACACCCTCTTCCCTTTGACAAGACGCCCTCTTCCCTTTGATAATGCACATTTCCCTTTGGAAATGCACACTCTTCCCTTTGATAACACACACTCTTCGATTTGCCACCACACAATCTTCGCTTTTACAACACCCACTCTTGCATTTGACAACACACACTCTTCCGTTTGACAGCACACACTCTTCCCTTTGATAAAGCACACTGTTCAATTTGACAACGCACACTCTTCCCTTTGATGGCACAGTCTTCCCTTTGACAACACACACTCTTCCCTTTGACAACACACACTCTTGCCTTTGACAACACACACTCTTTCCTTTGACAACACACACTTCCATTTGAAACCACACATTCTTCCCTTTTACAAAACCAACTCTTGCCTTTGACAAAACACACTCTTCCCTTTTACAACACCCACTCTTCCAATTGACACCACACACTCTTCCCTTATACAACACACACTCTTGCCTTTGACAACACACACTCTTCCCTTTGACAGCACACACTATTCCCTTTGACAACACACTCTTCCCTTTGACAACACACTCTTGACTTTGAAAACGCATACTCTTCCCTTTGACAACACATACTCTTCCCTTTGAAAACACACACTCTTCCCTTTGACTGAACACACTCTTCCCTTTGACAGCACACTCTTCCCTTTGACAACGCACACATTTTTCCTTTGGACAACACACTCTTCCCGTTCACACCACACACTCTTCCCTTTTACAACACTCATGCTTTTCTTTGACAACACTCACTCTTCCCTTTGACAACACACACTCTTCCCTTTGACAGCACACACTCTTCCCTTCAAAAACACACACACTTCCCTTTCACAACACAAACTCTTCCCTTTAACAACACCGTCTTCCCATTTACAGCACGCACTCTTAGCTACGACAACCCACACTCTTCCCTTTGAAAACACACACGCTTCCCTTTGACAACCAACAATCTTCCCTTTGACAACACACACTCTTGCCTTTGATAACACACACTCTTTCCTTAGACAGCACACACTCTTCCCTTTGAAAATGCACACTCTTCCCTTTGACAAAGCACACTCTTACGTTTTACAACACACACTATTCCATTTGACAAAGCACACTCTTCCCTTTGACAACACACACTCTTGCCTTTGACAACACACACTCTTCCCTTTGACAACACACCCTCTTGCCTTTGACAACACACACTCTTCCGTTTGACAGCACACACTCTTCCCTTTGATAAAGCACACTGTTCAATTTGACAACGCACACTCTTCCCTTTGACAGCACAGTCTTCCCTTTGACAACACACACTCTTGCCTTTGACAACACACTCTTCCCTTTGACAACACACACTCTTGCCTTTGACAACACACAGTCTTCCCTTCAAAAACACACACTCCTCCCTTTGATAAAGCACACTGTTCAATTTGACAACGCACACTCTTCCCTTTGACGGCACAGTCTTCCCTTTGACAACACACACTCTTGCCTTTGACAACACACTCTTCCCTTTGACAACACACACTCTTCCCTTTGACAGCACACAGTCTTCCCTTCAACAACACACACTCCTCCCTTTGACAATGCACACTCTTCCCTTTAACAACACCGTCTTCCCATTGACAGCACGCACGCTTCCTTTCGACAACACACTCTCTTCGCTTTGATCACACACACTATTTCGTTTGACAGCACACAGTCTTTCCTTTGACAGCACACTCTTTGCTTTGACAACACACCCTCTTCCGTTTTACAACACCCACTCTTCCATTTGACACCACACACTGTTCCCTTTTACAACACCCAGTCTTGCCTTTGACAACACACCCTCTTCCCTTATACAACACCAACTCTTCTGTTTGACACCACAGACTGTTCCCTTATACAACACACACTCTTGCCTTTGACAACGCACACTCTTCCCTTTGACAGCACACACTATTTCGTTTGACAGCACACAGTCTTTCCTTTGACAGCACACTCTTTGCTTTGACAACACACCCTCTTCCGTTTTACAACACCCACTCTTCCCTTTGACAACCCACAATCTTCCCTTTGACAACACACACTCTTGCCTTTGATAACACACACTCTTTCCTTAGACAGCACACACTCTTCCCTTTGAAAATGCACACTCTTACCTTTGACAAAGCACACTCTTACGTTTTACAACACACACTATTCCATTTGACAAAGCACACTCTTCCCTTTGACAACACACACTCTTGCCTTTGACAACACACACTCTTCCCTTTGACAACACACACTCTTGCCTTTGACAACACACACTCTTGCCTTTGACAACACACAGTCTTCCCTTCAAAAACACACACTCCTCCCTTTGATAAAGCACACTGTTCAATTTGACAACGCACACTCTTCCCTTTGACGGCACACACTCTTCCCTTTGACAACACACACTCTTGCCTTTGACAACACACACTCTTGCCTTTGACAACACACAGTCTTCCCTTCAAAAACACACACTCCTCCCTTTGATAAAGCACACTGTTCAATTTGACAACACACACTCTTGCCTTTGACAACACACACTCTTCCCTTTGACAACACACACTCTTGCCTTTGACAACACACACTCTTGCCTTTGACAACACACAGTCTTCCCTTCAAAAACACACACTCCTCCCTTTGATAAAGCACACTGTTCAATTTGACAACACACACTCTTGCCTTTGACAACACACTCTTCCCTTTGACAACACACACTCTTCCCTTTGACAGCACACAGTCTTCCCTTCAACAACACACACTCCTCCCTTTGACAATGCACACTCTTCCCTTTAACAACACCGTCTTCCCATTGACAGCACTCATGCTTCCTTTCGACAACACACTGTCTTCGCTTTGACAACACACACTATTTCGTTTGACAGCACAGTCTTTCCTTTGACAGCACACTCTTTGCTTTGACAAACACACCCTCTTCCGTTTTACAACACCCACTCTTCCATTTGACACCACACATTCTTCCCTTTTACAACACCCACTCTTGCCTTTGACAACACACCCTTTTCCCCTATACAACTCCCGCTCTTGCTTTTGACAACACACCCTCTTCTCTTTTACAACACCCACTCTTCCGTTTGACACCACAGACTACTCCCTTATACAACACACACTCTTGCCTTTGACAACGCACACTCTTCCCTTTGACAGCACACACTATTCCCTTTGACAACACACTCTTGCCTTTGACAATGCACACCCTTCCCTTTTACAACACCCACTCTTCCATGTGACACCACACTCTATTCCCTGAAAGAACACACACTCTTGCCTTTGACAACGCACACTCTTCGATTTGCCACCACACAATCTTCGCTTTTACAACACCCACTCTTGCCTTTGACAACACACACTCTTCCGTTTGACAGCACACACTCTTCCCTTTGATAAAGCACACTGTTCAATTTGACAACGCACACTCTTCCCTTTGACGGCACATTCTTCCCTTTGACAACACACACTCTTCACTTTGACAACACACACGCTTGCCTTTGACAACACACACTCTTTCCTTTGACAACAAACACTTCCATTTGAAACCACACATTCTTCCCTTTTACAAAACCAACTCTTGCCTTTGACAAAACACACTCTTCCCTTTTACAACACCCACTCTTCCAATTGACACCACACACTCTTCCCTTATACAACACACACTCTTGCCTTTGACAACACACACTCTTCCCTTTGACAGCACACACTATTCCCTTTGACAACACATATTCTTCCCTTTGAAAACACACACTCTTCCCTTTGACTGAACACACTCTTCCCTTTGACAGCACACTCTTCCCTATGACAACGCACACATTTTTCCTTTGGACAACACACTCTTCCCGTTCACACCACACACTCTTCCCTTTTACAACACTCATGCTTTTCTTTGACAACACTCACTCTTCCCTTTGACAACACACACTCTTCCCTTTGACAGCACACACTCTTCCCTTCAAAAACACACACACTTCCCTTTCACAACACAAACGCTTCCCTTTAACAACACCGTCTTCCCATTTACAGCACGCACTCTTAGCTACGACAACCCACACTCTTCCCTTTGAAAACACACACGCTTCCCTTTGACAACCAACAATCTTCCCTTTGACAACACACACTCTTGCCTTTGATAACACACACTCTTTCCTTAGACAGCACACACTCTTCCCTTTGAAAATGCACACTCTTCCCTTTGACAAAGCACACTCTTACGTTTTACAACACACACTATTCCATTTGACAAAGCACACTCTTCCCTTTGACAACACACACTCTTGCCTTTGACAACGTACACTCTTCCCTTTGACAACACACACTCTTGCCTTTGACAACACACACTCTTGCCTTTGACAACACACACTCTTCCCTTTGACAGCACACACTATTCCCTTTGACAACACACTCTTCCCTTTGACAACACACTCTTGACTTTGAAAACGCATACTCTTCCCTTTGACAACACATACTCTTCCCTTTGAAAACACACACTCTTCCCTTTGACTGAACACACTCTTCCCTTTGACAGCACACTCTTCCCTTTGACAACGCACACATTTTTCCTTTGGACAACACACTCTTCCCGTTCACACCACACACTCTTCCCTTTTACAACACTCATGCTTTTCTTTGACAACACTCACTCTTCCCTTTGACAACACACACTCTTCCCTTTGACAGCACACACTCTTCCCTTCAAAAACACACACACTTCCCTTTCACAACACAAACTCTTCCCTTTAACAACACCGTCTTCCCATTTACAGCACGCACTCTTAGCTACGACAACCCACACTCTTCCCTTTGAAAACACACACGCTTCCCTTTGACAACCAACAATCTTCCCTTTGACAACACACACTCTTGCCTTTGATAACACACACTCTTTCCTTAGACAGCACACACTCTTCCCTTTGAAAATGCACACTCTTCCCTTTGACAAAGCACACTCTTACGTTTTACAACACACACTATTCCATTTGACAAAGCACACTCTTCCCTTTAACAACACCGTCTTCCCATTGACAGCACGCACGCTTCCTTTCGACAACACACTCTCTTCGCTTTGATAACACACACTATTTCGTTTGACAGCACACAGTCTTTCCTTTGACAGCACACTCTTTGCTTTGACAACACACCCTCTTCCGTTTTACAACACCCACTCTTCCATTTGACACCACACACTCTTCCCTTTTACAACACCCAGTCTTGCCTTTGACAACACACCCTCTTCCCTTATACAACACCCACTCTTCCGTTTGACACCACAGACTGTTCCCTTATACAACACACACTCTTGCCTTTGACAACGCACACTCTTCCCTTTGACAGCACACACTATTTCGTTTGACAGCACACAGTCTTTCCTTTGACAGCACACTCTTTGCTTTGACAACACACCCTCTTCCGTTTTACAACACCCACTCTTCCCTTTGACAACCCACAATCTTCCCTTTGACAACACACACTCTTGCCTTTGATAACACACACTCTTTCCTTAGACAGCACACACTCTTCCCTTTGAAAATGCACACTCTTCCCTTTGACAAAGCACACTCTTACGTTTTACAACACACACTATTCCATTTGACAAAGCACACTCTTCCCTTTGACAACACACACTCTTGCCTTTGACAACACACACTCTTCCCTTTGACAACACACACTCTTGCCTTTGACAACACACACTCTTGCCTTTGACAACACACAGTCTTCCCTTCAAAAACACACACTCCTCCCTTTGATAAAGCACACTGTTCAATTTGACAACGCACACTCTTCCCTTTGACGGCACAGTCTTCCCTTTGACAACACACACTCTTGCCTTTGACAACACACTCTTCCCTTTGACAACAAACACTCTTCCCTTTGACAGCACACAGTCTTCCCTTCAACAACACACACTCCTCCCTTTGACAATGCACACTCTTCCCTTTAACAACACCGTCTTCCCATTGACAGCACGCACGCTTCCTTTCGACAACACACTCTTTTCGCTTTGACAACACACACTATTTCGTTTGACAGCACACAGTCTTTCCTTTGACAGCACACTCTTTGCTTTGACAACACACCCTCTTCCGTTTTACAACACCCACTCTTCCATTTGACACCACACACTCTTCCCTTTTACAACACCCAGTCTTGCCTTTTACAACACACCCTCTTCCCTTATACAACACCCACTCTTCCGTTTGACACCACAGACTGTTCCCTTATACAACACACACTCTTGCCTTTGACAACGCACACTTTTCCCTTTGACAGCACACACTATTCCCTTTGACAACACACTCTTGCCTTTGACAACGCACACCCTTCCCTTTTACAACACCCACTCTTCCCTTTGACAACCCACAATCTTCCCTTTGACAACACACACTCTTGCCTTTGATTACACACACTCTTTCCTTAGACAGCACACACTCTTCCCTTTGAAAATGCACACTCTTCCATTTGACAAAGCACACTCTTCCCTTTGACAACACACACTCTTGCCTTTGACAACACACACTCTTCCCTTTGACAACACACACTCTTGCCTTTGACAACACACACTCTTCCGTTTGACAGCACACAATCTTCCCTTTGATAAAGCACACTGTTCAATTTGACAACGCACACTCTTCCCTTTGACGGCACAGTCTTCCCTTTGACAACCCACACTCTTGCCTTTGAGAACAAACTCTTCCCTTTGACAACACACACTCTTGCCTTTGACAACACACAGTCTTCCCTTCAAAAAAAAAAAAACTCCTCCCTTTGATAAAGCACACTGTTCAATTTGACAACGCACACTCTTCCCTTTGACGGCACAGTCTTCCGTTTGACAACACACACTCTTGCCTTTGACAACACACACTCTTCCCTTTGACAACACACACTCTTGCCTTTAACAACACACAGTCTTCCCTTCAAAAACACACACTCCTCCCTTTGATAAAGCACACTGTTCAATTTGACAACGCACACTCTTCCCTTTGACGGCACAGTCTTCCCTTTGACAACACACACTCTTGCCTTTGACAACACACTCTTCCCTTTGACAACACACACTCTTACCTTTGACAGCACACAGTCTTCCCTTCAACAACACACACTCCTCCCTTTGAAAAGGCACACTCTTCCCTTTAACAACACCGTCTTCCCATTGACAGCACGCACGCTTCCTTTCGACAACACACTCTCTTCGCTTTGACAACACACACTATTTCGTTTGACAGCACACAGTCTTTCCTTTGACAGCACACTCTTTGCTTTGACAACACACCCTCTTCCGTTTTACAACACCCACTCTTCCATTTGACACCACACACTCTTCCCTTTTACAACACCCAGTCTTGCCTTTGACAACACACCCTCTTCCCTTATACAACACCCACTCTTCCGTTTGACACCACAGACTGTTCCCTTATACAACACACACTCTTGCCTTTGACAACGCACACTCTTCCCTTTGACAGCACACACTATTCCCTTTGACAACACACTCTTGCCTTTGACAACGCACACCCTTCCCTTTTACAACACCCACTCTTCCATTTGACACCACACTCTCTTCCCTGAAACAACACACACTCTTGCCTTTGACAACGCACACTCTTCCCTTTGACAACACACACTCTTCCCTTTGATAACGCACACTCTTCCTTTTGACAAGTCACACTCTTACGTTTTACAACACACAATATTTCATTTGACAACGCAGACTCTTCCATTTCACACCACACACTCTTCCCTTTTACAACACCCAGTCTTGCCTTTGACAACACACCCTCTTCCCTTATACAACACCCACTCTTCCGTTTGACACCACAGACTGTTCCCTTATACAACACACACTCTTGCCTTTGACAACGCACACTCTTCCCTTTGACAGCACACACTATTCCCTTTGACAACACACTCTTGCCTTTGACAACGCACACCCTTCCCTTTTACAACACCCACTCTTCCATTTGACACCACACTCTCTTCCCTGAAACAACACACACTCTTGCCTTTGACAACGCACACTCTTCCCTTTGACAACACACACTCTTCCCTTTGATAACGCACACTCTTCCTTTTGACAAGTCACACTCTTACGTTTTACAACACACAATATTTCATTTGACAACGCACACTCTTCCCTTTGACAACATACACTCTTCCCTTTGACAACACACACTCTTGCCTTTGACAACACGCCCTCTTCCGTTTGAAAACACACATTCTTGCCTTTGACAACACACACTCTTCCCTTTGACAAGACGCCCTCTTCCCTTTGATGATGCACATTTTCCTTTGGAAATGCACACTCTTCCCTTTGATAACACACACTCTTCGATTTGCCACCACACAATCTTCGCTTTTACAACACCCACTCTTGCCTTTGACAACACACACTCTTCCGTTTGACAGCACACACTCTTCCCTTTGATAAAGCACACTGTTCAATTTGACAACGCACACTCTTCCCTTTGACGGCACAGTATTCCCTTTGACAACACACACTCTTCCCTTTGACAACACACACTCTTGCCTTTGACAACACACACTCTTTCCTTTGACAACACACACTTCCATTTGAAACCACACATTCTTCCCTTTTACAAAACCAACACTTGCCTTTGACAAAACACACTCTTCCCTTTTACAACACCCACTCTTCCAATTGACACCACACACTCTTCCCTTATACAACACACACTCTTGCCTTTGACAACATACACTCTTCCCTTTGACAGCACACACTATTCCCTTTGACAACACACTCTTCCCTTTTACAACACACTCTTGACTTTGACAACACATACTCTTCCCTTTGACAACACATACTCTTCCCTTTGAAAACACATACTCTTCCCTTTGACTGCACACACACTCTTGCCTTTGACAACACACACTCTTGCCTTTGACAACACACACTCTTCCCTTTGACAACACACACTCTTGCCTTTGACAACACACACTCTTGCCTTTGACAACACACAGTCTTCCCTTCAAAAACACACACTCCTCCCTTTGATAAAGCACACTGTTCAATTTGACAACGCACACTCTTCCCTTTGACGGCACAGTCTTCCCTTTGACAACACACACTCTTGCCTTTGACAACACACTCTTCCCTTTGACAACACACACTCTTCCCTTTGACAGCACACAGTCTTCCCTTCAACAACACACACTCCTCCCTTTGACAATGCACACTCTTCCCTTTAACAACACCGTCTTCCCATTGACAGCACGCACGCTTCCTTTCGACAACACACTCTTTTCGCTTTGACAACACACACTATTTCGTTTGACAGCACACAGTCTTTCCTTTGACAGCACACTCTTTGCTTTGACAACACACCCTCTTCCGTTTTACAACACCCACTCTTCCATTTGACACCACACACTCTTCCCTTTTACAACACCCAGTCTTGCCTTTTACAACACACCCTCTTCCCTTATACAACACCCACTCTTCCGTTTGACACCACAGACTGTTCCCTTATACAACACACACTCTTGCCTTTGACAACGCACACTTTTCCCTTTGACAGCACACACTATTCCCTTTGACAACACACTCTTGCCTTTGACAACGCACACCCTTCCCTTTTACAACACCCACTCTTCCCTTTGACAACCCACAATCTTCCCTTTGACAACACACACTCTTGCCTTTGATTACACACACTCTTTCCTTAGACAGCACACACTCTTCCCTTTGAAAATGCACACTCTTCCATTTGACAAAGCACACTCTTCCCTTTGACAACACACACTCTTGCCTTTGACAACACACACTCTTCCCTTTGACAACACACACTCTTGCCTTTGACAACATACACTCTTCCGTTTGACAGCACACAATCTTCCCTTTGATAAAGCACACTGTTCAATTTGACAACGCACACTCTTCCCTTTGACGGCACAGTCTTCCCTTTGACAACCCACACTCTTGCCTTTGAGAACAAACTCTTCCCTTTGACAACACACACTCTTGCCTTTGACAACACACAGTCTTCCCTTCAAAAAAAAAAAAAACTCCTCCCTTTGATAAAGCACACTGTTCAATTTGACAACGCACACTCTTCCCTTTGACGGCACAGTCTTCCGTTTGACAACACACACTCTTGCCTTTGACAACACACACTCTTCCCTTTGACAACACACACTCTTGCCTTTAACAACACACAGTCTTCCCTTCAAAAACACACACTCCTCCCTTTGATAAAGCACACTGTTCAATTTGACAACGCACACTCTTCCCTTTGACGGCACAGTCTTCCCTTTGACAACACACACTCTTGCCTTTGACAACACACTCTTCCCTTTGACAACACACACTCTTACCTTTGACAGCACACAGTCTTCCCTTCAACAACACACACTCCTCCCTTTGACAAGGCACACTCTTCCCTTTAACAACACCGTCTTCCCATTGACAGCACGCACGCTTCCTTTCGACAACACACTCTCTTCGCTTTGACAACACACACTATTTCGTTTGACAGCACACAGTCTTTCCTTTGACAGCACACTCTTTGCTTTGACAACACACCGTCTTCCGTTTTACAACACCCACTCTTCCATTTCACACCACACACTCTTCCCTTTTACAACACCCAGTCTTGCCTTTGACAACACACCCTCTTCCCTTATACAACACCCACTCTTCCGTTTGACACCACAGACTGTTCCCTTATACAACACACACTCTTGCCTTTGACAACGCACACTCTTCCCTTTGACAGCACACACTATTCCCTTTGACAACACACTCTTGCCTTTGACAACGCACACCCTTCCCTTTTACAACACCCACTCTTCCATTTGACACCACACTCTCTTCCCTGAAACAACACACACTCTTGCCTTTGACAACGCACACTCTTCCCTTTGACAACACACACTCTTCCCTTTGATAACGCACACTCTTCCTTTTGACAAGTCACACTCTTACGTTTTACAACACACAATATTTCATTTGACAACGCACACTCTTCCCTTTGACAACATACACTCTTCCCTTTGACAACACACACTCTTGCCTTTGACAACACCCACTCTTGCCTTTGACAACACACACTCTTCCGTTTGACAGCACACACTCTTCCCTTTGATAAAGCACACTGTTCAATTTGACAACGCACACTCTTCCCTTTGACGGCACAGTATTCCCTTTGACAACACACACTCTTCCCTTTGACAACACACACTCTTGCCTTTGACAACACACACTCTTTCCTTTGACAACACACACTTCCATTTGAAACCACACATTCTTCCCTTTTACAAAACCAACACTTGCCTTTGACAAAACACACTCTTCCCTTTTACAACACCCACTCTTCCAATTGACACCACACACTCTTCCCTTATACAACACACACTCTTGCCTTTGACAACATACACTCTTCCCTTTGACAGCACACACTATTCCCTTTGACAACACACTCTTCCCTTTGACAACACACTCTTGACTTTGACAACACATACTCTTCCCTTTGACAACACATACTCTTCCCTTTGAAAACACATACTCTTCCCTTTGACTGAACACACTCTTCCCTTTGACAGCACACTCTTCCCTTTGATAACGCACATATTTTTCCTTTGGACAACACACTCTTCCCGTTCACACCACACACTCTTCCCTTTTACAACACTCATGCTTTTCTTTGACAACACTCACTCTTCCCTTTGACAACACACACTCTTTCCTTTGACAGCACACACTCTTCCCTTCAAAAACACACACTCTTCCCTTTCACAACACAAACTCTTCCCTTGAACAACACCGTCTTCCCATTTACAGCAGGCACTCTTAGCTATGACAACCCACACTCTTCCCTTTGAAAACACACACGCTTCCATTTGACAACCCACAATCTTTGTTTTTACAATACCCACTCTTGCCTTTGACAACACAAGCTCTTCCGTTTGACAGCACACACTCTTCCCTTTGATAAAGCACACTGTTCAATTTCACAACGCACACTCTTCCCTTTGACAACACACAATCTTGCCTTTGACAACACACACTCTTTCCTTTGACAACACACACTTCCATTTGACACCACACATTCTTCCCTTTTACAAAACCCACTCTTGCCTTTGACAACACACCCTCTTCCCTTTTATAACACCCACTCTTCCCTTTGACAACACACACTATTCCTTTTGACAACCCACACTCTTCCCTTTGACAACACACACTCTTCCCTTTGACTGAACACACTCTTCCCTTTGACAGCACACACTATTACTTTTGACAATGCATACTCTTCCCTTTGACAACACACACTCTTCCCTTTGACTGAACACACTCCTCCCTTTGACAACACACACTCTTCCCTTTGACTGAACACACTCTTCCCTTTGACAGCACACACTATTACTTTTGACAATGCATACTCTTCCCTTTGACAACACACTCTTCCCTTTGACAACACACACTCTTCCCTTTGATAAAGCACACTCTTCCTTTTGACAAGTCACACTCTTACGTTTTACAACACACAATATTTCATTTGACAACGCACACTCTTCCCTTTGACAAAATACACTCTTCCCTTTGACAACCCACACTCTTGCCTACAACACGCCCTCTTCCGTTTGAAAACACACATTCTTGCCTTTGACAACACACACTCTTCCCTTTGACAAGACGCCCTCTTCCCTTTGATAATGCACATTTCCCTTTGGAAATGCACACTCTTCCCTTTGATAACAGACACTCTTCGATTTGCCACCACGCAATCTTCGCTTTTACAACACCCACTCTTGCCTTTGACAGCACACACTCTTCCCTTTGGTAAAGCACACTGTTCAATTTGACAACGCACACACTTCCCTTTGACGGCACAGTCTTCCCTTTGACAACACACACTCTTGCCTTTGACAACACACACTCTTTCCTTTGACAACACACACTTCCATTTGAAACCACACATCCTTCCCTTTTTAAAAAAACAACTCTTGCCTTTGACAAAACACACTCTTCCCTTTTACAACACCCACTCTTCCAATTGACACCACACACTCTTCCCTTATACAACACACACTCTTCCCTTTGACAGCACACACTATTCCCTTTGACAACACACTCTTCACTTTGACAACACACTCTTGACTTTGACAACGCATACTTTTCCCTTTGACAACACATACTCTTCCCTTTGAAAACACATACTCTTCCCTTTGACTGAACACACTCTTCCCTTTGACAGCACACTCTTCCCTTTGACAATGCACATATTTTTCCCTTGGACAACACACTCTTCCCATTCACACCACACACTCTTCCCTTTTACAACACTCATTCTTTTCTTTTACAACACTCACTCTTCCCTTTGACAACACACACTCTTCCCTTTGACAGCACACACTCTTCCCTTCAAAAACACACACTCTTCCCTTTCACAACACAAACTCTTCCCTTTAACAACACCGTCTTCCCATTTACAGCACACACTCTTAGATATGACAACCCACACTCTTCCCTTTGAAAACACACACGCTTCCCTTTGACAACCCACAATCTTTGTTTTTACAACACCCACTCTTGCCTTTGACAACACAAGCTCTTCCGTTTGACAGCACACACTCTTCCCTTTGATAAAGCACACTGTTCAATTTCACAACGCACACTCTTCCCTTTGACGGCACTGTCTTCCCTTTTACAACACCCACTCTTCCAATTGACACCACACACTCTTCCCTTATACAACACACACTCTTGCCTTTGACAACATACACTCTTCCCTTTGACAGCACACACTATTCCCTTTGACAACACACTCTTCCCTTTGACAACACACTCTTGACTTTGACAACACATACTCTTCCCTTTGACAACACATACTCTTCCCTTTGAAAACACATACTCTTCCCTTTGACTGAACACACTCTTCCCTTTGACAGCACACTCTTCCCTTTGATAACGCACATATTTTTCCTTTGGACAACACACTCTTCCCATTCACACCACACACTCTTCCCTTTTACAACACTCATGCTTTTCTTTGACAACACTCACTCTTCCCTTTGACAACACACACTCTTTCCTTTGACAGCACACACTCTTCCCTTCAAAAACACACACTCTTCCCTTTCACAACACAAACTCTTCCCTTGAACAACACCGTCTTCCCATTTACAGCACACACTCTTAGATATGACAACCCACACTCTTCCCTTTGAAAACACACACGCTTCCATTTGACAACCCACAATCTTTGTTTTTACAATACCCACTCTTGCCTTTGACAACACAAGCTCTTCCGTTTGACAGCACACACTCTTCCCTTTGATAAAGCACACTGTTCAATTTCACAACGCACACTCTTCCCTTTGACAACACACAATCTTGCCTTTGACAACACACACTCTTTCCTTTGACAACACACACTTCCATTTGACACCACACATTCTTCCCTTTTACAAAACCCACTCTTGCCTTTGACAACACACCCTCTTCCCTTTTATAACACCCACTCTTCCCTTTGACAACACACACTATTCCTTTTGACAACCCACACTCTTCCCTTTGACAACACACACTCTTCCCTTTGACTGAACACACTCTTCCCTTTGACAGCACACACTATTACTTTTGACAATGCATACTCTTCCCTTTGACAACACACACTCTTCCCTTTGACTGAACACACTCCTCCCTTTGACAACACACACTCTTCCCTTTGACTGAACACACTCTTCCCTTTGACAGCACACACTATTACTTTTGACAATGCATACTCTTCCCTTTGACAACACACACTCTTCCCTTTGACAACACACACTCTTCCCTTTGATAAAGCACACTCTTCCTTTTGACAAGTCACACTCTTACGTTTTACAACACACAATATTTCATTTGACAACGCACACTCTTCCCTTTGACAAAATACACTCTTCCCTTTGACAACCCACACTCTTGCCTACAACACGCCCTCTTCTGTTTGAAAACACACATTCTTGCCTTTGACAACACACACTCTTCCCTTTGACAAGACGCCCTCTTCCCTTTGATAATGCACATTTCCCTTTGGAAATGCACACTCTTCCCTTTGATAACAGACACTCTTCGATTTGCCACCACACAATCTTCGCTTTTACAACACCCACTCTTGCCTTTGACAACACACACTCTTCCGTTTGACAGCACACACTCTTCCCTTTGGTAAAGCACACTGTTCAATTTGACAACGCACACACTTCCCTTTGACGGCACAGTCTTCCCTTTGACAACACACTCTTTGCTTTGACAACACACCCTCTTCCGTTTTACAACACCCACTCTTCCATTTGACACCACACACTCTTCCCTTTTACAACACCCAGTCTTGCCTTTGACAACACACCCTCTTCCCTTATACAACACCAACTCTTCTGTTTGACACCACAGACTGTTCCCTTATACAACACACACTCTTGCCTTTGACAACGCACACTCTTCCCTTTGACAGCACACACTATTTCGTTTGACAGCACACAGTCTTTCCTTTGACAGCACACTCTTTGCTTTGACAACACACCCTCTTCCGTTTTACAACACCCACTCTTCCCTTTGACAACCCACAATCTTCCCTTTGACAACACACACTCTTGCCTTTGATAACACACACTCTTTCCTTAGACAGCACACACTCTTCCCTTTGAAAATGCACACTCTTACCTTTGACAAAGCACACTCTTACGTTTTACAACACACACTATTCCATTTGACAAAGCACACTCTTCCCTTTGACAACACACACTCTTGCCTTTGACAACACACACTCTTCCCTTTGACAACACACACTCTTGCCTTTGACAACACACACTCTTGCCTTTGACAACACACAGTCTTCCCTTCAAAAACACACACTCCTCCCTTTGATAAAGCACACTGTTCAATTTGACAACGCACACTCTTCCCTTTGACGGCACACACTCTTCCCTTTGACAACACACACTCTTGCCTTTGACAACACACACTCTTGCCTTTGACAACACACAGTCTTCCCTTCAAAAACACACACTCCTCCCTTTGATAAAGCACACTGTTCAATTTGACAACACACACTCTTGCCTTTGACAACACACACTCTTCCCTTTGACAACACACACTCTTGCCTTTGACAACACACACTCTTGCCTTTGACAACACACAGTCTTCCCTTCAAAAACACACACTCCTCCCTTTGATAAAGCACACTGTTCAATTTGACAACACACACTCTTGCCTTTGACAACACACTCTTCCCTTTGACAACAGACACTCTTCCCTTTGACAGCACACAGTCTTCCCTTCAACAACACACACTCCTCCCTTTGACAATGCACACTCTTCCCTTTAACAACACCGTCTTCCCATTGACAGCACTCATGCTTCCTTTCGACAACACACTGTCTTCGCTTTGACAACACACACTATTTCGTTTGACAGCACACAGTCTTTCCTTTGACAGCACACTCTTTGCTTTGACAAACACACCCTCTTCCGTTTTACAACACCCACTCTTCCATTTGACACCACACATTCTTCCCTTTTACAACACCCACTCTTGCCTTTGACAACACACCCTTTTCCCCTATACAACTCCCGCTCTTGCTTTTGACAACACACCCTCTTCTCTTTTACAACACCCACTCTTCCGTTTGACACCACAGACTATTCCCTTATACAACACACACTCTTGCCTTTGACAACGCACACTCTTCCCTTTGACAGCACACACTATTCCCTTTGACAACACACTCTTGCCTTTGACAATGCACACCCTTCCCTTTTACAACACCCACTCTTCCATGTGACACCACACTCTATTCCCTGAAAGAACACACACTCTTGCCTTTGACAACGCACACTCTTCGATTTGCCACCACACAATCTTCGCTTTTACAACACCCACTCTTGCCTTTGACAACACACACTCTTCCGTTTGACAGCACACACTCTTCCCTTTGATAAAGCACACTGTTCAATTTGACAACGCACACTCTTCCCTTTGACGGCACATTCTTCCCTTTGACAACACACACTCTTCACTTTGACAACACACACGCTTGCCTTTGACAACACACACTCTTTCCTTTGACAACACACACTTCCATTTGAAACCACACATTCTTCCCTTTTACAAAACCAACTCTTGCCTTTGACAAAACACACTCTTCCAATTGACACCACACACTCTTCCCTTATACAACACACACTCTTGCCTTTGACAACACACACTCTTCCCTTTGACAGCACACACTATTCCCTTTGACAACACATACTCTTCCCTTTGAAAACACACACTCTTCCCTTTGACTGAACACACTCTTCCCTTTGACAGCACACTCTTCCCTATGACAACGCACACATTTTTCCTTTGGACAACACACTCTTCCCGTTCACACCACACACTCTTCCCTTTGACAGCACACTCTTCCCTTTTACAACACTCATGCTTTTCTTTGACAACACTCACTCTTCCCTTTGACAACACACACTCTTCCCTTTGACAGCACACACTCTTCCCTTCAAAAACACACACACTTCCCTTTCACAACACAAACGCTTCCCTTTAACAACACCGTCTTCCCATTTACAGTACGCACTCTTAGCTACGACAACCCACACTCTTCCCTTTGAAAACACACACGCTTCCCTTTGACAACCAACAATCTTCCCTTTGACAACACACACTCTTGCCTTTGATAACACACACTCTTTCCTTAGACAGCACACACTCTTCCCTTTGAAAATGCACACTCTTCCCTTTGACAAAGCACACTCTTACGTTTTACAACACACACTATTCCATTTGACAAAGCACACTCTTCCCTTTGACAACACACACTCTTGCCTTTGACAACGTACACTCTTCCCTTTGACAACACACACTCTTGCCTTTGACAACACACACTCTTGCCTTTGACAACACACACTCTTCCCTTTGACAGCACACACTATTCCCTTTGACAACACACTCTTTCCTTTGACAACACACTCTTGACTTTGAAAACGCATACTCTTCCCTTTGACAACACATACTCTTCCCTTTGAAAACACACACTCTTCCCTTTGACTGAACACACTCTTCCCTTTGACAGCACACTCTTCCCTTTGACAACGCACACATTTTTCCTTTGGACAACACACTCTTCCCGTTCACACCACACACTCTTCCCTTTTACAACACTCATGCTTTTCTTTGACAACACTCACTCTTCCCTTTGACAACACACACTCTTCCCTTTGACAGCACACACTCTTCCCTTCAAAAACACACACACTTCCCTTTCACAACACAAACTCTTCCCTTTAACAACACCGTCTTCCCATTTACAGCACGCACTCTTAGCTACGACAACCCACACTCTTCCCTTTGAAAACACACACGCTTCCCTTTGACAACCAATAATCTTCCCTTTGACAACACACACTCTTGCCTTTGATAACACACACTCTTTCCTTAGACAGCACACACTCTTCCCTTTGAAAATGCACACTCTTCCCTTTGACAAAGCACACTCTTACGTTTTACAACACACACTATTCCATTTGACAAAGCACACTCTTCCCTTTAACAACACCGTCTTCCCATTGACAGCACGCACGCTTCCTTTCGACAACACACTCTCTTCGCTTTGATAACACAAACTATTTCGTTTGACAGCACACAGTCTTTCCTTTGACAGCACACTCTTTGCTTTGACAACACACCCTCTTCCGTTTTACAACACCCACTCTTCCATTTGACACCACACACTCTTCCCTTTTACAACACCCAGTCTTGCCTTTGACAACACACCCTCTTCCCTTATACAACACCCACTCTTCCGTTTGACACCACAGACTGTTCCCTTATACAACACACACTCTTGCCTTTGACAACGCACACTCTTCCCTTTGACAGCACACACTATTTCGTTTGACAGCACACAGTCTTTCCTTTGACAGCACACTCTTTGCTTTGACAACACACCCTCTTCCGTTTTACAACACCCACTCTTCCCTTTGACAACCCACAATCTTCCCTTTGACAACACACACTCTTGCCTTTGATAACACACACTCTTTCCTTAGACAGCACACACTCTTCCCTTTGAAAATGCACACTCTTCCCTTTGACAAAGCACACTCTTACGTTTTACAACACACACTATTCCATTTGACAAAGCACACTCTTCCTTTTGACAACACACACTCTTGCCTTTGACAACACACACTCTTCCCTTTGACAACACACACTCTTGCCTTTGACAACACACACTCTTGCCTTTGACAACACACAGTCTTCCCTTCAAAAACACACACTCCTCCCTTTAATAAAGCACACTGTTCAATTTGACAACGCACACTCTTCCCTTTGACGGCACAGTCTTCCCTTTGACAACACACACTCTTGCCTTTGACAACACACTCTTCCCTTTGACAACACACACTCTTCCCTTTGACAGCACACAGTCTTCCCTTCAACAACACACACTCCTCCCTTTGACAATGCACACTCTTCCCTTTAACAACACCGTCTTCCCATTGACAGCACGCACGCTTCCTTTCGACAACACACTCTTTTCGCTTTGACAACACACACTATTTCGTTTGACAGCACACAGTCTTTCCTTTGACAGCACACTCTTTGCTTTGACAACACACCCTCTTCCGTTTTACAACACCCACTCTTCCATTTGACACCACACACTCTTCCCTTTTACAACACCCATTCTTGCCTTTTACAACACACCCTCTTCCCTTATACAACACCCACTCTTCCGTTTGACACCACAGACTGTTCCCTTATACAACACACACTCTTGCCTTTGACAACGCACACTTTTCCCTTTGACAGCACACACTATTCCCTTTGACAACACACTCTTGCCTTTGACAACGCACACCCTTCCCTTTTACAACACCCACTCTTCCCTTTGACAACCCACAATCTTCCCTTTGACAACACACACTCTTGCCTTTGATTACACACACTCTTTCCTTAGACAACACACACTCTTCCCTTTGAAAATGCACACTCTTCCATTTGACAAAGCACACTCTTCCCTTTGACAACACACACTCTTGCCTTTGACAACACTCACTCTTCCCTTTGACAACACACACTCTTGCCTTTGACAACACACACTCTTCCGTTTGACAGCACACAATCTTCCCTTTGATAAAGCACACTGTTCAATTTGACAACGCACACTCTTCCCTTTGACGGCACAGTCTTCCCTTTGACAACACACACTCTTGCCTTTGACAACACACAGTCTTCCCTTCAAAAAAAAAAAAAACTCCTCCCTTTGATAAAGCACACTGTTCAATTTGACAACGCACACTCTTCCCTTTGACGGCACAGTCTTCCGTTTGACAACACACACTCTTGCCTTTGACAACACACACTCTTCACTTTGACAACACACACTCTTGCCTTTAACAACACACACTCTTCCGTTTGACAGCACACACTCCTCTCTTTGATAAAGCACACTGTTCAATTTGACAACGCACACTCTTCCCTTTGACGGCACAGTCTTCCCTTTGACAACACACACTCTTGCCTTTGACAACACACTCTTCCCTTTGACAACACACACTCTTCCCTTTGACAGCACACAGTCTTCCCTTCAACAACACACACTCCTCCCTTTGACAATGCACACTCTTCCCTTTAACAACACCGTCTTCCCATTGACAGCACGCACGCTTCCTTTCGACAACACACTCTCTTCGCTTTGACAACACACACTATTTCGTTTGACAGCACACAGTCTTTCCTTTGACAGCACACTCTTTGCTTTGACAACACACCCTCTTCCGTTTTACAACACCCACTCTTCCATTTGACACCACACACTCTTCCCTTTTACAACACCCAGTCTTGCCTTTGACAACACACCCTCTTCCCTTATACAACACCCACTCTTCCGTTTGACACCACAGACTGTTCCCTTATACAACACACACTCTTGCCTTTGACAACGAACACTCTTCCCTTTGACAGCACACACTATTCCCTTTGACAACCCACACTCTTCCCTTTGACAACACACACTCTTCCCTTTGACTGAACACACTCTTCCCTTTGACAGCACACACTATTACTTTTGACAATGCATACTCTTCCCTTTGACAACACACACTCTTCCCTTTGACTGAACACACTCCTCCCTTTGACAACACACACTCTTCCCTTTGACTGAACACACTCTTCCCTTTGACAGCACACACTATTACTTTTGACAATGCATACTCTTCCCTTTGACAACACACTCTTCCCTTTGACAACACACACTCTTCCCTTTGATAAAGCACACTCTTCCTTTTGACAAGTCACACTCTTACGTTTTACAACACACAATATTTCATTTGACAACGCACACTCTTCCCTTTGACAAAATACACTCTTCCCTTTGACAACCCACACTCTTGCCTACAACACGCCCTCTTCCGTTTGAAAACACACATTCTTGCCTTTGACAACACACACTCTTCCCTTTGACAAGACGCCCTCTTCCCTTTGATAATGCACATTTCCCTTTGGAAATGCACACTCTTCCCTTTGATAACAGACACTCTTCGATTTGCCACCACACAATCTTCGCTTTTACAACACCGACTCTTGCCTTTGACAACACACACTCTTCCGTTTGACAGCACACACTCTTCCCTTTGGTAAAGCACACTGTTCAATTTGACAACGCACACACTTCCCTTTGACGGCACAGTCTTCCCTTTGACAACACACACTCTTGCCTTTGACAACACACACTCTTTCCTTTGACAACACACACTTCCATTTGAAACCACACATCCTTCCCTTTTTAAAAAAACAACTCTTGCCTTTGACAAAACACACTCTTCCCTTTTACAACACCCACTCTTCCAATTGACACCACACACTCTTCCCTTATACAACACACACTCTTCCCTTTGACAGCACACACTATTCCCTTTGACAACACACTCTTCACTTTGAAAACACACTCTTGACTTTGACAACGCATACTTTTCCCTTTGACAACACATACTCTTCCCTTTGAAAACACATACTCTTCCCTTTGACTGAACACACTCTTCCCTTTGACAGCACACTCTTCCCTTTGACAACGCACATATTTTTCCCTTGGACAACACACTCTTCCCATTCACACCACACACTCTTCCCTTTTACAACACTCATTCTTTTCTTTTACAACACTCACTCTTCCCTTTGACAACACACACTCTTCCCTTTGACAGCACACACTCTTCCCTTCAAAAACACACACTCTTCCCTTTCACAACACAAACTCTTCCCTTTAACAACACCGTCTTCCCATTTACAGCACACACTCTTAGATATGACAACCCACACTCTTCCCTTTGAAAACACACACGCTTCCCTTTGACAACCCACAATCTTTGTTTTTACAACACCCACTCTTGCCTTTGACAACACAAGCTCTTCCGTTTGACAGCACACACTCTTCCCTTTGATAAAGCACACTGTTCAATTTCACAACGCACACTCTTCCCTTTGACGGCACTGTCTTCCCTTTTACAACACCCACTCTTCCAATTGACACCACACACTCTTCCCTTATACAACACACACTCTTGCCTTTGACAACATACACTCTTCCCTTTGACAGCACACACTATTCCCTTTGACAACACACTCTTCCCTTTGACAACACACTCTTGACTTTGACAACACATACTCTTCCCTTTGACAACACATACTCTTCCCTTTGAAAACACATACTCTTCCCTTTGACTGAACACACTCTTCCCTTTGACAGCACACTCTTCCCTTTGATAACGCACATATTTTTCCTTTGGACAACACACTCTTCCCATTCACACCACACACTCTTCCCTTTTACAACACTCATGCTTTTCTTTGACAACACTCACTCTTCCCTTTGACAACACACACTCTTTCCTTTGACAGCACACACTCTTCCCTTCAAAAACACACACTCTTCCCTTTCACAACACAAACTCTTCCCTTGAACAACACCGTCTTCCCATTTACAGCACACACTCTTAGATATGACAACCCACACTCTTCCCTTTGAAAACACACACGCTTCCATTTGACAACCCACAATCTTTGTTTTTACAATACCCACTCTTGCCTTTGACAACACAAGCTCTTCCGTTTGACAGCACACACTCTTCCCTTTGATAAAGCACACTGTTCAATTTCACAACGCACACTCTTCCCTTTGACAACACACAATCTTGCCTTTGACAACACACACTCTTTCCTTTGACAACACACACTTCCATTTGACACCACACATTCTTCCCTTTTACAAAACCCACTCTTGCCTTTGACAACACACCCTCTTCCCTTTTATAACACCCACTCTTCCCTTTGACAACACACACTATTCCTTTTGACAACCCACACTCTTCCCTTTGACAACACACACTCTTCCCTTTGACTGAACATACTCTTCCCTTTGACAGCACACACTATTACTTTTGACAATGCATACTCTTCCCTTTGACAACACACACTCTTCCCTTTGACTGAACACACTCCTCCCTTTGACAACACACACTCTTCCCTTTGACTGAACACACTCTTCCCTTTGACAGCACACACTATTACTTTTGACAATGCATACTCTTCCCTTTGACAACACACACTCTTCCCTTTGACAACACACACTCTTCCCTTTGATAAAGCACACTCTTCCTTTTGACAAGTCACACTCTTACGTTTTACAACACACAATATTTCATTTGACAACGCACACTCTTCCCTTTGACAAAATACACTCTTCCCTTTGACAACCCACACTCTTGCCTACAACACGCCCTCTTCTGTTTGAAAACACACATTCTTGCCTTTGACAACACACACTCTTCCCTTTGACAAGACGCCCTCTTCCCTTTGATAATGCACATTTCCCTTTGGAAATGCACACTCTTCCCTTTGATAACAGACACTCTTCGATTTGCCACCACACAATCTTCGCTTTTACAACACCCACTCTTGCCTTTGACAACACACACTCTTCCGTTTGACAGCACACACTCTTCCCTTTGGTAAAGCACACTGTTCAATTTGACAACGCACACACTTCCCTTTGACGGCACAGTCTTCCCTTTGACAACACACTCTTTGCTTTGACAACACACCCTCTTCCGTTTTACAACACCCACTCTTCCATTTGACACCACACACTCTTCCCTTTTACAACACCCAGTCTTGCCTTTGACAACACACCCTCTTCCCTTATACAACACCAACTCTTCTGTTTGACACCACAGACTGTTCCCTTATACAACACACACTCTTGCCTTTGACAACGCACACTCTTCCCTTTGACAGCACACACTATTTCGTTTGACAGCACACAGTCTTTCCTTTGACAGCACACTCTTTGCTTTGACAACACACCCTCTTCCGTTTTACAACACCCACTCTTCCCTTTGACAACCCACAATCTTCCCTTTGACAACACACACTCTTGCCTTTGATAACACACACTCTTTCCTTAGACAGCACACACTCTTCCCTTTGAAAATGCACACTCTTACCTTTGACAAAGCACACTCTTACGTTTTACAACACACACTATTCCATTTGACAAAGCACACTCTTCCCTTTGACAACACACACTCTTGCCTTTGACAACACACACTCTTCCCTTTGACAACACACACTCTTGCCTTTGACAACACACACTCTTGCCTTTGACAACACACAGTCTTCCCTTCAAAAACACACACTCCTCCCTTTGATAAAGCACACTGTTCAATTTGACAACGCACACTCTTCCCTTTGACGGCACACACTCTTCCCTTTGACAACACACACTCTTGCCTTTGACAACACACACTCTTGCCTTTGACAACACACAGTCTTCCCTTCAAAAACACACACTCCTCCCTTTGATAAAGCACACTGTTCAATTTGACAACACACACTCTTGCCTTTGACAACACACACTCTTCCCTTTGACAACACACACTCTTGCCTTTGACAACACACACTCTTGCCTTTGACAACACACAGTCTTCCCTTCAAAAACACACACTCCTCCCTTTGATAAAGCACACTGTTCAATTTGACAACACACACTCTTGCCTTTGACAACACACTCTTCCCTTTGACAACACACACTCTTCCCTTTGACAGCACACAGTCTTCCCTTCAACAACACACACTCCTCCCTTTGACAATGCACACTCTTCCCTTTAACAACACCGTCTTCCCATTGACAGCACTCATGCTTCCTTTCGACAACACACTGTCTTCGCTTTGACAACACACACTATTTCGTTTGACAGCACACAATCTTTCCTTTGACAGCACACTCTTTGCTTTGACAAACACACCCTCTTCCGTTTTACAACACCCACTCTTCCATTTGACACCACACATTCTTCCCTTTTACAACACCCACTCTTGCCTTTGACAACACACCCTTTTCCCCTATACAACTCCCGCTCTTGCTTTTGACAACACACCCTCTTCTCTTTTACAACACCCACTCTTCCGTTTGACACCACAGACTATTCCCTTATACAACACACACTCTTGCCTTTGACAACGCACACTCTTCCCTTTGACAGCACACACTATTCCCTTTGACAACACACTCTTGCCTTTGACAATGCACACCCTTCCCTTTTACAACACCCACTCTTCCATGTGACACCACACTCTATTCCCTGAAAGAACACACACTCTTGCCTTTGACAACGCACACTCTTCGATTTGCCACCACACAATCTTCGCTTTTACAACACCCACTCTTGCCTTTGACAACACACACTCTTCCGTTTGACAGCACACACTCTTCCCTTTGATAAAGCACACTGTTCAATTTGACAACGCACACTCTTCCCTTTGACGGCACATTCTTCCCTTTGACAACACACACTCTTCACTTTGACAACACACACGCTTGCCTTTGACAACACACACTCTTTCCTTTGACAACACACACTTCCATTTGAAACCACACATTCTTCCCTTTTACAAAACCAACTCTTGCCTTTGACAAAACACACTCTTCCAATTGACACCACACACTCTTCCCTTATACAACACACACTCTTGCCTTTGACAACACACACTCTTCCCTTTGACAGCACACACTATTCCCTTTGACAACACATACTCTTCCCTTTGAAAACACACACTCTTCCCTTTGACTGAACACACTCTTCCCTTTGACAGCACACTCTTCCCTATGACAACGCACACATTTTTCCTTTGGACAACACACTCTTCCCGTTCACACCACACACTCTTCCCTTTGACAGCACACTCTTCCCTTTTACAACACTCATGCTTTTCTTTGACAACACTCACTCTTCCCTTTGACAACACACACTCTTCCCTTTGACAGCACACACTCTTCCCTTCAAAAACACACACACTTCCCTTTCACAACACAAACGCTTCCCTTTAACAACACCGTCTTCCCATTTACAGTACGCACTCTTAGCTACGACAACCCACACTCTTCCCTTTGAAAACACACACGCTTCCCTTTGACAACCAACAATCTTCCCTTTGACAACACACACTCTTGCCTTTGATAACACACACTCTTTCCTTAGACAGCACACACTCTTCCCTTTGAAAATGCACACTCTTCCCTTTGACAAAGCACACTCTTACGTTTTACAACACACACTATTCCATTTGACAAAGCACACTCTTCCCTTTGACAACACACACTCTTGCCTTTGACAACGTACACTCTTCCCTTTGACAACACACACTCTTGCCTTTGACAACACACACTCTTGCCTTTGACAACACACACTCTTCCCTTTGACAGCACACACTATTCCCTTTGACAACACACTCTTTCCTTTGACAACACACTCTTGACTTTGAAAACGCATACTCTTCCCTTTGACAACACATACTCTTCCCTTTGAAAACACACACTCTTCCCTTTGACTGAACACACTCTTCCCTTTGACAGCACACTCTTCCCTTTGACAACGCACACATTTTTCCTTTGGACAACACACTCTTCCCGTTCACACCACACACTCTTCCCTTTTACAACACTCATGCTTTTCTTTGACAACACTCACTCTTCCCTTTGACAACACACACTCTTCCCTTTGACAGCACACACTCTTCCCTTCAAAAACACACACACTTCCCTTTCACAACACAAACTCTTCCCTTTAACAACACCATCTTCCCATTTACAGCACGCACTCTTAGCTACGACAACCCACACTCTTCCCTTTGAAAACACACACGCTTCCCTTTGACAACCAATAATCTTCCCTTTGACAACACACACTCTTGCCTTTGATAACACACACTCTTTCCTTAGACAGCACACACTCTTCCCTTTGAAAATGCACACTCTTCCCTTTGACAAAGCACACTCTTACGTTTTACAACACACACTATTCCATTTGACAAAGCACACTCTTCCCTTTAACAACACCGTCTTCCCATTGACAGCACGCACGCTTCCTTTCGACAACACACTCTCTTCGCTTTGATAACACAAACTATTTCGTTTGACAGCACACAGTCTTTCCTTTGACAGCACACTCTTTGCTTTGACAACACACCCTCTTCCGTTTTACAACACCCACTCTTCCATTTGACACCACACACTCTTCCCTTTTACAACACCCAGTCTTGCCTTTGACAACACACCCTCTTCCCTTATACAACACCCACTCTTCCGTTTGACACCACAGACTGTTCCCTTATACAACACACACTCTTGCCTTTGACAACGCACACTCTTCCCTTTGACAGCACACACTATTTCGTTTGACAGCACACAGTCTTTCCTTTGACAGCACACTCTTTGCTTTGACAACACACCCTCTTCCGTTTTACAACACCCACTCTTCCCTTTGACAACCCACAATCTTCCCTTTGACAACACACACTCTTGCCTTTGATAACACACACTCTTTCCTTAGACAGCACACACTCTTCCCTTTGAAAATGCACACTCTTCCCTTTGACAAAGCACACTCTTACGTTTTACAACACACACTATTCCATTTGACAAAGCACACTCTTCCTTTTGACAACACACACTCTTGCCTTTGACAACACACACTCTTCCCTTTGACAACACACACTCTTGCCTTTGACAACACACACTCTTGCCTTTGACAACACACAGTCTTCCCTTCAAAAACACACACTCCTCCCTTTAATAAAGCACACTGTTCAATTTGACAACGCACACTCTTCCCTTTGACGGCACAGTCTTCCCTTTGACAACACACACTCTTGCCTTTGACAACACACTCTTCCCTTTGACAACACACACTCTTCCCTTTGACAGCACACAGTCTTCCCTTCAACAACACACACTCCTCCCTTTGACAATGCACACTCTTCCCTTTAACAACACCGTCTTCCCATTGACAGCACGCACGCTTCCTTTCGACAACACACTCTTTTCGCTTTGACAACACACACTATTTCGTTTGACAGCACACAGTCTTTCCTTTGACAGCACACTCTTTGCTTTGACAACACACCCTCTTCCGTTTTACAACACCCACTCTTCCATTTGACACCACACACTCTTCCCTTTTACAACACCCAGTCTTGCCTTTTACAACACACCCTCTTCCCTTATACAACACCCACTCTTCCGTTTGACACCACAGACTGTTCCCTTATACAACACACACTCTTGCCTTTGACAACGCACACTTTTCCCTTTGACAGCACACACTATTCCCTTTGACAACACACTCTTGCCTTTGACAACGCACACCCTTCCCTTTTACAACACCCACTTTTCCCTTTGACAACCCACAATCTTCCCTTTGACAACACACACTCTTGCCTTTGATTACACACACTCTTTCCTTAGACAGCACACACTCTTCCCTTTGAAAATGCACACTCTTCCATTTGACAAAGCACACTCTTCCCTTTGACAACACACACTCTTGCCTTTGACAACACACACTCTTCCCTTTGACAACACACACTCTTGCCTTTGACAACACACACTCTTCCGTTTGACAGCACACAATCTTCCCTTTGATAAAGCACACTGTTCAATTTGACAACGCACACTCTTCCCTTTGACGGCACAGTCTTCCCTTTGACAACACACACTCTTGCCTTTGACAACACACAGTCTTCCCTTCAAAAAAAAAAAAACTCCTCCCTTTGATAAAGCACACTGTTCAATTTGACAACGCACACTCTTCCCTTTGACGGCACAGTCTTCCGTTTGACAACACACACTCTTGCCTTTGACAACACACACTCTTCCCTTTGACAACACACACTCTTGCCTTTAACAACACACACTCTTCCGTTTGACAGCACACACTCCTCTCTTTGATAAAGCACACTGTTCAATTTGACAACGCACACTCTTCCCTTTGACGGCACAGTCTTCCCTTTGACAACACACACTCTTGCCTTTGACAACACACTCTTCCCTTTGACAACACACACTCTTCCCTTTGACAGCACACAGTCTTCCCTTCAACAACACACACTCCTCCCTTTGACAATGCACACTCTTCCCTTTAACAACACCGTCTTCCCATTGACAGCACGCACGCTTCCTTTCGACAACACACTCTCTTCGCTTTGACAACACACACTATTTCGTTTGACAGCACACAGTCTTTCCTTTGACAGCACACTCTTTGCTTTGACAACACACCCTCTTCCGTTTTACAACACCCACTCTTCCATTTGACACCACACACTCTTCCCTTTTACAACACCCAGTCTTGCCTTTGACAACACACCCTCTTCCCTTATACAACACCCACTCTTCCGTTTGACACCACAGACTGTTCCCTTATACAACACACACTCTTGCCTTTGAAAACAAACACTCTTCCCTTTGACAGCACACACTATTCCCTTTGACAACACACTCTTGCCTTTGACAACGCACACCCTTCCCTTTTACAACACCCACTCTTCCATTTGACACCACACTCTCTTCCCTGAAACAACACACACTCTTGCCTTTGACAACGCACACTCTTCCCTTTGACAACACACACTCTTCCCTTTGATAACGCACACTCTTCCTTTTGACAAGTCACACTCTTACGTTTTACAACACACAATATTTCATTTGACAACGCACACTCTTCCCTTTGACAACATACACTCTTCCCTTTGACAACACATACTCTTGCCTTTGACAACACGCCCTCTTCCGTTTGAAAACACACATTCTTGCCTTTGACAACACACACTCTTCCCTTTGACAAGACGCCCTCTTCCCTTTGATGATGCACATTTCCCTTTGGAAATGCACACTCTTCCCTTTGATAACACACACTCTTCGATTTGCCACCACACAATCTTCGCTTTTACAACACCCACTCTTGCCTTTGACAACACACACTCTTCCGTTTGACAGCACACACTCTTCCCTTTGATAAAGCACACTGTTCAATTTGACAACGCACACTCTTCCCTTTGACGGCACAGTATTCCCTTTGACAACACACACTCTTCCCTTTGACAACACACACTCTTGCCTTTGACAACACACACTCTTTCCTTTGACAACACACACTTCCATTTGAAACCACACATTCTTCCCTTTTACAAAACCAACACTTGCCTTTGACAAAACACACTCTTCCCTTTTACAACACCCACTCTTCCAATTGACACCACACACTCTTCCCTTATACAACACACACTCTTGCCTTTGACAACATACACTCTTCCCTTTGACAGCACACACTATTCCCTTTGACAACACACTCTTCCCTTTGACAACACACTCTTGACTTTGACAACACATACTCTTCCCTTTGACAACACATACTCTTCCCTTTGAAAACACATACTCTTCCCTTTGACTGAACACACTCTTCCCTTTGACAGCACACTCTTCCCTTTGATAACGCACATATTTTTCCTTTGGACAACACACTCTTCCCATTCACACCACACACTCTTCCCTTTTACAACACTCATGCTTTTCTTTGACAACACTCACTCTTCCCTTTGACAACACACACTCTTTCCTTTGACAGCACACACTCTTCCCTTCAAAAACACACACTCTTCCCTTTCACAACACAAACTCTTCCCTTGAACAACACCGTCTTCCCATTTACAGCAGGCACTCTTAGCTATGACAACCCACACTCTTCCCTTTGAAAACACACACGCTTTCATTTGACAACCCACAATCTTTGTTTTTACAATACCCACTCTTGCCTTTGACAACACAAGCTCTTCCGTTTGACAGCACACACTCTTCCCTTTGATAAAGCACACTGTTCAATTTCACAACGCACACTCTTCCCTTTGACAACACACAATCTTGCCTTTGACAACACACACTCTTTCCTTTGACAACACACACTTCCATTTGACACCACACATTCTTCCCTTTTACAAAACCCACTCTTGCCTTTGACAACACACCCTCTTCCCTTTTATAACACCCACTCTTCCCTTTGACAACACACACTATTCCTTTTGACAACCCACACTCTTCCCTTTGACAACACACACTCTTCCCTTTGACTGAACACACTCTTCCCTTTGACAGCACACACTATTACTTTTGACAATGCATACTCTTCCCTTTGACAACACACACTCTTCCCTTTGACTGAACGAACTCCTCCCTTTGACAACACACACTCTTCCCTTTGACTGAACACACTCTTCCCTTTGACAGCACACACTATTACTTTTGACAATGCATACTCTTCCCTTTGACAACACACACTCTTCCCTTTGACAACACACACTCTTCCCTTTGATAAAGCACACTCTTCCTTTTGACAAGTCACACTCTTACGTTTTACAACACACAATATTTCATTTGACAACGCACACTCTTCCCTTTGACAAAATACACTCTTCCCTTTGACAACCCACACTCTTGCCTACAACACACCCTCTTCCGTTTGAAAACACACATTCTTGCCTTTGACAACACACACTCTTCCCTTTGACAAGACGCCCTCTTCCCTTTGATAATGCACATTTCCCTTTGGAAATGCACACTCTTCCCTTTGATAACAGACACTCTTCGATTTGCCACCACACAATCTTCGCTTTTACAACACCCACTCTTGCCTTTGACAACACACACTCTTCCGTTTGACAGCACACACTCTTCCCTTTGGTAAAGCACACTGTTCAATTTGACAACGCACACACTTCCCTTTGACGGCACAGTCTTCCCTTTGACAACACACACTCTTGCCTTTGACAACACACACTCTTTCCTTTGACAACACACACTTCCATTTGAAACCACACATCCTTCCCTTTTTAAAAAACCAACTCTTGCCTTTGACAAAACACACTCTTCCCTTTTACAACACCCACTCTTCCAATTGACACCACACACTCTTCCCTTATACAACACACACTCTTCCCTTTGACAGCACACACTATTCCCTTTGACAACACACTCTTCACTTTGACAACACACTCTTGACTTTGACAACGCATACTTTTCCCTTTGACAACACATACTCTTCCCTTTGAAAACACATACTCTTCCCTTTGACTGAACACACTCTTCCCTTTGACAGCACACTCTTCTCTTTGACAACGCACACTCTTCCCTTTCACAACACAAACTTTTCCCTTTAACAACACCGTCTTCCCATTTACAGCACACACTCTTAGATATGACAACCCACACTCTTCCCTTTGAAAACACACACGCTTCCCTTTGACAACCCACAATCTTTGTTTTTACAACACCCACTCTTGCCTTTGACAACACAAGCTCTTCTGTTTGACAGCACACACTCTTCCCTTTGATAAAGCACACTGTTCAATTTCACAACGCACACTCTTCCCTTTGACGGCACAGTCTTCCCTTTTACAATACCCACTCTTCCAATTGACACCACACACTCTTCCCTTATACAACACACACTCTTGCCTTTGACAACATACACTCTTCCCTTTGACAGCACACACTATTCCCTTTGACAACACACTCTTCCCTTTGACAACACACTCTTGACTTTGACAACACATACTCTTCCCTTTGACAACACATACTCTTCCCTTTGAAAACACATACTCTTCCCTTTGACTGAACACACTCTTCCCTTTGACAGCACACTCTTCCCTTTGATAACGCACATATTTTTCCTTTGGACAACACACTCTTCCCATCCACACCACACACTCTTCCCTTTTACAACACTCATGCTTTTCTTTGACAACACTCACTCTTCCCTTTGACAACACACACTCTTTCCTTTGACAGCACACACTCTTCCCTTCAAAAACACACACTCTTCCCTTTCACAACACAAACTCTTCCCTTGAACAACACCGTCTTCCCATTTACAGCACACACTCTTAGATATGACAACCCACACTCTTCCCTTTGAAAACACACACGCTTCCATTTGACAACCCACAATCTTTGTTTTTACAATACCCACTCTTGCCTTTGACAACACAAGCTCTTCCGTTTGACAGCACACACTCTTCCCTTTGATAAAGCACACTGTTCAATTTCACAACGCACACTCTTCCCTTTGACAACACACAATCTTGCCTTTGACAACACACACTCTTTCCTTTGACAACACACACTTCCATTTGACACCACACATTCTTCCCTTTTACAAAACCCACTCTTGCCTTTGACAACACACCCTCTTCCCTTTTATAACACCCACTCTTCCCTTTGACAACACACACTATTCCTTTTGACAACCCACACTCTTCCCTTTGACAACACACACTCTTCCCTTTGACTGAACACACTCTTCCCTTTGACAGCACACACTATTACTTTTGACAATGCATACTCTTCCCTTTGACAACACACACTCTTCCCTTTGACTGAACACACTCCTCCCTTTGACAACACACACTCTTCCCTTTGACTGAACACACTCTTCCCTTTGACAGCACACACTATTACTTTTGACAATGCATACTCTTCCCTTTGACAACACACACTCTTCCCTTTGACAACACACACTCTTCCCTTTGATAAAGCACACTCTTCCTTTTGACAAGTCACACTCTTACGTTTTACAACACACAATATTTCATTTGACAACGCACACTCTTCCCTTTGACAAAATACACTCTTCCCTTTGACAACCCACACTCTTGCCTACAACACGCCCTCTTCCGTTTGAAAACACACATTCTTGCCTTTGACAACACACACTCTTCCCTTTGACAAGACGCCCTCTTCCCTTTGATAATGCACATTTCCCTTTGGAAATGCACACTCTTCCCTTTGATAACAGACACTCTTCGATTTGCCACCACACAATCTTCGCTTTTACAACACCCACTCTTGCCTTTGACAACACACACTCTTCCGTTTGACAGCACACACTCTTCCCTTTGGTAAAGCACACTGTTCAATTTGACAACGCACACACTTCCCTTTGACGGCACTGTCTTCCCTTTCACAACACACACTCTTGCCTTTGACAACACACACTCTTTCCTTTGACAACACACACTTCCATTTGAAACCACACATCCTTCCCTTTTTAAAAAACCAACTCTTGCCTTTGACAAAACACACTCTTCCCTTTTACAACACCCACTCTTCCAATTGACACCACACACTCTTCCCTTATACAACACACACTCTTCCCTTTGACAGCACACACTATTCCCTTTGACAACACACTCTTCACTTTGACAACACACTCTTGACTTTGACAACGCATACTTTTCCCTTTGACAACACATACTCTTCCCTTTGAAAACACATACTCTTCCCTTTGACTGAACACACTCTTCCCTTTGACAGCACACTCTTCCCTTTGACAACGCACATATTTTTCCCTTGGACAACACACTCTTCCCATTCACACCACACACTCTTCCCTTTTACAACACTCATTCTTTTCTTTTACAACACTCACTCTTCCCTTTGACAACACACACTCTTCCCTTTGACAGCACACACTCTTCCCTTCAAAAACACACACTCTTCCCTTTCACAACACAAACTCTTCCCTTTAACAACACCGTCTTCCCATTTACAGCACACACTCTTAGATATGACAACCCACACTCTTCCCTTCGAAAACACACACGCTTCCCTTTGACAACCCACAATCTTTGTTTTTACAACACCCACTCTTGCCTTTGACAACACAAGCTCTTCCGTTTGACAGCACACACTCTTCCCTTTGATAAAGCACACTGTTCAATTTCACAACGCACACTCTTCCCTTTGACGGCACAGTCTTCCCTTTGACAACACACACTCTTGCCTTTGACAACACACTCTTCCCTTTGACAACCCACACTCTTCCCTTTGACAACACACAATCTTGCCTTTGACAACACACACTCTTTCCTTTGACAACACACACTTCCATTTGACACCATACATTCTTCCCTTTTACAAAACCCACTCTTGCCTTTGACAACACACCCTCTTCCCTTTTATAACACCCACTCTTCCCTTTGACAACACAAACTCTTCCCTTTGACTGAACACACTCTTCCCTTTGACAGCACACACTATTACTTTTGACAATGCATACTCTTCCCTTTGACAACACACACTCTTCCCTTTGACAACACACACTCTTCCCTTTGATAACACACACTCTTCCTTTTGACAAGTCACACTCTTACGTTTTACAACACACAATATTTCATTTGACAACGCACACTCTTCCCTTTGACAACACACACTCTTGCCTTTGACAGCACACACTCTTCCCTTCAAAAACACACACTCTTCCCTTTCACAACACAAACTCTTCCCTTGAACAACACCGTCTTCCCATTTACAGCAGGCACTCTTAGCTATGACAACCCACACTCTTCCCTTTGAAAACACACACGCTTCCATTTGACAACCCACAATCTTTGTTTTTACAATACCCACTCTTGCCTTTGACAACACAAGCTCTTCCGTTTGACAGCACACACTCTTCCCTTTGATAAAGCACACTCTTCCCTTTGACGGCACAGTCTTTCTCTTTGACAACACACACTCTTCCCTTTGACAACACACAATATTGCCTTTGACAACACACACTCTTTCCTTTGACAACACACACTTCCATTTGACACCACACATTCTTCCCTTTTACAAAACCCACTCTTGCCTTTGACAACACACCCTCTTCCCTTTTATAACACCCACTCTTCCCTTTGGTAAAGCACACTGTTCAATTTGACAACGCACACACTTCCCTTTGACGGCACAGTCTTCCCTTTGACAACACACACTCTTGCCTTTGACAACACACACTCTTTCCTTTGACAACACACACTTCCATTTGAAACCACACATCCTTCCCTTTTTAAAAAACCAACTCTTGCCTTTGACAAAACACACTCTTCCCTTTTACAACACCCACTCTTCCAATTGACACCACACACTCTTCCCTTATACAACACACACTCTTCCCTTTGACAGCACACACTATTCCCTTTGACAACACACTCTTCACTTTGACAACACACTCTTGACTTTGACAACGCATACTTTTCCCTTTGACAACACATACTCTTCCCTTTGAAAACACATACTCTTCCCTTTGACTGAACACACTCTTCCCTTTGACAGCACACTCTTCCCTTTGACAACGCACATATTTTTCCCTTGGACAACACACTCTTCCCATTCACACCACACACTCTTCCCTTTTACAACACTCATTCTTTTCTTTTACAACACTCACTCTTCCCTTTGACAACACACACTCTTCCCTTTGACAGCACACACTCTTCCCTTCAAAAACACACACTCTTCCCTTTCACAACACAAACTCTTCCCTTTAACAACACCGTCTTCCCATTTACAGCACACACTCTTAGATATGACAACCCACACTCTTCCCTTCGAAAACACACACGCTTCCCTTTGACAACCCACAATCTTTGTTTTTACAACACCCACTCTTGCCTTTGACAACACAAGCTCTTCCGTTTGACAGCACACACTCTTCCCTTTGATAAAGCACACTGTTCAATTTCACAACGCACACTCTTCCCTTTGACGGCACAGTCTTCCCTTTGACAACACACACTCTTGCCTTTGACAACACACTCTTCCCTTTGACAACCCACACTCTTCCCTTTGACAACACACAATCTTGCCTTTGACAACACACACTCTTTCCTTTGACAACACACACTTCCATTTGACACCATACATTCTTCCCTTTTACAAAACCCACTCTTGCCTTTGACAACACACCCTCTTCCCTTTTATAACACCCACTCTTCCCTTTGACAACACAAACTCTTCCCTTTGACTGAACACACTCTTCCCTTTGACAGCACACACTATTACTTTTGACAATGCATACTCTTCCCTTTGACAACACACACTCTTCCCTTTGACAACACACACTCTTCCCTTTGATAACACACACTCTTCCTTTTGACAAGTCACACTCTTACGTTTTACAACACACAATATTTCATTTGACAACGCACACTCTTCCCTTTGACAACACACACTCTTGCCTTTGACAGCACACACTCTTCCCTTCAAAAACACACACTCTTCCCTTTCACAACACAAACTCTTCCCTTGAACAACACCGTCTTCCCATTTACAGCAGGCACTCTTAGCTATGACAACCCACACTCTTCCCTTTGAAAACACACACGCTTCCATTTGACAACCCACAATCTTTGTTTTTACAATACCCACTCTTGCCTTTGACAACACAAGCTCTTCCGTTTGACAGCACACACTCTTCCCTTTGATAAAGCACACTCTTCCCTTTGACGGCACAGTCTTTCTCTTTGACAACACACACTCTTCCCTTTGACAACACACAATATTGCCTTTGACAACACACACTCTTTCCTTTGACAACACACACTTCCATTTGACACCACACATTCTTCCCTTTTACAAAACCCACTCTTGCCTTTGACAACACACCCTCTTCCCTTTTATAACACCCACTCTTCCCTTTGACAACACACACTATTCCTTTTGACAAAGCATACTCTTCCCTTTGACAACACACACTCTTCCCTTTGACTGAACACACTCTTCCCTTTGACAGCACACACTATTACTTTTGACAATGCATACTCTTCCCTTTGACAACACACAATCTTCCCTTTGACTGAACACACTCTTCCCTTTGACAACACACACTCTTCCCTTTGACTGAACACACTCTTCCCTTTGACAGCACACACTATTACTTTTGACAATGCATACTCTTCCCTTTGACAACACACACTCTTCCCTTTGACTGAACACACGCTTCCCTTTGACAACACACACTCTTCCCTTTGACTGAACACACCCTTCCCTTTGACAGCACACACTATTACTTTTGACAATGCATACTCTTCCCTTTGACAACACACACTCTTCCCTTTGACAACACACACTATTACTTTTGACAATGCATACTCTTCCCTTTGACAACACACACTCTTCCCTTTGACTGAACACACTCTTCCCTTTGACAACACACACTCTTCCCTTTGACTGAACACACTCTTCCCTTTGACAGCACACACTATTACTTTTGACAATGCATACTCTTCCCTTTGACAACACACACTCTTCCCTTTGACAACACACACTCTTCCCTTTGATAACGCACACTCTTCCTTTTGACAAGTCACACTCTTACGTTTTACAACACACAATATTTCATTTGACAACGCACACTCTTCCCTTTGACAAAATACACTCTTCCCTTTGACAACCCACACTCTTGCCTACAACACGCCCTCTTCCGTTTGAAAACACACATTCTTGCCTTTGACAACACACACTCTTCCCTTTGACAAGACGTCCTCTTCCCTTTGATAATGCACATTTCCCTTGGAAATGCACACTCTTCCCTTTGATAACAGACACTCTTCGATTTGCCACCACACAATCTTCGCTTTTACAACACCCACTCTTGCCTTTGACAACACACACTCTTCCGTTTGACAGCACACACTCTTCCCTTTGATAAAGCACACTGTTCAGTTTGACAACGCACACTCTTCCCTTTGACGGCACAGTCTTCCCTTTGACAACACACACTCTTCCCTTTGACAACACACACTCTTGCCTTTGACAACACACACTCTTTCCTTTGACAACACACACTTCCATTTGAAACCACACATTCTTCCCTTTTACAAAACCAACTCTTGCCTTTGACAAAACACACTCTTCCCTTTTACAACACCCACTCTTCCAATTGACACCACACACTCTTCCCTTATACAACACACACTCTTGCCTTTGACAACACACACTCTTCCCTTTGACAGCACACACTATTCCCTTTGACAACACACTCTTCACTTTGACAACACACTCTTGACTTTGACAACGCATACTCTTCCCTTTGACAACACATACTCTTCCCTTTGAAAACACATACTCTTCCCTTTGACTGAACACACTCTTCCCTTTGACAGCACACTCTTCCCTTTGACAACGCACATATTTTTCCCTTGGACAACACACTCTTCCCATTCACAACGCACACTCTTCCCTTTGACGGCACAGTCTTCCCTTTGACAACACACACTCTTGCCTTTGACAACACACTCTTCCCTTTGACAACACACACTCTTGCCTTTGACAACACACACTCTTCCCTTTGACTGAACACACTCTTCCCTTTGACAACACACACTCTTCCCTTTGACTGAACACACTCTTCCCTTTGACAGCACACACTATTACTTTTGACAATGCATACTCTTCCCTTTGACAACACACACTCTTCCCTTTGACAACACACACTCTTCCCTTTGATAACGCACACTCTTCCTTTTGACAAGTCACACTCTTACGTTTTACAACACACAATATTTCATTTGACAACGCACACTCTTCCCTTTGACAAAATACACTCTTCCCTTTGACAACCCACACTCTTCCCTTTGACAACGCACATATTTTTCCCTTGGACAACACACTCTTCCCATTCACAACGCACACTCTTCCCTTTGACGGCACAGTCTTCCCTTTGACAACACACACTCTTGCCTTTGACAACACACTCTTCCCTTTGACAACACACACTCTTGCCTTTGACAACACACAGTCTTCCCTTCAAAAACACACACTCCTCCCTTTGATAAAGCACACTGTTCAATTTGACAACGCACACTCTTCCCTTTGACAACACACACTATTACTTTTGACAATGCATACTCTTCCCTTTGACAACACACACTCTTCCCTTTGACTGAACACACTCTTCCCTTTGACAACACACACTCTTCCCTTTGACTGAACACACTCTTCCCTTTGACAGCACACACTATTACTTTTGACAATGCATACTCTTCCCTTTGACAACACACACTCTTCCCTTTGACAACACACACTCTTCCCTTTGATAACGCACACTCTTCCTTTTGACAAGTCACACTCTTACGTTTTACAACACACAATATTTCATTTGACAACGCACACTCTTCCCTTATACAACACACACTCTTGCCTTTGACAACATACACTCTTCCCTTTGACAGCACACACTATTCCCTTTGACAACACACTCTTCCCTTTGACAACACACTCTTGACTTTGACAACACATACTCTTCCCTTTGACAACACATACTCTTCCCTTTGAAAACACATACTCTTCCCTTTGACTGAACACACTCTTCCCTTTGACAGCACACTCTTCCCTTTGATAACGCACATATTTTTCCTTTGGACAACACACTCTTCCCATTCACACCACACACTCTTCCCTTTTACAACACTCATGCTTTTCTTTGACAACAGTCACTCTTCCCTTTGACAACACACACTCTTTCCTTTGACAGCACACACTCTTCCCTTCAAAAACACACACTCTTCCCTTTCACAACACAAACTCTTCCCTTGAACAACACCGTCTTCCCATTTACAGCAGGCACTCTTAGCTATGACAACCCACACTCTTCCCTTTGAAAACACACACGCTTCCATTTGACAACCCACAATCTTTGTTTTTACAACACCCACTCTTGCCTTTGACAACACAAGCTCTTCCGTTTGACAGCACACACTCTTCCCTTTGATAAAGCACACTGTTCAATTTCACAACGCACACTCTTCCCTTTGACAACACACAATCTTGCCTTTGACAACACACACTCTTTCCTTTGACAACACACACTTCCATTTGACACCACACATTCTTCCCTTTTACAAAACCCACTCTTGCCTTTGACAACACACCCTCTTCCCTTTTATAACACCCACTCTTCCCTTTGACAACACACACTATTCCTTTTGACAACCCACACTCTTCCCTTTGACAACACACACTCTTCCCTTTGACTGAACACACTCTTCCCTTTGACAGCACACACTATTACTTTTGACAATGCATACTCTTCCCTTTGACAACACACACTCTTCCCTTTGACTGAACACACTCCTCCCTTTGACAACACACACTCTTCCCTTTGACTGAACACACTCTTCCCTTTGACAGCACACACTATTACTTTTGACAATGCATACTCTTCCCTTTGACAACACACACTCTTCCCTTTGACAACACACACTCTTCCCTTTGATAAAGCACACTCTTCCTTTTGACAAGTCACCCTCTTACGTTTTACAACACACAATATTTCATTTGACAACGCACACTCTTCCCTTTGACAAAATACACTCTTCCCTTTGACAACCCACACTCTTGCCTACAACACGCCCTCTTCCGTTTGAAAACACACATTCTTGCCTTTGACAACACACACTCTTCCCTTTGACAAGACGCCCTCTTCCCTTTGATAATGCACATTTCCCTTTGGAAATGCACACTCTTCCCTTTGATAACAGACACTCTTCGATTTGCCACCACACAATCTTCGCTTTTACAACACCCACTCTTGCCTTTGACAACACACACTCTTCCGTTTGACAGCACACACTCTTCCCTTTGGTAAAGCACACTGTTCAATTTGACAACGCACACACTTCCCTTTGACGGCACAGTCTTCCCTTTGACAACACACACTCTTGCCTTTGACAACACACACTCTTTCCTTTGACAACACACACTTCCATTTGAAACCACACATCCTTCCCTTTTTAAAAAACCAACTCTTGCCTTTGACAAAACACACTCTTCCCTTTTACAACACCCACTCTTCCAATTGACACCACACACTCTTCCCTTATACAACACACACTCTTCCCTTTGACAGCACACACTATTCCCTTTGACAACACACTCTTCACTTTGACAACACACTCTTGACTTTGACAACGCATACTTTTCCCTTTGACAACACATACTCTTCCCTTTGAAAACACATACTCTTCCCTTTGACTGAACACACTCTTCCCTTTGACAGCACACTCTTCCCTTTGACAACACACACTCTTTCCTTTGACAACACACACTTCCATTTGACACCACACATTCTTCCCTTTTACAAAACCCACTCTTGCCTTTGACAACACACCCTCTTCCCTTTTATAACACCCACTCTTCCCTTTGACAACACACACTATTCCTTTTGACAAAGCATACTCTTCCCTTTGACAACACACACTCTTCCCTTTGACTGAACACACTCTTCCCTTTGACAGCACACACTATTACTTTTGACAATGCATACTCTTCCCTTTGACAACACACAATCTTCCCTTTGACTGAACACACTCTTCCCTTTGACAACACACACTCTTCCCTTTGACTGAACACACTCTTCCCTTTGACAGCACACACTATTACTTTTGACAATGCATACTCTTCCCTTTGACAACACACACTCTTCCCTTTGACTGAACACACGCTTCCCTTTGACAACACACACTCTTCCCTTTGACTGAACACACCCTTCCCTTTGACAGCACACACTATTACTTTTGACAATGCATACTCTTCCCTTTGACAACACACACTCTTCCCTTTGACAACACACACTATTACTTTTGACAATGCATACTCTTCCCTTTGACAACACACACTCTTCCCTTTGACTGAACACACTCTTCCCTTTGACAACACACACTCTTCCCTTTGACTGAACACACTCTTCCCTTTGACAGCACACACTATTACTTTTGACAATGCATACTCTTCCCTTTGACAACACACACTCTTCCCTTTGACAACACACACTCTTCCCTTTGATAACGCACACTCTTCCTTTTGACAAGTCACACTCTTACGTTTTACAACACACAATATTTCATTTGACAACGCACACTCTTCCCTTTGACAAAATACACTCTTCCCTTTGACAACCCACACTCTTGCCTACAACACGCCCTCTTCCGTTTGAAAACACACATTCTTGCCTTTGACAACACACACTCTTCCCTTTGACAAGACGCCCTCTTCCCTTTGATAATGCACATTTCCCTTGGAAATGCACACTCTTCCCTTTGATAACAGACACTCTTCGATTTGCCACCACACAATCTTCGCTTTTACAACACCCACTCTTGCCTTTGACAACACACACTCTTCCGTTTGACAGCACACACTCTTCCCTTTGATAAAGCACACTGTTCAGTTTGACAACGCACACTCTTCCCTTTGACGGCACAGTCTTCCCTTTGACAACACACACTCTTCCCTTTGACAACACACACTCTTGCCTTTGACAACACACACTCTTTCCTTTGACAACACACACTTCCATTTGAAACCACACATTCTTCCCTTTTACAAAACCAACTCTTGCCTTTGACAAAACACACTCTTCCCTTTTACAACACCCACTCTTCCAATTGACACCACACACTCTTCCCTTATACAACACACACTCTTGCCTTTGACAACACACACTCTTCCCTTTGACAGCACACACTATTCCCTTTGACAACACACTCTTCACTTTGACAACACACTCTTGACTTTGACAACGCATACTCTTCCCTTTGACAACACATACTCTTCCCTTTGAAAACACATACTCTTCCCTTTGACTGAACACACTCTTCCCTTTGACAGCACACTCTTCCCTTTGACAACGCACATATTTTTCCCTTGGACAACACACTCTTCCCATTCACAACGCACACTCTTCCCTTTGACGGCACAGTCTTCCCTTTGACAACACACACTCTTGCCTTTGACAACACACTCTTCCCTTTGACAACACACACTCTTGCCTTTGACAACACACACTCTTCCCTTTGACTGAACACACTCTTCCCTTTGACAACACACACTCTTCCCTTTGACTGAACACACTCTTCCCTTTGACAGCACACACTATTACTTTTGACAATGCATACTCTTCCCTTTGACAACACACACTCTTCCCTTTGACAACACACACTCTTCCCTTTGATAACGCACACTCTTCCTTTTGACAAGTCACACTCTTACGTTTTACAACACACAATATTTCATTTGACAACGCACACTCTTCCCTTTGACAAAATACACTCTTCCCTTTGACAACCCACACTCTTCCCTTTGACAACGCACATATTTTTCCCTTGGACAACACACTCTTCCCATTCACAACGCACACTCTTCCCTTTGACGGCACAGTCTTCCCTTTGACAACACACACTCTTGCCTTTGACAACACACTCTTCCCTTTGACAACACACACTCTTGCCTTTGACAACACACAGTCTTCCCTTCAAAAACACACACTCCTCCCTTTGATAAAGCACACTGTTCAATTTGACAACGCACACTCTTCCCTTTGACAACACACACTATTACTTTTGACAATGCATACTCTTCCCTTTGACAACACACACTCTTCCCTTTGACTGAACACACTCTTCCCTTTGACAACACACACTCTTCCCTTTGACTGAACACACTCTTCCCTTTGACAGCACACACTATTACTTTTGACAATGCATACTCTTCCCTTTGACAACACACACTCTTCCCTTTGACAACACACACTCTTCCCTTTGATAACGCACACTCTTCCTTTTGACAAGTCACACTCTTACGTTTTACAACACACAATATTTCATTTGACAACGCACACTCTTCCCTTATACAACACACACTCTTGCCTTTGACAACATACACTCTTCCCTTTGACAGCACACACTATTCCCTTTGACAACACACTCTTCCCTTTGACAACACACTCTTGACTTTGACAACACATACTCTTCCCTTTGACAACACATACTCTTCCCTTTGAAAACACATACTCTTCCCTTTGACTGAACACACTCTTCCCTTTGACAGCACACTCTTCCCTTTGATAACGCACATATTTTTCCTTTGGACAACACACTCTTCCCATTCACACCACACACTCTTCCCTTTTACAACACTCATGCTTTTCTTTGACAACAGTCACTCTTCCCTTTGACAACACACACTCTTTCCTTTGACAGCACACACTCTTCCCTTCAAAAACACACACTCTTCCCTTTCACAACACAAACTCTTCCCTTGAACAACACCGTCTTCCCATTTACAGCAGGCACTCTTAGCTATGACAACCCACACTCTTCCCTTTGAAAACACACACGCTTCCATTTGACAACCCACAATCTTTGTTTTTACAACACCCACTCTTGCCTTTGACAACACAAGCTCTTCCGTTTGACAGCACACACTCTTCCCTTTGATAAAGCACACTGTTCAATTTCACAACGCACACTCTTCCCTTTGACAACACACAATCTTGCCTTTGACAACACACACTCTTTCCTTTGACAACACACACTTCCATTTGACACCACACATTCTTCCCTTTTACAAAACCCACTCTTGCCTTTGACAACACACCCTCTTCCCTTTTATAACACCCACTCTTCCCTTTGACAACACACACTATTCCTTTTGACAACCCACACTCTTCCCTTTGACAACACACACTCTTCCCTTTGACTGAACACACTCTTCCCTTTGACAGCACACACTATTACTTTTGACAATGCATACTCTTCCCTTTGACAACACACACTCTTCCCTTTGACTGAACACACTCCTCCCTTTGACAACACACACTCTTCCCTTTGACTGAACACACTCTTCCCTTTGACAGCACACACTATTACTTTTGACAACACATACTCTTCCCTTTGAAAACACATACTCTTCCCTTTGACTGAACACACTCTTCCCTTTGACAGCACACTCTTCCCTTTGATAACGCACATATTTTTCCTTTGGACAACACACTCTTCCCATTCACAACGCACACTCTTCCCTTTGACGGCACAGTCTTCCCTTTGACAACACACACTCTTGCCTTTGACAACACACTCTTCCCTTTGACAACACACACTCTTGCCTTTGACAACACACAGTCTTCCCTTCAAAAACACACACTCCTCCCTTTGATAAAGCACACTGTTCAATTTGACAACGCACACTCTTCCCTTTGACAACACACACTATTACTTTTGACAATGCATACTCTTCCCTTTGACAACACACACTCTTCCCTTTGACTGAACACACTCTTCCCTTTGACAACACACACTCTTCCCTTTGACTGAACACACTCTTCCCTTTGACAGCACACACTATTACTTTTGACAATGCATACTCTTCCCTTTGACAACACACACTCTTCCCTTTGACAACACACACTCTTCCCTTTGATAACGCACACTCTTCCTTTTGACAAGTCACACTCTTACGTTTTACAACACACAATATTTCATTTGACAACGCACACTCTTCCCTTATACAACACACACTCTTGCCTTTGACAACATACACTCTTCCCTTTGACAGCACACACTATTCCCTTTGACAACACACTCTTCCCTTTGACAACACACTCTTGACTTTGACAACACATACTCTTCCCTTTGACAACACATACTCTTCCCTTTGAAAACACATACTCTTCCCTTTGACTGAACACACTCTTCCCTTTGACAGCACACTCTTCCCTTTGATAACGCACATATTTTTCCTTTGGACAACACACTCTTCCCATTCACACCACACACTCTTCCCTTTTACAACACTCATGCTTTTCTTTGACAACAGTCACTCTTCCCTTTGACAACACACACTCTTTCCTTTGACAGCACACACTCTTCCCTTCAAAAACACACACTCTTCCCTTTCACAACACAAACTCTTCCCTTGAACAACACCGTCTTCCCATTTACAGCAGGCACTCTTAGCTATGACAACCCACACTCTTCCCTTTGAAAACACACACGCTTCCATTTGACAACCCACAATCTTTGTTTTTACAACACCCACTCTTGCCTTTGACAACACAAGCTCTTCCGTTTGACAGCACACACTCTTCCCTTTGATAAAGCACACTGTTCAATTTCACAACGCACACTCTTCCCTTTGACAACACACAATCTTGCCTTTGACAACACACACTCTTTCCTTTGACAACACACACTTCCATTTGACACCACACATTCTTCCCTTTTACAAAACCCACTCTTGCCTTTGACAACACACCCTCTTCCCTTTTATAACACCCACTCTTCCCTTTGACAACACACACTATTCCTTTTGACAACCCACACTCTTCCCTTTGACAACACACACTCTTCCCTTTGACTGAACACACTCTTCCCTTTGACAGCACACACTATTACTTTTGACAATGCATACTCTTCCCTTTGACAACACACACTCTTCCCTTTGACTGAACACACTCCTCCCTTTGACAACACACACTCTTCCCTTTGACTGAACACACTCTTCCCTTTGACAGCACACACTATTACTTTTGACAATGCATACTCTTCCCTTTGACAACACACACTCTTCCCTTTGACAACACACACTCTTCCCTTTGATAAAGCACACTCTTCCTTTTGACAAGTCACCCTCTTACGTTTTACAACACACAATATTTCATTTGACAACGCACACTCTTCCCTTTGACAAAATACACTCTTCCCTTTGACAACCCACACTCTTGCCTACAACACGCCCTCTTCCGTTTGAAAACACACATTCTTGCCTTTGACAACACACACTCTTCCCTTTGACAAGACGCCCTCTTCCCTTTGATAATGCACATTTCCCTTTGGAAATGCACACTCTTCCCTTTGATAACAGACACTCTTCGATTTGCCACCACACAATCTTCGCTTTTACAACACCCACTCTTGCCTTTGACAACACACACTCTTCCGTTTGACAGCACACACTCTTCCCTTTGGTAAAGCACACTGTTCAATTTGACAACGCACACACTTCCCTTTGACGGCACAGTCTTCCCTTTGACAACACACACTCTTGCCTTTGACAACACACACTCTTTCCTTTGACAACACACACTTCCATTTGAAACCACACATCCTTCCCTTTTTAAAAAACCAACTCTTGCCTTTGACAAAACACACTCTTCCCTTTTACAACACCCACTCTTCCAATTGACACCACACACTCTTCCCTTATACAACACACACTCTTCCCTTTGACAGCACACACTATTCCCTTTGACAACACACTCTTCACTTTGACAACACACTCTTGACTTTGACAACGCATACTTTTCCCTTTGACAACACATACTCTTCCCTTTGAAAACACATACTCTTCCCTTTGACTGAACACACTCTTCCCTTTGACAGCACACTCTTCCCTTTGACAACACACACTCTTTCCTTTGACAACACACACTTCCATTTGACACCACACATTCTTCCCTTTTACAAAACCCACTCTTGCCTTTGACAACACACCCTCTTCCCTTTTATAACACCCACTCTTCCCTTTGACAACACACACTATTCCTTTTGACAAAGCATACTCTTCCCTTTGACAACACACACTCTTCCCTTTGACTGAACACACTCTTCCCTTTGACAGCACACACTATTACTTTTGACAATGCATACTCTTCCCTTTGACAACACACAATCTTCCCTTTGACTGAACACACTCTTCCCTTTGACAACACACACTCTTCCCTTTGACTGAACACACTCTTCCCTTTGACAGCACACACTATTACTTTTGACAATGCATACTCTTCCCTTTGACAACACACACTCTTCCCTTTGACTGAACACACGCTTCCCTTTGACAACACACACTCTTCCCTTTGACTGAACACACCCTTCCCTTTGACAGCACACACTATTACTTTTGACAATGCATACTCTTCCCTTTGACAACACACACTCTTCCCTTTGACAACACACACTATTACTTTTGACAATGCATACTCTTCCCTTTGACAACACACACTCTTCCCTTTGACTGAACACACTCTTCCCTTTGACAACACACACTCTTCCCTTTGACTGAACACACTCTTCCCTTTGACAGCACACACTATTACTTTTGACAATGCATACTCTTCCCTTTGACAACACACACTCTTCCCTTTGACAACACACACTCTTCCCTTTGATAACGCACACTCTTCCTTTTGACAAGTCACACTCTTACGTTTTACAACACACAATATTTCATTTGACAACGCACACTCTTCCCTTTGACAAAATACACTCTTCCCTTTGACAACCCACACTCTTGCCTACAACACGCCCTCTTCCGTTTGAAAACACACATTCTTGCCTTTGACAACACACACTCTTCCCTTTGACAAGACGCCCTCTTCCCTTTGATAATGCACATTTCCCTTGGAAATGCACACTCTTCCCTTTGATAACAGACACTCTTCGATTTGCCACCACACAATCTTCGCTTTTACAACACCCACTCTTGCCTTTGACAACACACACTCTTCCGTTTGACAGCACACACTCTTCCCTTTGATAAAGCACACTGTTCAGTTTGACAACGCACACTCTTCCCTTTGACGGCACAGTCTTCCCTTTGACAACACACACTCTTCCCTTTGACAACACACACTCTTGCCTTTGACAACACACACTCTTTCCTTTGACAACACACACTTCCATTTGAAACCACACATTCTTCCCTTTTACAAAACCAACTCTTGCCTTTGACAAAACACACTCTTCCCTTTTACAACACCCACTCTTCCAATTGACACCACACACTCTTCCCTTATACAACACACACTCTTGCCTTTGACAACACACACTCTTCCCTTTGACAGCACACACTATTCCCTTTGACAACACACTCTTCACTTTGACAACACACTCTTGACTTTGACAACGCATACTCTTCCCTTTGACAACACATACTCTTCCCTTTGAAAACACATACTCTTCCCTTTGACTGAACACACTCTTCCCTTTGACAGCACACTCTTCCCTTTGACAACGCACATATTTTTCCCTTGGACAACACACTCTTCCCATTCACAACGCACACTCTTCCCTTTGACGGCACAGTCTTCCCTTTGACAACACACACTCTTGCCTTTGACAACACACTCTTCCCTTTGACAACACACACTCTTGCCTTTGACAACACACACTCTTCCCTTTGACTGAACACACTCTTCCCTTTGACAACACACACTCTTCCCTTTGACTGAACACACTCTTCCCTTTGACAGCACACACTATTACTTTTGACAATGCATACTCTTCCCTTTGACAACACACACTCTTCCCTTTGACAACACACACTCTTCCCTTTGATAACGCACACTCTTCCTTTTGACAAGTCACACTCTTACGTTTTACAACACACAATATTTCATTTGACAACGCACACTCTTCCCTTTGACAAAATACACTCTTCCCTTTGACAACCCACACTCTTCCCTTTGACAACGCACATATTTTTCCCTTGGACAACACACTCTTCCCATTCACAACGCACACTCTTCCCTTTGACGGCACAGTCTTCCCTTTGACAACACACACTCTTGCCTTTGACAACACACTCTTCCCTTTGACAACACACACTCTTGCCTTTGACAACACACAGTCTTCCCTTCAAAAACACACACTCCTCCCTTTGATAAAGCACACTGTTCAATTTGACAACGCACACTCTTCCCTTTGACAACACACACTATTACTTTTGACAATGCATACTCTTCCCTTTGACAACACACACTCTTCCCTTTGACTGAACACACTCTTCCCTTTGACAACACACACTCTTCCCTTTGACTGAACACACTCTTCCCTTTGACAGCACACACTATTACTTTTGACAATGCATACTCTTCCCTTTGACAACACACACTCTTCCCTTTGACAACACACACTCTTCCCTTTGATAACGCACACTCTTCCTTTTGACAAGTCACACTCTTACGTTTTACAACACACAATATTTCATTTGACAACGCACACTCTTCCCTTTGACAAAATACACTCTTCCCTTTGACAACCCACACTCTTGCCTACAACACGCCCTCTTCCGTTTGAAAACACACATTCTTGCCTTTGACAACACACACTCTTCCCTTTGACAAGACGCCCTCTTCCCTTTGATAATGCACATTTCCCTTTGGAAATGCACACTCTTCCCTTTGATAACAGACACTCTTCGATTTGCCACCACACAATCTTCGCTTTTACAACACCCACTCTTGCCTTTGACAACACACACTCTTCCGTTTGACAGCACACACTCTTCCCTTTGATAAAGCACACTGTTCAGTTTGACAACGCACACTCTTCCCTTTGACGGCACAGTCTTCCCTTTGACAACACACACTCTTCCCTTTGACAACACACACTCTTGCCTTTGACAACACACACTCTTTCCTTTGACAACACACACTTCCATTTGAAACCACACATTCTTCCCTTTTACAAAACCAACTCTTGCCTTTGACAAAACACACTCTTCCCTTTTACAACACCCACTCTTCCAATTGACACCACACACTCTTCCCTTATACAACACACACTCTTGCCTTTGACAACACACACTCTTCCCTTTGACAGCACACACTATTCCCTTTGACAACACACTCTTCACTTTGACAACACACTCTTGACTTTGACAACGCATACTCTTCCCTTTGACAACACATACTCTTCCCTTTGAAAACACATACTCTTCCCTTTGACTGAACACACTCTTCCCTTTGACAGCACACTCTTCCCTTTGACAACGCACATATTTTTCCCTTGGACAACACACTCTTCCCATTCACAACGCACACTCTTCCCTTTGACGGCACAGTCTTCCCTTTGACAACACACACTCTTGCCTTTGACAACACACTCTTCCCTTTGACAACACACACTCTTGCCTTTGACAACACACACTCTTCCCTTTGACTGAACACACTCTTCCCTTTGACAACACACACTCTTCCCTTTGACTGAACACACTCTTCCCTTTGACAGCACACACTATTACTTTTGACAATGCATACTCTTCCCTTTGACAACACACACTCTTCCCTTTGACAACACACACTCTTCCCTTTGATAACGCACACTCTTCCTTTTGACAAGTCACACTCTTACGTTTTACAACACACAATATTTCATTTGACAACGCACACTCTTCCCTTTGACAAAATACACTCTTCCCTTTGACAACCCACACTCTTCCCTTTGACAACGCACATATTTTTCCCTTGGACAACACACTCTTCCCATTCACAACGCACTCTTCCCTTTGACAACACACACTCTTGCCTTTGACAACACACAGTCTTCCCTTCAAAAACACACACTCCTCCCTTTGATAAAGCACACTGTTCAATTTGACAACGCACAGTCTTCCCTTTGACAACACACACTCTTGCCTTTGACAACACACTCTTCCCTTTGACAACACACACTCTTGCCTTTGACAACACACAGTCTTCCCTTCAAAAACACACACTCCTCCCTTTGATAAAGCACACTGTTCAATTTGACAACGCACACTCTTCCCTTTGACAACACACACTATTACTTTTGACAATGCATACTCTTCCCTTTGACAACACACACTCTTCCCTTTGACTGAACACACTCTTCCCTTTGACAACACACACTCTTCCCTTTGACTGAACACACTCTTCCCTTTGACAGCACACACTATTACTTTTGACAATGCATACTCTTCCCTTTGACAACACACACTCTTCCCTTTGACAACACACACTCTTCCCTTTGATAACGCACACTCTTCCTTTTGACAAGTCACACTCTTACGTTTTACAACACACAATATTTCATTTGACAACGCACACTCTTCCCTTATACAACACACACTCTTGCCTTTGACAACATACACTCTTCCCTTTGACAGCACACACTATTCCCTTTGACAACACACTCTTCCCTTTGACAACACACTCTTGACTTTGACAACACATACTCTTCCCTTTGACAACACATACTCTTCCCTTTGAAAACACATACTCTTCCCTTTGACTGAACACACTCTTCCCTTTGACAGCACACTCTTCCCTTTGATAACGCACATATTTTTCCTTTGGACAACACACTCTTCCCATTCACACCACACACTCTTCCCTTTTACAACACTCATGCTTTTCTTTGACAACAGTCACTCTTCCCTTTGACAACACACACTCTTTCCTTTGACAGCACACACTCTTCCCTTCAAAAACACACACTCTTCCCTTTCACAACACAAACTCTTCCCTTGAACAACACCGTCTTCCCATTTACAGCAGGCACTCTTAGCTATGACAACCCACACTCTTCCCTTTGAAAACACACACGCTTCCATTTGACAACCCACAATCTTTGTTTTTACAACACCCACTCTTGCCTTTGACAACACAAGCTCTTCCGTTTGACAGCACACACTCTTCCCTTTGATAAAGCACACTGTTCAATTTCACAACGCACACTCTTCCCTTTGACAACACACAATCTTGCCTTTGACAACACACACTCTTTCCTTTGACAACACACACTTCCATTTGACACCACACATTCTTCCCTTTTACAAAACCCACTCTTGCCTTTGACAACACACCCTCTTCCCTTTTATAACACCCACTCTTCCCTTTGACAACACACACTATTCCTTTTGACAACCCACACTCTTCCCTTTGACAACACACACTCTTCCCTTTGACTGAACACACTCTTCCCTTTGACAGCACACACTATTACTTTTGACAATGCATACTCTTCCCTTTGACAACACACACTCTTCCCTTTGACTGAACACACTCCTCCCTTTGACAACACACACTCTTCCCTTTGACTGAACACACTCTTCCCTTTGACAGCACACACTATTACTTTTGACAATGCATACTCTTCCCTTTGACAACACACACTCTTCCCTTTGACAACACACACTCTTCCCTTTGATAAAGCACACTCTTCCTTTTGACAAGTCACCCTCTTACGTTTTACAACACACAATATTTCATTTGACAACGCACACTCTTCCCTTTGACAAAATACACTCTTCCCTTTGACAACCCACACTCTTGCCTACAACACGCCCTCTTCCGTTTGAAAACACACATTCTTGCCTTTGACAACACACACTCTTCCCTTTGACAAGACGCCCTCTTCCCTTTGATAATGCACATTTCCCTTTGGAAATGCACACTCTTCCCTTTGATAACAGACACTCTTCGATTTGCCACCACACAATCTTCGCTTTTACAACACCCACTCTTGCCTTTGACAACACACACTCTTCCGTTTGACAGCACACACTCTTCCCTTTGGTAAAGCACACTGTTCAATTTGACAACGCACACACTTCCCTTTGACGGCACAGTCTTCCCTTTGACAACACACACTCTTGCCTTTGACAACACACACTCTTTCCTTTGACAACACACACTTCCATTTGAAACCACACATCCTTCCCTTTTTAAAAAACCAACTCTTGCCTTTGACAAAACACACTCTTCCCTTTTACAACACCCACTCTTCCAATTGACACCACACACTCTTCCCTTATACAACACACACTCTTCCCTTTGACAGCACACACTATTCCCTTTGACAACACACTCTTCACTTTGACAACACACTCTTGACTTTGACAACGCATACTTTTCCCTTTGACAACACATACTCTTCCCTTTGAAAACACATACTCTTCCCTTTGACTGAACACACTCTTCCCTTTGACAGCACACTCTTCCCTTTGACAACACACACTCTTTCCTTTGACAACACACACTTCCATTTGACACCACACATTCTTCCCTTTTACAAAACCCACTCTTGCCTTTGACAACACACCCTCTTCCCTTTTATAACACCCACTCTTCCCTTTGACAACACACACTATTCCTTTTGACAAAGCATACTCTTCCCTTTGACAACACACACTCTTCCCTTTGACTGAACACACTCTTCCCTTTGACAGCACACACTATTACTTTTGACAATGCATACTCTTCCCTTTGACAACACACAATCTTCCCTTTGACTGAACACACTCTTCCCTTTGACAACACACACTCTTCCCTTTGACTGAACACACTCTTCCCTTTGACAGCACACACTATTACTTTTGACAATGCATACTCTTCCCTTTGACAACACACACTCTTCCCTTTGACTGAACACACGCTTCCCTTTGACAACACACACTCTTCCCTTTGACTGAACACACCCTTCCCTTTGACAGCACACACTATTACTTTTGACAATGCATACTCTTCCCTTTGACAACACACACTCTTCCCTTTGACAACACACACTATTACTTTTGACAATGCATACTCTTCCCTTTGACAACACACACTCTTCCCTTTGACTGAACACACTCTTCCCTTTGACAACACACACTCTTCCCTTTGACTGAACACACTCTTCCCTTTGACAGCACACACTATTACTTTTGACAATGCATACTCTTCCCTTTGACAACACACACTCTTCCCTTTGACAACACACACTCTTCCCTTTGATAACGCACACTCTTCCTTTTGACAAGTCACACTCTTACGTTTTACAACACACAATATTTCATTTGACAACGCACACTCTTCCCTTTGACAAAATACACTCTTCCCTTTGACAACCCACACTCTTGCCTACAACACGCCCTCTTCCGTTTGAAAACACACATTCTTGCCTTTGACAACACACACTCTTCCCTTTGACAAGACGCCCTCTTCCCTTTGATAATGCACATTTCCCTTGGAAATGCACACTCTTCCCTTTGATAACAGACACTCTTCGATTTGCCACCACACAATCTTCGCTTTTACAACACCCACTCTTGCCTTTGACAACACACACTCTTCCGTTTGACAGCACACACTCTTCCCTTTGATAAAGCACACTGTTCAGTTTGACAACGCACACTCTTCCCTTTGACGGCACAGTCTTCCCTTTGACAACACACACTCTTCCCTTTGACAACACACACTCTTGCCTTTGACAACACACACTCTTTCCTTTGACAACACACACTTCCATTTGAAACCACACATTCTTCCCTTTTACAAAACCAACTCTTGCCTTTGACAAAACACACTCTTCCCTTTTACAACACCCACTCTTCCAATTGACACCACACACTCTTCCCTTATACAACACACACTCTTGCCTTTGACAACACACACTCTTCCCTTTGACAGCACACACTATTCCCTTTGACAACACACTCTTCACTTTGACAACACACTCTTGACTTTGACAACGCATACTCTTCCCTTTGACAACACATACTCTTCCCTTTGAAAACACATACTCTTCCCTTTGACTGAACACACTCTTCCCTTTGACAGCACACTCTTCCCTTTGACAACGCACATATTTTTCCCTTGGACAACACACTCTTCCCATTCACAACGCACACTCTTCCCTTTGACGGCACAGTCTTCCCTTTGACAACACACACTCTTGCCTTTGACAACACACTCTTCCCTTTGACAACACACACTCTTGCCTTTGACAACACACACTCTTCCCTTTGACTGAACACACTCTTCCCTTTGACAACACACACTCTTCCCTTTGACTGAACACACTCTTCCCTTTGACAGCACACACTATTACTTTTGACAATGCATACTCTTCCCTTTGACAACACACACTCTTCCCTTTGACAACACACACTCTTCCCTTTGATAACGCACACTCTTCCTTTTGACAAGTCACACTCTTACGTTTTACAACACACAATATTTCATTTGACAACGCACACTCTTCCCTTTGACAAAATACACTCTTCCCTTTGACAACCCACACTCTTCCCTTTGACAACGCACATATTTTTCCCTTGGACAACACACTCTTCCCATTCACAACGCACACTCTTCCCTTTGACGGCACAGTCTTCCCTTTGACAACACACACTCTTGCCTTTGACAACACACTCTTCCCTTTGACAACACACACTCTTGCCTTTGACAACACACAGTCTTCCCTTCAAAAACACACACTCCTCCCTTTGATAAAGCACACTGTTCAATTTGACAACGCACACTCTTCCCTTTGACAACACACACTATTACTTTTGACAATGCATACTCTTCCCTTTGACAACACACACTCTTCCCTTTGACTGAACACACTCTTCCCTTTGACAACACACACTCTTCCCTTTGACTGAACACACTCTTCCCTTTGACAGCACACACTATTACTTTTGACAATGCATACTCTTCCCTTTGACAACACACACTCTTCCCTTTGACAACACACACTCTTCCCTTTGATAACGCACACTCTTCCTTTTGACAAGTCACACTCTTACGTTTTACAACACACAATATTTCATTTGACAACGCACACTCTTCCCTTTGACAAAATACACTCTTCCCTTTGACAACCCACACTCTTGCCTACAACACGCCCTCTTCCGTTTGAAAACACACATTCTTGCCTTTGACAACACACACTCTTCCCTTTGACAAGACGCCCTCTTCCCTTTGATAATGCACATTTCCCTTTGGAAATGCACACTCTTCCCTTTGATAACAGACACTCTTCGATTTGCCACCACACAATCTTCGCTTTTACAACACCCACTCTTGCCTTTGACAACACACACTCTTCCGTTTGACAGCACACACTCTTCCCTTTGATAAAGCACACTGTTCAGTTTGACAACGCACACTCTTCCCTTTGACGGCACAGTCTTCCCTTTGACAACACACACTCTTCCCTTTGACAACACACACTCTTGCCTTTGACAACACACACTCTTTCCTTTGACAACACACACTTCCATTTGAAACCACACATTCTTCCCTTTTACAAAACCAACTCTTGCCTTTGACAAAACACACTCTTCCCTTTTACAACACCCACTCTTCCAATTGACACCACACACTCTTCCCTTATACAACACACACTCTTGCCTTTGACAACACACACTCTTCCCTTTGACAGCACACACTATTCCCTTTGACAACACACTCTTCACTTTGACAACACACTCTTGACTTTGACAACGCACACTCTTCCCTTTGACAACATACACTCTTCCCTTTGATAACACACACTCTTCGATTTGCCACCACACAATTTTCGCTTTTACAACACCCACTCTTGCCTTTGACAACACACACTCTTCCCTTTTATAACACCCACTCTTCCCTTTGACAACACACACTATTCCTTTTGACAATGCATACTCTTCCCTTTGACAACACACACTCTTCCCTTTGATAAAGCACACTGTTCAATTTCACAACGCACACTCTTCCCTTTGACGGCACAGTCTTCCCTTTGACAACACACACTCTTCCCTTTGACAACACACAATCTTGCCTTTGACAACACACACTCTTTCCTTTGACAACACACACTTCCATTTGACACCACACATTCTTCCCTTTTACAAAACCCACTCTTGCCTTTGACAACACACCCTCTTCCCTTTTATAACACCCACTCTTCCCTTTGACAACACACACTATTCCTTTTGACAATGCATACTCTTCCCTTTGACAACACACACTCTTCCCTTTGACTGAACACACTCTTCCCTTTGACAGCACACACTATTACTTTTGACAATGCATACTCTTCCCTTTGACAACACACACTCTTCCCTTTGACTGAACACACTCTTCCCTTTGACAACACACACTCTTCCCTTTGACTGAACAGACTCTTCCCTTTGACAGCACACACTATTACTTTTGACAATGCATACTCTTCCCTTTGACAACACACACTCTTCCCTTTGACAACACACACTCTTCCCTTTGATAACGCACACTCTTCCTTTTGACAAGTCACACTCTTACGTTTTACAACACACAATATTTCATTTGACAACGCACACTCTTCCCTTTGACAAAATACACTCTTCCCTTTGACAACCCACACTCTTGCGTACAACACGCCCTCTTCCGTTTGAAAACACACATTCTTGCCTTTGACAACACACACTCTTCCCTTTGACAAGACGCCCTCTTCCCTTTCATAATGCACATTTCCCTTTGGAAATGCACACTCTTCCCTTTGATAACAGACACTCTTCGAGTTGCCACCACACAATCTTCGCTTTTACAACACCCACTCTTGCCTTTGACAACACACACTCTTCCGTTTGACAGCACACACTCTTCCCTTTGATAAAGCACACTGTTCAATTTGACAACGCACACTCTTCCCTTTGACGGCACAGTCTTCCCTTTGACAACACACACTCTTCCCTTTGACAACACACACTCTTGCCTTTGACAACACACACTCTTTCCTTTGACAACACACACTTCCATTTGAAACCACACATTCTTCCCTTTTTAAAAAACCAACTCTTGCCTTTGACAAAACGCACTCTTCCCTTTTACAACACCCACTCTTCCAATTGACACCACACACTCTTCCCTTATACAACACACACTATTCCCTTTGACAACACACTCTTCACTTTGACAACACACTCTTGACTTTGACAACGCATACTTTTCCCTTTGACAACACATACTCTTCCCTTTGAAAACACATACTCTTCCCTTTGACTGAACACACTCTTCCCTTTGACAGCACACTCTTCCCTTTGACAACGCACATATTTTTCCCTTGGACAACACACTCTTCCCATTCACACCACACACTCTTCCCTTTTACAACACTCATGCTTTTCTTTTACAACACTCACTCTTCCCTTTGACAACACACACTCTTCCCTTTGACAGCACACACTCTTCCCTTCAAAAACACACACTCTTCCCTTTCACAACACAAACTCTTCCCTTTAACAACACCGTCTTCCCATTTACAGCACACACTCTTAGATATGACAACCCACACTCTTCCCTTTGAAAACACACACGCTTCCCTTTGACAACCCACAATCTTTGTTTTTACAACACCCACTCTTGCCTTTGACAACACAAGCTCTTCCGTTTGACAGCACACACTCTTCCCTTTGATAAAGCACACTGTTCAATTTCACAACGCACACTCTTCCCTTTGACGGCACAGTCTTCCCTTTGACAACACACACTCTTGCCTTTGACAACACACTCTTCCCTTTGACAACCCACACTCTTCCCTTTGACAACACACAATCTTGCCTTTGACAACACACACTCTTTCCTTTGACAACACACACTTCCATTTGACACCATACATTCTTCCCTTTTACAAAACCCACTCTTGCCTTTGACAACACACCCTCTTCCCTTTTATAACACCCACTCTTCCCTTTGACAACACACACTCTTCCCTTTGACTGAACACACTCTTCCCTTTGACAGCACACACTATTACTTTTGACAATGCATACTCTTCCCTTTGACAACACACACTCTTCCCTTTGACTGAACACACTCTTCCCTTTGACAACACACACTCTTCCCTTTGACTGAACACACTCTTCCCTTTGACAGCACACACTATTACTTTTGACAATGCATACTCTTCCCTTTGACAACACACACTCTTCCCTTTGACTGAACACACTCTTCCCTTTGACAGCACACTCTTCCCTTTGACAACGCACACATTTTTCCTTTGGACAACACACTCCTCCCATTCACAGCACACATTCTTCCCTTTGACAACACTCATGCTTTTCTTTGACAACACTCACTCTTCCCTTTGACAACACACACTCTTCCGTTTGACAGCACACACTCTTCCCTTTGATAATGCACACTGTTCAATTTCACAACGCACACTCTTCCCTTTGACGGCACAGTCTTCCCTTTGACAACACACACTCTTGCCTTTGACAAGACACTCTTCCCTTTGACAACACACACTCTTGCCTTTGACAACACACAGTCTTCCCTTCAAAAACACACACTCCTCCCTTTGATAAAGCACACTGTTCAATTTGACAACGCACACTCTTCCCTTTGACGGCACAGTCTTCCCTTTGACAACACACACTCTTGCCTTTGACAACACACTCTTCCCTTTGACAACACACACTCTTACCTTTGACAGCACACAGTCTTCCCTTCAACAACACACACTCCTCCCTTTGACAATGCACACTCTTCCCTTTAACAACACCGTCTTCCCATTGACAGCACGCACGCTTCCTTTCGACAACACACTCTCTTCGCTTTGACAACACACACTATTTCGTTTGACAGCACACAGTCTTTCCTTTGACAGCACACTCTTTGCTTTGACAACACACCCTCTTCCGTTTTACAACACCCACTCTTCCATTTGACACCACACACTCTTCCCTTTTACAACACCCAGTCTTGCCTTTGACAACACACCCTCTTCCCTTATACAACACCCACTCTTCCGTTTGACACCACAGACTGTTCCCTTATACAACACACACTCTTGCCTTTGACAACGCACACTCTTCCCTTTGACAGCACACACTATTCCCTTTGACAACACACTCTTGCCTTTGACAACGCACACCCTTCCCTTTTACAACACCCACTCTTCCCTTTGAAAACCCACAATCTTCCCTTTGACAACACACACTCTTGCCTTTGATAACACACACTCTTCCCTTTGATTGAACACACTCTTCCCTTTGACAACACACACTCTTCCCTTTGACTGAACACAGTCTTCCCTTTGACAGCACACACTATTACTTTTGACAATGCATACTCTTCCCTTTGACAACACACACTCTTCCCTTTGACAACACACACTATTACTTTTGACAATGCATACTCTTCCCTTTGACAACATACACTCTTCCCTTTGACTGAACACACTCTTCCCTTTGACAACACACACTCTTCCCTTTGACTGAACACACTCTTCCCTTTGACAGCACACACTATTACTTTTGACAATGCATACTCTTCCCTTTGACAACACACACTCTTCCCTTTGACAACACACACTCTTCCCCTTGATAACACACACTCTTCCTTTTGACAAGTCACACTCTTACGTTTTACAACACACAATATTTCATTTGACAACGCACACTCTTCCCTTTGACAACACACACTCTTGCCTTTGACAGCACACACTCTTCCCTTCAAAAACACACACTCTTCCCTTTCACAACACAAACTCTTCCCTTGAACAACACCGTCTTCCCATTTACAGCAGGCACTCTTAGCTATGACAACCCACACTCTTCCCTTTTACAACACTCATGCTTTTCTTTGACAACACTCACTCTTCCCTTTGACAACACACACTCTTCCCTTTGACGGCACAGTCTTCCCTTCAAAAACACACACTCTTCCCTTTCACAACACAAACTCTTCCCTTGAACAACACCGTCTTCCCATTTACAGCAGGCACTCTTAGCTATGACAACCCACACTCTTCCCTTTGAAAACACACACGCTTCCATTTGACAACCCACAATCTTTGTTTTTACAATACCCACTCTTGCCTTTGACAACACAAGCTCTTCCGTTTGACAGCACACACTCTTCCCTTTGATAAAGCACACTCTTCCCTTTGACGGCACAGTCTTTCTCTTTGACAACACACACTCTTCCCTTTGACAACACACAATCTTGCCTTTGACAACACACACTCTTTCGTTTGACAACACACACTTCCATTTGACACCACACATTCTTCCCTTTTCCAAAACCCACTCTTGCCTTTGACAACACACCCTCTTCCCTTTGACAACACCCACTCTTCCCTTTGACAACACACACTATTCCTTTTGACAAAGCATACTCTTCCCTTTGACAACACACACTCTTCCCTTTGACTGAACACACTCTTCCCTTTGACAGCACACACTATTACTTTTGACAATGCATACTCTTCCCTTTGACAACACACACTCTTCCCTTTGACTGAACACACTCTTCCCTTTGACAACACACACTCTTCCCTTTGACTGAACACACTCTTCCCTTTGACAGCACACACTATTACTTTTGACAATGCATACTCTTCCCTTTGACAACACACACACTTCCCTTTGACTGAACACACGCTTCCCTTTGACAACACACATTCTTCCCTTTGACTGAACACACTCTTCCCTTTGACAGCACACACTATTACTTTTGACAATGCATACTCTTCCCTTTGACAACACACACTCTTCCCTTTGACAACACACACTATTACTTTTGACAATGCATACTCTTCCCTTTGACAACACACACTCTTCCCTTTGACTGAACACACTCTTCCCTTTGACAACACACACTCTTCCCTTTGACTGAACACACTCTTCCCTTTGACAGCACACACTATTACGTTTGACAATGCATACTCTTCCCTTTGACAACACACACTCTTCCCTTTGACAACACACACTCTTCCCTTTGATAACGCACACTCTTCCTTTTGACAAGTCACACTCTTACGTTTGACTGAACACACTCTTCCCTTTGACAACACACACTCTTCCCTTTGACAGCACACACTCTTCCCTTTGATAAAGCACACTGTTCAATTTCACAACGCACACTCTTCCCTTTGACGGCACAGTCTTCCCTTTGACAACACACACTCTTGCCTTTGACAAGACACTCTTCCCTTTGACAACACACACTCTTGCCTTTGACAACACACAGTCTTCCCTTCAAAAACACACACTCCTCCCTTTGATAAAGCACACTGTTCAATTTGACAACGCACACTCTTCCCTTTGACGGCACAGTCTTCCCTTTGACAACACACACTCTTGCCTTTGACAACACACTCTTCCCTTTGACAACACACACTCTTCCCTTTGACAACACACAATCTTGCCTTTGACAACACACACTCTTTCCTTTGACAACACACACTTCCATTTGACACCACACATTCTTCCCTTTTCCAAAACCCACTCTTGCCTTTGACAACACACCCTCTTCCCTTTGACAACACCCACTCTTCCCTTTGACAACACACACTATTCCTTTTGACAAAGCATACTCTTCCCTTTGACAACACACACTCTTCCCTTTGACTGAACACACTCTTCCCTTTGACAGCACACACTATTACTTTTGACAATGCATACTCTTCCCTTTGACAACACACACTCTTCCCTTTGACTGAACACACTCTTCCCTTTGACAACACACACTCTTCCCTTTGACTGAACACACTCTTCCCTTTGACAGCACACACTATTACTTTTGACAATGCATACTCTTCCCTTTGACAACATACACTCTTCCCTTTGACTGAACACACGCTTCCCTTTGACAACACACATTCTTCCCTTTGACTGAACACACTCTTCCCTTTGACAGCACACACTATTACTTTTGACAATGCATACTCTTCCCTTTGACAACACACACTCTTCCCTTTGACAACACACACTATTACTTTTGACAATGCATACTCTTCCCTTTGACAACACACACTCTTCCCTTTGACTGAACACACTCTTCCCTTTGACAACACACACTCTTCCCTTTGACTGAACACACTCTTCCCTTTGACAGCACACACTATTACGTTTGACAATGCATACTCTTCCCTTTGACAACACACACTCTTCCCTTTGACAACACACAATCTTCCCTTTGATAACGCACACTCTTCCTTTTGACAAGTCACACTCTTACGTTTGACTGAACACACTCTTCCCTTTGACAACACACACTCTTCCCTTTGACAACCCACACTCTTGCCTACAACACGCCCTCTTCCGTTTGAAAACACACATTCTTGCCTTTGACAACACACACTCTTCCCTTTGACAAGACGCCCTCTTCCCTTTGATAATGCACATTTCCCTTTGGAAATGCACACTCTTCCCTTTGATAACAGACACTCTTCGATTTGCCACCACACAATATTCGCTTTTACAACACCCACTCTTGCCTTTGACAACACACACTCTTCCGTTTGACAGCACACACTCTTCCCTTTGATAAAGCACACTGTTCAGTTTGACAACGCACACTCTTCCCTTTGACGGCACAGTCTTCCCTTTGACAACACACACTCTTCCCTTTGACAACACACCCTCTTGCATTTGACAACACACACTCTTTCCTTTGACAACACACACTTCCATTTGAAACCACACATTCTTCCCTTTTACAAAACCAACTCTTGCCTTTGACAAAACACACTCTTCCCTTTTACAACACCCACTCTTCCAATTGACACCACACACTCTTCCCTTATACAACACACACTCTTGCCTTTGACAACACACACTCTTCCCTTTGACAGCACACACTATTCCCTTTGACAACACACTCTTCCCTTTGACAACACACTCTTGACTTTGACAACACATACTCTTCCCTTTGACAACACATACTCTTCCCTTTGAAAACACATACTCTTCCCTTTGACTGAACACACTCTTCCCTTTGACAGCACACTCTTCCCTTTGATAACGCACATATTTTTCCTTTGGACAACACACTCTTCCCATTCACACCGCACACTCTTCCCTTTTACAACACTCATGCTTTTCTTTGACAACACTCACTCTTCCCTTTGACAACACACACTCTTCCCTTTGACGGCACAGTCTTCCCTTCAAAAACACACACTCTTCCCTTTCACAACACAAACTCTTCCCTTGAACAACACCGTCTTCCCATTTACAGCAGGCACTCTTAGCTATGACAACCCACACTCTTCCCTTTGAAAACACACACGCTTCCATTTGACAACCCACAATCTTTGTTTTTACAATACCCACTCTTGCCTTTGACAACACAAGCTCTTCCGTTTGACAGCACACACTCTTCCCTTTGATAAAGCACACTCTTCCCTTTGACGGCACAGTCTTTCTCTTTGACAACACACACTCTTCCCTTTGACAACACACAATCTTGCCTTTGACAACACACACTCTTTCCTTTGACAACACACACTTCCATTTGACACCACACATTCTTCCCTTTTCCAAAACCCACTCTTGCCTTTGACAACACACCCTCTTCCCTTTTATAACACCCACTCTTCCCTTTGACAACACACACTATTCCTTTTGACAAAGCATACACTTCCCTTTGACAACACACACTCTTCCCTTTGACTGAACACACTCTTCCCTTTGACAGCACACACTATTACTTTTGACAATGCATACTCTTCCCTTTGACAACACACACTCTTCCCTTTGACAAAATACACTCTTCCCTTTGACAACCCACACTCTTGCCTACAACACGCCCTCTTCCGTTTGAAAACACACATTCTTGCCTTTGACAACACACACTCTTCCCTTTGACAAGACGCCCTCTTCCCTTTGATAATGCACATTTCCCTTTGGAAATGCACACTCTTCCCTTTGATAACAGACACTCTTCGATTTGCCACCACACAATCTTCGCTTTTACAACACCCACTCTTGCCTTTGACAACACACACTCTTCCGTTTGACAGCACACACTCTTCCCTTTGATAAAGCACACTGTTCAGTTTGACAACGCACACTCTTCCCTTTGACGGCACAGTCTTCCCTTTGACAACACACACTCTTCCCTTTGACAACACACACTCTTGCATTTGACAACACACACTCTTTCCTTTGACAACACACACTTCCATTTGAAACCACACATTCTTCCCTTTTACAAAACCAACTCTTGCCTTTGACAAAACACACTCTTCCCTTTTACAAAACCCACTCTTCCAATTGACACCACACACTCTTCCCTTATACAACACACACTCTTGCCTTTGACAACACACACTCTTCCCTTTGACAGCACACACTATTCCCTTTGACAACACACTCTTCACTTTGACAACACACTCTTGACTTTGACAACGCACACTCTTCCCTTTGACAACATACACTCTTCCCTTTGATAACACACACTCTTCGATTTGCCACCACACAATCTTCGCTTTTACAACACCCACTCTTGCCTTTGACAACACACACTCTTCCGTTTGACAGCACACACTCTTCCCTTTGAAAAAGCACACTGTTCAATTTGACAACGCACACTCTTCCCTTTGACGGCTCAGTATTCCCTTTGACAACACACACTCTTCCCTTTGACAACACACACTCTTGCCTTTGACAACACACACTCTTTCCTTTGACAACACACACTTCCATTTGAAACCACACATTCTTCCCTTTTACAAAACCAACTCTTGCCTTTGACAAAACACACTCTTCCCTTTTACAACACCCACTCTTCCAATTGACACCACACACTCTTCCCTTATACAACACACACTCTTGCCTTTGACAACACACACTCTTCCCTTTGACAGCACACACTATTCCCTTTGACAACACACTCTTCCCTTTGACAACACACTCTTGACTTTGACAACACATACTCTTCCCTTTGACAACACATACTCTTCCCTTTGAAAACACATACTCTTCCCTTTGACTGAACACACTCTTCCCTTTGACAGCACACTCTTCCCTTTGATAACGCACATATTTTTCCTTTGGACAACACACTCTTCCCATTCACACCACACACTCTTCCCTTTTACAACACTCATGCTTTTCTTTGACAACACTCACTCTTCCCTTTGACAACACACACTCTTTCCTTTGACAGCACACACTCTTCCCTTCAAAAACACACACTCTTCCCTTTCACAACACAAACTCTTCCCTTGAACAACACCGTCTTCCCATTTACAGCAGGCACTCTTAGCTATGACAACCCACACTCTTCCCTTTGAAAACACACACGCTTCCATTTGACAACCCACAATCTTTGTTTTTACAATACCCACTCTTGCCTTTGACAACACAAGCTCTTCCGTTTGACAGCACACACTCTTCCCTTTGATAAAGCACACCGGTCAATTTCACAACGCACACTCTTCCCTTTGACGGCACAGTCTTCCCTTTGACAACACACACTCTTCCCTTTGACAACACACAATCTTGCCTTTGACAACACACACTCTTTCCTTTGACAACACACACTTCCATTTGACACCACACATTCTTCCCTTTTACAAAACCCACTCTTGCCTTTGACAACACACCCTCTTCCCTTTTATAACACCCAGTCTTCCCTTTGACAACACACACTATTCCTTTTTACAATGCATACTCTTCCCTTTGACAACACACACTCTTCCCTTTGACTGAACACACTCTTCCCTTTGACAGCACACACTATTACTTTTGACAATGCATACTCTTCCCTTTGACAACACACACTCTTCCCTTTGACTGAACACACTCTTCCCTTTGACAACACACACTCTTCCCTTTGACTGAACACACTCTTCCCTTTGACAGCACACACTATTACTTTTGACAATGCATACTCTTCCCTTTGACAACACACACTCTTCCCTTTGACAATACACACTCTTCCCTTTGATAACGCACACTCTTCCTTTTGACAAGTCACACTCTTACGTTTTACAACACACAATATTTCATTTGACAACGCACACTCTTCCCTTTGACAAAATACACTCTTCCCTTTGACAACCCACACTCTTGCTTACAACACGCCCTCTTCCGTTTGAAAACACACATTCTTGCCTTTGACAACACACACTCTTCCCTTTGACAAGACGCCCTCTTCCCTTTCATAATGCACATTTCCCTTTGGAAATGCACACTCTTCCCTTTGATAACAGACACTCTTCGATTTGCCACCACACAATCTTCGCTTTTACAACACCCACTCTTGCCTTTGACAACACACACTCTTCCGTTTGACAGCACACACTCTTCCCTTTGATAAAGCACACTGTTCAATTTGACAACGCACACTCTTCCCTTTGACGGCACAGTCTTCCCTTTGACAACACACACTCTTCCCTTTGACAACACACACTCTTCCCTTTGACAACACACACTCTTTCCTTTGACAACACACACTTCCATTTGAAACCACACATTCTTCCCTTTTTAAAAACCAACTCTTGCCTTTGACAAAACGCACTCTTCCCTTTTACAACACCCACTCTTCCAATTGACACCACACACTCTTCCCTTATACAACACACACTCTTCCCTTTGACAACACACACTATTCCCTTTGACAACACACTCTTCACTTTGACAACACACTCTTGACTTTGACAACGCATACTTTTCCCTTTGACAACACATACTCTTCCCTTTGAAAACACATACTCTTCCCTTTGACTGAACACACTCTTCCCTTTGACAGCACACTCTTCCCTTTGACAACGCACATATTTTTCCCTTGGACAACACACTCTTCCCATTCACACCACACACTCTTCCCTTTTACAACACTCATGCTTTTCTTTTACAACACTCACTCTTCCCTTTGACAACACACACTCTTCCCTTTGACAGCACACACTCTTCCCTTCAAAAACACACACTCTTCCCTTTCACAACACAAACTCTTCCCTTTAACAACACCATCTTCCCATTTACAGCACACACTCTTAGATATGACAACCCACACTCTTCCCTTTGAAAACACACACGCTTCCCTTTGACAACCCACAATCTTTGTTTTTACAACACCCACTCTTGCCTTTGACAACACAAGCTCTTCCGTTTGACAGCACACACTCTTCCCTTTGATAAAGCACACTGTTCAATTTCACAACGCACACTCTTCCCTTTGACGGCACAGTCTTCCCTTTGACAACACACACTCTTGCCTTTGACAACACACTCTTCCCTTTGACAACCCACACTCTTCCCTTTGACAACACACAATCTTGCCTTTGACAACACACACTCTTTCCTTTGACAACAAACACTTCCATTTGACACCATACATTCTTCCCTTTTACAAAACCCACTCTTGCCTTTGACAACACAACCTCTTCCCTTTTATAACACCCACTCTTCCCTTTGACAACACACACTCTTCCCTTTGACTGAACACACTCTTCCCTTTGACAGCACACACTATTACTTTTGACAATGCATACTCTTCCCTTTGACAACACACACTCTTCCCTTTGACTGAACACACTCTTCCCTTTGACAACACACACTCTTCCCTTTGACTGAACACACTCTTCCCTTTGACAGCACACACTATTACTTTTGACAATGCATACTCTTCCCTTTGACAACACACACTCTTCCCTTTGACTGAACACACTCTTCCCTTTGACAGCACACTCTTCCCTTTGACAACGCACACATTTTTCCTTTGGACAACACACTCTTCCCATTCACAGCACACATTCTTCCCTTTGACAACACTCATGCTTATCTTTGACAACACTCACTCTTCCCTTTGACAACACACACTCTTCCGTTTGACAGCACACACTCTTCCCTTTGATAAAGCACACTGTTCAATTTCACAACGCAGACTCTTCCCTTTGACGGCACAGTCTTCCCTTTGACAACACACACTCTTGCCTTTGACAACACACTCTTCCCTTTGACAACACACACTCTTACCTTTGACAGCACACAGTCTTCCCTTCAACAACACACACTCCTCCCTTTGACAATGCACACTCTTCCCTTTAACAACACCGTCTTCCCATTGACAGCACGCACGCTTCCTTTCGACAACACACTCTCTTCGCTTTGACAACACACACTATTTCGTTTGACAGCACACAGTCTTTCCTTTGACAGCACACTCTTTGCTTTGACAACACACCCTCTTCCGTTTTACAACACCCACTCTTCCATTTGACACCACACACTCTTCCCTTTTACAACACCCAGTCTTGCCTTTGACAACACACCCTCTTCCCTTATACAACACCCACTCTTCCGTTTGACACCACAGACTGTTCCCTTATACAACACACACTCTTGCCTTTGACAACGCACACTCTTCCTTTTGACAGCACACACTATTCCCTTTGACAACACACTCTTGCCTTTGACAACGCACACCCTTCCCTTTTACAACACCCACTCTTCCCTTTGACAACCCACAATCTTCCCTTTGACAACACACACTCTTGCCTTTGATAACACACACTCTTCCCTTTGACTGAACACACTCTTCCCTTTGACAACACACACTCTTCCCTTTGACTGAACACAGTCTTCCCTTTGACAGCACACACTATTACTTTTGACAATGCATACTCTTCCCTTTGACAACACACACTCTTCCCTTTGACAACACACACTATTACTTTTGACAATGCATACTCTTCCCTTTGACAACATACACTTTTCCCTTTGACTGAACACACTCTTCCCTTTGACAACACACACTCTTCCCTTTGACTGAACACACTCTTCCCTTTGACAGCACACACTATTACTTTTGACAATGCATACTCTTCCCTTTGACAACACACACTCTTCCCTTTGACAACACACACTCTTCCCTTTGATAACACACACTCTTCCTTTTGACAAGTCACACTCTTACGTTTTACAACACACAATATTTCATTTGACAACGCACACTCTTCCCTTTGACAACACACACTCTTGCCTTTGACAGCACACACTCTTCCCTTCAAAAACACACACTCTTCCCTTTCACAACACAAACTCTTCCCTTGAACAACACCGTCTTCCCATTTACAGCAGGCACTCTTAGCTATGACAACCCACACTCTTCCCTTTTACAACACTCATGCTTTTCTTTGACAACACTCACTCTTCCCTTTGACAACACACACTCTTCCCTTTGACGGCACAGTCTTCCCTTCAAAAACACACACTCTTCCCTTTCACCACACAAACTCTTCCCTTGAACAACACCGTCTTCCCATTTACAGCAGGCACTCTTAGCTATGACAACCCAGACTCTTCCCTTTGAAAACACACACGCTTCCATTTGACAACCCACAATCTTTGTTTTTACAATACCCACTCTTGCCTTTGACAACACAAGCTCTTCCGTTTGACAGCACACACTCTTCCCTTTGATAAAGCACACTCTTCCCTTTGACGGCACAGTCTTTCTCTTTGACAACACACACTCTTGCCTTTGACAACACACTCTTCCCTTTGACAACCCACACTCTTCCCTTTGACAACACACAATCTTGCCTTTGACAACACACACTCTTTCCTTTGACAACAAACACTTCCATTTGACACCATACATTCTTCCCTTTTACAAAACCCACTCTTGCCTTTGACAACACAACCTCTTCCCTTTTATAACACCCACTCTTCCCTTTGACAACACACACTCTTCCCTTTGACTGAACACACTCTTCCCTTTGACAGCACACACTATTACTTTTGACAATGCATACTCTTCCCTTTGACAACACACACTCTTCCCTTTGACTGAACACACTCTTCCCTTTGACAACACACACTCTTCCCTTTGACTGAACACACTCTTCCCTTTGACAGCACACACTATTACTTTTGACAATGCATACTCTTCCCTTTGACAACACACACTCTTCCCTTTGACTGAACACACTCTTCCCTTTGACAGCACACTCTTCCCTTTGACAACGCACACATTTTTCCTTTGGACAACACACTCTTCCCATTCACAGCACACATTCTTCCCTTTGACAACACTCATGCTTATCTTTGACAACACTCACTCTTCCCTTTGACAACACACACTCTTCCGTTTGACAGCACACACTCTTCCCTTTGATAAAGCACACTGTTCAATTTCACAACGCAGACTCTTCCCTTTGACGGCACAGTCTTCCCTTTGACAACACACACTCTTGCCTTTGACAACACACTCTTCCCTTTGACAACACACACTCTTACCTTTGACAGCACACAGTCTTCCCTTCAACAACACACACTCCTCCCTTTGACAATGCACACTCTTCCCTTTAACAACACCGTCTTCCCATTGACAGCACGCACGCTTCCTTTCGACAACACACTCTCTTCGCTTTGACAACACACACTATTTCGTTTGACAGCACACAGTCTTTCCTTTGACAGCACACTCTTTGCTTTGACAACACACCCTCTTCCGTTTTACAACACCCACTCTTCCATTTGACACCACACACTCTTCCCTTTTACAACACCCAGTCTTGCCTTTGACAACACACCCTCTTCCCTTATACAACACCCACTCTTCCGTTTGACACCACAGACTGTTCCCTTATACAACACACACTCTTGCCTTTGACAACGCACACTCTTCCTTTTGACAGCACACACTATTCCCTTTGACAACACACTCTTGCCTTTGACAACGCACACCCTTCCCTTTTACAACACCCACTCTTCCCTTTGACAACCCACAATCTTCCCTTTGACAACACACACTCTTGCCTTTGATAACACACACTCTTCCCTTTGACTGAACACACTCTTCCCTTTGACAACACACACTCTTCCCTTTGACTGAACACAGTCTTCCCTTTGACAGCACACACTATTACTTTTGACAATGCATACTCTTCCCTTTGACAACACACACTCTTCCCTTTGACAACACACACTATTACTTTTGACAATGCATACTCTTCCCTTTGACAACATACACTTTTCCCTTTGACTGAACACACTCTTCCCTTTGACAACACACACTCTTCCCTTTGACTGAACACACTCTTCCCTTTGACAGCACACACTATTACTTTTGACAATGCATACTCTTCCCTTTGACAACACACACTCTTCCCTTTGACAACACACACTCTTCCCTTTGATAACACACACTCTTCCTTTTGACAAGTCACACTCTTACGTTTTACAACACACAATATTTCATTTGACAACGCACACTCTTCCCTTTGACAACACACACTCTTGCCTTTGACAGCACACACTCTTCCCTTCAAAAACACACACTCTTCCCTTTCACAACACAAACTCTTCCCTTGAACAACACCGTCTTCCCATTTACAGCAGGCACTCTTAGCTATGACAACCCACACTCTTCCCTTTTACAACACTCATGCTTTTCTTTGACAACACTCACTCTTCCCTTTGACAACACACACTCTTCCCTTTGACGGCACAGTCTTCCCTTCAAAAACACACACTCTTCCCTTTCACCACACAAACTCTTCCCTTGAACAACACCGTCTTCCCATTTACAGCAGGCACTCTTAGCTATGACAACCCAGACTCTTCCCTTTGAAAACACACACGCTTCCATTTGACAACCCACAATCTTTGTTTTTACAATACCCACTCTTGCCTTTGACAACACAAGCTCTTCCGTTTGACAGCACACACTCTTCCCTTTGATAAAGCACACTCTTCCCTTTGACGGCACAGTCTTTCTCTTTGACAACACACACTCTTCCCTTTGATAACACACAATCTTGCCTTTGACAACACACACTCTTTCCTTTGACAACACACACTTCCATTTGACACCACACATTCTTCCCTTTTCCAAAACCCACTCTTGCCTTTGACAACACACCCTCTTCCCTTTTATAACACCCACTCTTCCCTTTGACAACACACACTATTCCTTTTGACAAAGCATACTCTTCCCTTTGACAACACACACTCTTCCCTTTGACTGAACACACTCTTCCCTTTGACAGCACACACTATTACTTTTGACAATGCATACTCTTCCCTTTGACAACACACACTCTTCCCTTTGACTGAACACACTCTTCCCTTTGACAACACACACTCTTCCCTTTGACTGAACACACTCTTCCCTTTGACAGCACACACTATTACTTTTGACAATGCATACTCTTCCCTTTGACAACACACACTCTTCCCTTTGACTGAACACACGCTTCCCTTTGACAACACACACTCTTCCCTTTGACTAAACACACTCTTCCCTTTGACAGCACACACTATTACTTTTGACAATGCATACTCTTCCCTTTGACAACACACACTCTTCCCTTTGACAACACACACTATTACTTTTGACAATGCATACTCTTCCCTTTGACAACACACACTCTTCCCTTTGACTGAACACACTCTTCCCTTTGACAACGCACACTCTTCCCTTTGACAACACACACTCTTCCCTTTGATAACGCACACTCTTCCTTTTGACAAGTCACACTCTTACGTTTTACAACACACAATATTTCATTTGACAACGCACACTCTTCCCTTTGACAAAATACACTCTTCCCTTTGACAACCCACACTCTTGCGTACAACACGCCCTCTTCCGTTTGAAAACACACATTCTTGCCTTTGACAACACACACTCTTCCCTTTGACAAGACGCCCTCTTCCCTTTCATAATGCACATTTCCCTTTGGAAATGCACACTCTTCCCTTTGATAACAGACACTCTTCGATTTGCCACCACACAATCTTCGCTTTTACAACACCCACTCTTGCCTTAGACAACACACACTCTTCCGTTTTACAGCACACACTCTTCCCTTTGATAAAGCACACTGTTCAATTTGACAACACACACTCTTTCCTTTGACAACACACACTTCCATTTGAAACCACACATTCTTCCCTTTTACAAAACCAACTCTTGCCTTTGACAAAACACACTCTTCCCTTTTACAACACCCACTCTTCCAATTGACACCACACACTCTTCCCTTATACAACACACACTCTTGCCTTTGACAACACACACTCTTCCCTTTGACAGCACACACTATTCCCTTTGACAACACACTCTTCCCTTTGACAACACACTCTTGACTTTGACAACACATACTCTTCCCTTTGACAACACATACTCTTCCCTTTGACAACACATACTCTTCCCTTTGAAAACACATACTCTTCCCTTTGACTGATCACACTCTTCCCTTTGACAGCACACTCTTCCCTTTGATAACGCACATATTTTTCCTTTGGACAACACACTCTTCCCATTCACACCACACACTCTTCCCTTTTACAACACTCATGCTTTTCTTTGACAACACTCACTCTTCCCTTTGACAACACACACTCTTTCCTTTGACAGCACACACTCTTCCCTTCAAAAACACACACTCTTCCCTTTCACAACACAAACTCTTCCCTTGAACAACACCGTCTTCCCATTTACAGCAGGCACTCTTAGCTATGACAACCCACACTCTTCCCTTTGAAAACACACACGCTTCCATTTGACAACCCACAATCTTTGTTTTTACAATACCCACTCTTGCCTTTGACAACACAAGCTCTTCCGTTTGACAGCACACACTCTTCCCTTTGATAAAGCACACTGTTCAATTTCACAACGCACACTCTTCCCTTTGACGGCACAGTCTTCCCTTTGACAACACACAATCTTGCCTTTGACAACACACACTCTTTCCTTTGACAACACACACTTCCATTTGACACCACACATTCTTCCCTTTTACAAAACCCACTCTTGCCTTTGACAACACACCCTCTTCCCTTTTATAACACCCACTCTTCCCTTTGACAACACACACTATTCCTTTTGACAATGCATACTCTTCCCTTTGACAACACACACTCTTCCCTTTGACTGAACACACTCTTCCCTTTGACAGCACACACTATTACTTTTGACAATGCATACTCTTCCCTTTGACAACACACACTCTTCCCTTTGACTGAACACACTCTTCCCTTTGACAACACACACTCTTCCCTTTGACTGAACACACTCTTCCCTTTGACAGCACACACTATTACTTTTGACAATGCATACTCTTCCCTTTGACAACACACACTCTTCCCTTTGACAACACACACTCTTCCCTTTGATAACGCACACTCTTCCTTTTGACAAGTCACACTCTTACGTTTTACAACACACAATATTTCATTTGACAACGCACACTCTTCCCTTTGACAAAATACACTCTTCCCTTTGACAACCCACACTCTTGCGTACAACACGCCCTCTTCCGTTTGAAAACACACATTCTTGCCTTTGACAACACACACTCTTCCCTTTGACAAGACGCCCTCTTCCCTTTCATAATGCACATTTCCCTTTGGAAATGCACACTCTTCCCTTTGATAACAGACACTCTTCGATTTGCCACCACACAATCTTCGCTTTTACAACACCCACTCTTGCCTTTGACAACACACACTCTTCCGTTTGACAGCACACACTCTTCCCTTTGATAAAGCACACTGTTCAATTTGACAACGCACACTCTTCCCTTTGACGGCACAGTCTTCCCTTTGACAACACACACTCTTCCCTTTGACAACACACACTCTTCCCTTTGACAACACACACTCTTTCCTTTGACAACACACACTTCCATTTGAAACCACACATTCTTCCCTTTTTAAAAAACCAACTCTTGCCTTTGACAAAACGCACTCTTCCCTTTTACAACACCCACTCTTCCAATTGACACCACACACTCTTCCCTTATACAACACACACTCTTCCCTTTGACAACACACACTATTCCCTTTGACAACACACTCTTCACTTTGACAACACACTCTTGACTTTGACAACGCAAACTTTTCCCTTTGACAACACATACTCTTCCCTTTGAAAACACATACTCTTCCCTTTGACTGAACATACTCTTCCCTTTGACAGCACACTCTTCCCTTTGACAACGCACATATTTTTCCCTTGGACAACACACTCTTCCCATTCACACCACACACTCTTCCCTTTTACAACACTCATGCTTTTCTTTTACAACACTCACTCTTCCCTTTGACAACACACACTCTTCCCTTTGACAGCACACACTCTTCCCTTCAAAAACACACACTCTTCCCTTTCACAACACAAACTCTTCCCTTTAACAACACCGTCTTCCCATTTACAGCACACACTCTTAGATATGACAACCCACACTCTTCCCTTTGAAAACACACACGCTTCCCTTTGACAACCCACAATCTTTGTTTTTACAACACCCACTCTTGCCTTTGACAACACAAGCTCTTCCGTTTGACAGCACACACTCTTCCCTTTGATAAAGCACACTGTTCAATTTCACAACGCACACTCTTCCCTTTGACGGCACAGTCTTCCCTTTGACAACACACACTCTTGCCTTTGACAACACACTCTTCCCTTTGACAACCCACACTCTTCCCTTTGACAACACACAATCTTGCCTTTGACAACACACACTCTTTCCTTTGACAACAAACACTTCCATTTGACACCATACATTCTTCCCTTTTACAAAACCCACTCTTGCCTTTGACAACACTACCTCTTCCCTTTTATAACACCCACTCTTCCCTTTGACAACACACACTCTTCCCTTTGACTGAACACACTCTTCCCTTTGACAGCACACACTATTACTTTTGACAATGCATACTCTTCCCTTTGACAACACACACTCTTCCCTTTGACTGAACACACTCTTCCCTTTGACAACACACACTCTTCCCTTTGACTGAACACACTCTTCCCTTTGACAGCACACACTATTACTTTTGACAATGCATACTCTTCCCTTTGACAACACACACTCTTCCCTTTGACTGAACACACTCTTCCCTTTGACAGCACACTCTTCCCTTTGACAACGCACACATTTTTCCTTTGGACAACACACTCTTCCCATTCACAGCACACATTCTTCCCTTTGACAACACTCATGCTTATCTTTGACAACACTCACTCTTCCCTTTGACAACACACACTCTTCCGTTTGACATCACACACTCTTCCCTTTGATAAAGCACACTGTTCAATTTCACAACGCACACTCTTCCCTTTGACGGCACAGTCTTCCCTTTGACAACACACAGTATTGCCTTTGACAACACACTCTTCCCTTTGACAACACACACTCTTACCTTTGACAGCACACAGTCTTCCCTTCAACAACACACACTCCCCCCTTTGACAATGCACACTCTTCCCTTTAACAACACCGTCTTCCCATTGACAGCACGCACGCTTCCTTTCGACAACACACTCTCTTCGCTTTGACAACACACACTATTTCGTTTGACAGCACACAGTCTTTCCTTTGACAGCACACTCTTTGCTTTGACAACACACCCTCTTCCGTTTTACAACACCCACTCTTCCATTTGACACCACACACTCTTCCCTTTTACAACACCCAGTCTTGCCTTTGACAACACACCCTCTTCCCTTATACAACACCCACTCTTCCGTTTGACACCACAGACTGTTCCCTTATACAACACACACTCTTGCCTTTAACAACGCACACTATTACTTTTGACAATGCATACTCTTCCCTTTGACAACACACACTCTTCCCTTTGACTGAACACACTCTTCCCTTTGACAACACACACTCTTCCCTTTGACTGAACACACTCTTCCCTTTGACAGCACACACTATTACTTTTGACAATGCATACTCTTCCCTTTGACAACACACACTCTTCCCTTTGACTGAACACACTCTTCCCTTTGACAGCACACTCTTCCCTTTGACAACGCACACATTTTTCCTTTGGACAACACACTCTTCCCATTCACAGCACACATTCTTCCCTTTGACAACACTCATGCTTATCTTTGACAACACTCACTCTTCCCTTTGACAACACACACTCTTCCGTTTGACAGCACACACTCTTCCCTTTGATAAAGCACACTGTTCAATTTCACAACGCACACTCTTCCCTTTGACGGCACAGTCTTCCCTTTGACAACACACACTCTTGCCTTTGACAACACACTCTTCCCTTTGACAACACACACTCTTACCTTTGACAGCACACAGTCTTCCCTTCAACAACACACACTCCTCCCTTTGATAATGCACACTCTTCCCTTTAACAACACCGTCTTCCCATTGACAGCACGCACGCTTCCTTTCGACAACACACTCTCTTCGCTTTGACAACACACACTATTTCGTTTGACAGCACACAGTCTTTCCTTTGACAGCACACTCTTTGCTTTGACAACACACCCTCTTCCGTTTTACAACACCCACTCTTCCATTTGACACCACACACTCTTCCCTTTTACAACACCCAGTCTTGCCTTTGACAACACACCCTCTTCCCTTATACAACACCCACTCTTCCGTTTGACACCACAGACTGTTCCCTTATACAACACACACTCTTGCCTTTAACAACGCACACTCTTCCTTTTGACAGCACACACTATTCCCTTTGACAACACACTCTTGCCTTTGACAACGCACACCCTTCCCTTTTACAACACCCACTCTTCCCTTTGACAACCCACAATCTTCCCTTTGACAACACACACTCTTGCCTTTGATAACACACACTCTTCCCTTTGACTGAACACACTCTTCCCTTTGACAACACACACTCTTCCCTTTGACTGAACACAGTCTTCCCTTTGACAGCACACACTATTACTTTTGACAATGCATACTCTTCCCTTTGACAACACACACTCTTCCCTTTGACAACACACACTATTACTTTTGACAATGCATACTCTTCCCTTTGACAACATACACTTTTCCCTTTGACTGAACACACTCTTCCCTTTGACAACACACACTCTTCCCTTTGACTGAACACACTCTTCCCTTTGACAGCACACACTATTACTTTTGACAATGCATACTCTTCCCTTTGACAACACACAGTCTTCCCTTTGACAACACACACTCTTCCCTTTGATAACACACACTCTTCCTTTTGACAAGTCACACTCTTACGTTTTACAACACACAATATTTCATTTGACAACGCACACTCTTCCCTTTGACAACACACACTCTTGCCTTTGACAGCACACTCTCTTCCCTTCAAAAACACACACTCTTCCCTTTCACAACACAAACTCTTCCCTTGAACAACACCGTCTACCCATTTACAGCAGGCACTCTTAGCTATGACAACCCACACTCTTCCCTTTGAAAACACACACGCTTCCATTTGACAACCCACAATCTTTGTTTTTACAATACCCACTCTTGCCTTTGACAACACAAGCTCTTCCGTTTGACAGCACACACTCTTCCCTTTGATAAAGCACACTCTTCCCTTTGACGGCACAGTCTTTCTCTTTGACAACACACACTCTTCCCTTTGACAACACACAATCTTGCCTTTGACAACACACACTCTTTCCTTTGACAACACACACTTCCATTTGACACCACACATTCTTCCCTTTTACAAAACCCACTCTTGCCTTTGACAACACACCCTCTTCCCTTTTATAACACCCACTCTTCCCTTTGACAACACACACTATTCCTTTTGACAAAGCATACTCTTCCCTTTGACAACACACACTCTTCCCTTTGACTGAACACAGTCTTCCCTTTGACAGCACACACTATTACTTTTGACAATGCATACTCTTCCCTTTGACAACACACACTCTTCCCTTTGACTGAACACACTCTTCCCTTTGACAACACACACCCTTCCCTTTGACTGAACACACTCTTCCCTTTGACAGCACACACTATTACTTTTGACAATGCATACTCTTCCCTTTGACAACACACACTCTTCCCTTTGACTGAACACACGCTTCCCTTTGACAACACACACTCTTCCCTTTGACTGAACACACTCTTCCCTTTGACAGCACACACTATTACTTTTGACAATGCATACTCTTCCCTTTGACAACACACACTCTTCCCTTTGACAACACACACTATTACTTTTGACAATGCATACTCTTCCCTTTGACAACACACACTCTTCCCTTTGACTGAACACACTCTTCCCTTTGACAACGCACACTCTTCCCTTTGACAACACACACTCTTCCCTTTGATAACGCACACTCTTCCTTTTGACAAGTCACACTCTTACGTTTTACAACACACAATATTTCATTTGACAACGCACACTCTTCCCTTTGACAAAATACACTCTTCCCTTTGACAACCCACACTCTTGCGTACAACACGCCCTCTTCCGTTTGAAAACACACATTCTTGCCTTTGACAACACACACTCTTCCCTTTGACAAGACGCCCTCTTCCCTTTCATAATGCACATTTCCCTTTGGAAATGCACACTCTTCCCTTTGATAACAGACACTCTTCGATTTGCCACCACACAATCTTCGCTTTTACAACACCCACTCTTGCCTTTGACAACACACACTCTTCCGTTTGACAGCACACACTCTTCCCTTTGATAAAGCACACTGTTCAATTTGACAACGCACACTCTTCCCTTTGACGGCACAGTCTTCCCTTTGACAACACACACTCTTCCCTTTGACAACACACACTCTTCCCTTTGACAACACACACTCTTTCCTTTGACAACACACACTTCCATTTGAAACCACACATTCTTCCCTTTTTAAAAACCAACTCTTGCCTTTGACAAAACGCACTCTTCCCTTTTACAACACCCACTCTTCCAATTGACACCACACACTCTTCCCTTATACAACACACACTCTTCCCTTTGACAACACACACTATTCCCTTTGACAACACACTCTTCACTTTGACAACACACTCTTGACTTTGACAACGCATACTTTTCCCTTTGACAACACATACTCTTCCCTTTGAAAACACATACTCTTCCCTTTCACTGAACACACTCTTCCCTTTGACAGCACACTCTTCCCTTTGACAACGCACATATTTTTCCCTTGGACAACACACTCTTCCCATTCACACCACACACTCTTCCCTTTTACAACACTCATGCTTTTCTTTTACAACACTCACTCTTCCCTTTGACAACACACACTCTTCCCTTTGACAGCACACACTCTTCCCTTCAAAAACACACACTCTTCCCTTTCACAACACAAACTCTTCCCTTTAACAACACCGTCTTCCCATTTACAGCACACACTCTTAGATATGACAACCCACACTCTTCCCTTTGAAAACACACACGCTTCCCTTTGACAACCCACAATCTTTGTTTTTACAACACCCACTCTTGCCTTTGACAACACAAGCTCTTCCGTTTGACAGCACACACTCTTCCCTTTGATAAAGCACACTGTTCAATTTCACAACGCACACTCTTCCCTTTGACGGCACAGTCTTCCCTTTGACAACACACACTCTTGCCTTTGACAACACACTCTTCCCTTTGACAACCCACACTCTTCCCTTTGACAACACACAATCTTGCCTTTGACAACACACACTCTTTCCTTTGACAACAAACACTTCCATTTGACACCATACATTCTTCCCTTTTACAAAACCCACTCTTGCCTTTGACAACACACCCTCTTCCCTTTTATAACACCCACTCTTCCCTTTGACAACACACACTCTTCCCTTTGACTGAACACACTCTTCCCTTTGACAGCACACACTATTACTTTTGACAATGCATACTCTTCCCTTTGACAACACACACTCTTCCCTTTGACTGAACACACTCTTCCCTTTGACAACACACACTCTTCCCTTTGACTGAACACACTCTTCCCTTTGACAGCACACACTATTACTTTTGACAATGCATACTCTTCCCTTTGACAACACACACTCTTCCCTTTGACTGAACACACTCTTCCCTTTGACAGCACACTCTTCCCTTTGACAACGCACACATTTTTCCTTTGGACAACACACTCTTCCCATTCACAGCACACATTCTTCCCTTTGACAACACTCATGCTTTTCTTTGACAACACTCACTCTTCCCTTTGACAACACACACTCTTCCGTTTGACAGCACACACTCTTCCCTTTGATAAAGCACACTGTTCAATTTCACAACGCACACTCTTCCCTTTGACGGCACAGTCTTCCCTTTGACAACACACACTCTTGCCTTTGACAAGACACTCTTCCCTTTGACAACACACACTCTTGCCTTTGACAACACACAGTCTTCCCTTCAAAAACACACACTCCTCCCTTTGATAAAGCACACTGTTCAATTTGACAACGCACACTCTTCCCTTTGACGGCACAGTCTTCCCTTTGACAACACACACTCTTGCCTTTGACAACACACTCTTCCCTTTGACAACACACACTCTTCCCTTTGACAGCACACAGTCTTCCCTTCAACAACACACACTCTTGCCTTTGACAACACACACTCTTCCCTTTGACACCACACATTCTTCCCTTTTCCAAAACCCACTCTTGCCTTTGACAACACACCCTCTTCCCTTTTATAACACCCACTCTTCCCTTTGACAACACACACTATTCCTTTTGACAAAGCATACTCTTCCCTTTGACAACACACACTCTTCCCTTTGACTGAACACACTCTTCCCTTTGACAGCACACACTATTACTTTTGACAATGCATACTCTTCCCTTTGACAACACACACTCTTCCCTTTGACTGAACACACTCTTCCCTTTGACAACACACACTCTTCCCTTTGACTGAACACACTCTTCCCTTTGACAGCACACACTATTACTTTTGACAATGCATACTCTTCCCTTTGACAACACACACTCTTCCCTTTGACTGAACACACGCTTCCCTTTGACAACACACACTCTTCCCTTTGACTGAACACACTCTTCCCTTTGACAGCACACACTATTACTTTTGACAATGCATACTCTTCCCTTTGACAACACACACTCTTCCCTTTGACAACACACACTATTACTTTTGACAATGCATACTCTTCCCTTTGACAACACACACTCTTCCCTTTGACTGAACACACTCTTCCCTTTGACAACACACACTCTTCCCTTTGACTGAACACACTCTTCCCTTTGACAGCACACACTATTACTTTTGACAATGCATACTCTTCCCTTTGACAACACACACTCTTCCCTTTGACAAGTCACACTCTTACGTTTTACAACACACAATATTTCATTTGACAACGCACACTCTTCCCTTTGACAAAATACACTCTTCCCTTTGACAACCCACACTCTTGCGTACAACACGCCCTCTTCCGTTTGAAAACACACATTCTTGCCTTTGACAACACACACTCTTCCCTTTGACAAGACGCCCTCTTCCCTTTGATAATGCACATTTCCCTTTGGAAATGCACACTCTTCCCTTTGATAACAGACACTCTTCGATTTGCCACCACACAATCTTCGCTTTTACAACACCCACTCTTGCCTTTGACAACACACACTCTTCCGTTTGACAGCACACACTCTTCCCTTTGATAAAGCACACTGTTCAATTTGACAACGCACACTCTTCCCTTTGACGGCACAGTCTTCCCTTTGACAACACACACTCTTCCCTTTGACAACACACACTCTTCCCTTTGACAACACACACTCTTTCCTTTGACAACACACACTTCCATTTGAAACCACACATTCTTCCCTTTTTAAAAAACCAACTCTTGCCTTTGACAAAACGCACTCTTCCCTTTTACAACACCCACTCTTCCAATTGACACCACACACTCTTCCCTTATACAACACACACTCTTCCCTTTGACAACACACACTATTCCCTTTGACAACACACTCTTCACTTTGACAACACACTCTTGACTTTGACAACGCATACTTTTCCCTTTGACAACACATACTCTTCCCTTTGAAAACACATACTCTTCCCTTTGACTGAACACACTCTTCCCTTTGACAGCACACTCTTCCCTTTGACAACGCACATATTTTTCCCTTGGACAACACACTCTTCCCATTCACACCACACACTCTTCCCTTTTACAACACTCATGCTTTTCTTTTACAACACTCACTCTTCCCTTTGACAACACACACTCTTCCCTTTGACAGCACACACTCTTCCCTTCAAAAACACACACTCTTCCCTTTCACAACACAAACTCTTCCCTTTAACAACACCGTCTTCCCATTTACAGCACACACTCTTAGATATGACAACCCACACTCTTCCCTTTGAAAACACACACGCTTCCCTTTGACAACCCACAATCTTTGTTTTTACAACACCCACTCTTGCCTTTGACAACACAAGCTCTTCCGTTTGACAGCACACACTCTTCCCTTTGATAAAGCACACTGTTCAATTTCACAACGCACACTCTTCCCTTTGACGGCACAGTCTTCCCTTTGACAACACACAATCTTGCCTTTGACAACACACACTCTTTCCTTTGACAACAAACACTTCCATTTGACACCATACATTCTTCCCTTTTACAAAACCCACTCTTGCCTTTGACAACACACCCTCTTCCCTTTTATAACACCCACTCTTCCCTTTGACAACACACACTCTTCCCTTTGACTGAACACACTCTTCCCTTTGACAGCACACACTATTACTTTTGACAATGCATACTCTTCCCTTTGACAACACACACTCTTCCCTTTGACTGAACACACTCTTCCCTTTGACAACACACACTCTTCCCTTTGACTGAACACACTCTTCCCTTTGACAGCACACACTATTACTTTTGACAATGCATACTCTTCCCTTTGACAACACACACTGTTCCCTTTGACTGAACACACTCTTCCCTTTGACAGCACACTCTTCCCTTTGACAACGCACACATTTTTCCTTTGGACAACACACTCTTCCCATTCACAGCACACATTCTTCCCTTTGACAACACTCATGCTTTTCTTTGACAACACTCACTCTTCCCTTTGACAACACACACTCTTCCGTTTGACAGCACACACTCTTCCCTTTGATAAAGCACACTGTTCAATTTCACAACGCACACTCTTCCCTTTGACGGCACAGTCTTCCCTTTGACAACACACACTCTTGCCTTTGACAACACACAGTCTTCCCTTCAAAAACACACACTCCTCCCTTTGATAAAGCACACTGTTCAATTTGACAACGCACACTCTTCCCTTTGACGGCACAGTCTTCCCTTTGACAACACACACTCTTGCCTTTGACAACACACTCTTCCCTTTGACAACACACACTCTTCCCTTTGACAGCACACAGTCTTCCCTTCAACAACACACACTCTTGCCTTTGACAACACACACTCTTCCCTTTGACACCACACATTCTTCCCTTTTCCAAAACCCACTCTTGCCTTTGACAACACACCCTCTTCCCTTTTATAACACCCACTCTTCCCTTTGACAACACACACTATTCCTTTTGACAAAGCATACTCTTCCCTTTGACAACACACACTCTTCCCTTTGACTGAACACACTCTTCCCTTTGACAGCACACACTATTACTTTTGACAATGCATACTCTTCCCTTTGACAACACACACTCTTCCCTTTGACTGAACACACTCTTCCCTTTGACAACACACACTCTTCCCTTTGACTGAACACACTCTTCCCTTTGACAGCACACACTATTACTTTTGACAATGCATACTCTTCCCTTTGACAACACACACTCTTCCCTTTGACTGAACACACGCTTCCCTTTGACAACACACACTCTTCCCTTTGACTGAACACACTCTTCCCTTTGACAGCACACACTATTACTTTTGACAATGCATACTCTTCCCTTTGACAACACACACTCTTCCCTTTGATAAAGCACACTATTACTTTTGACAATGCATACTCTTCCCTTTGACAACACACACTCTTCCCTTTGACTGAACACACTCTTCCCTTTGACAACACACACTCTTCCCTTTGACTGAACACACTCTTCCCTTTGACAGCACACACTATTACTTTTGACAATGCATACTCTTCCCTTTGACAACACACACTCTTCCCTTTGACAACACACACTCTTCCCTTTGATAACGCACACTCTTCCTTTTGACAAGTCACACTCTTACGTTTTACAACACACAATATTTCATTTGACAACGCACACTCTTCCCTTTGACAAAATACACTCTTCCCTTTGACAACCCACACTCTTGCGTACAACACGCCCTCTTCCGTTTGAAAACACACATTCTTGCCTTTGACAACACACACTCTTCCCTTTGACAAGACGCCCTCTTCCCTTTCATAATGCACATTTCCCTTTGGAAATGCACACTCTTCCCTTTGATAACAGACACTCTTCGATTTGCCACCACACAATCTTCGCTTTTACAACACCCACTCTTGCCTTTGACAACACACACTCTTCCGTTTGACAGCACACACTCTTCCCTTTGATAAAGCACACTGTTCAATTTGACAACGCACACTCTTCCCTTTGACGGCACAGTCTTCCCTTTGACAACACACACTCTTCCCTTTGACAACACACACTCTTCCCTTTGACAACACACACTCTTTCCTTTGACAACACACACTTCCATTTGAAACCACACATTCTTCCCTTTTTAAAAAACCAACTCTTGCCTTTGACAAACGCACTCTTCCCTTTTACAACACCCACTCTTCCAATTGACACCACACACTCTTCCCTTATACAACACACACTCTTCCCTTTGACAACACACACTCTTCCCTTTGACAACACACTCTTCACTTTGACAACACACTCTTGACTTTGACAACGCATACTTTTCCCTTTGACAACACATACTCTTCCCTTTGAAAACACATACACTTCCCTTTGACTGAACACACTCTTCCCTTTGACAGCACACTCTTCCCTTTGACAACGCACATATTTTTCCCTTGGACAACACACTCTTCCCATTCACACCACACACTCTTCCCTTTTACAACACTCATGCTTTTCTTTTACAACACTCACTCTTCCCTTTGACAACACACACTCTTCCCTTTGACAGCACACACTCTTCCCTTCAAAAACACACACTCTTCCCTTTCACAACACAAACTCTTCCCTTTAAAAACACCGTCTTCACATTTACAGCACACACTCTTAGATATGACAACCCACACTCTTCCCTTTGAAAACACACACGCTTCCCTTTGACAACCCACAATCTTTGTTTTTACAACACCCACTCTTGCCTTTGACAACACAAGCTCTTCCGTTTGACAGCACACACTCTTCCCTTTGATAAAGCACACTGTTCAATTTCACAACGCACACTCTTCCCTTTGATGGCACAGTCTTCCCTTTGACAACACACACTCTTGCCTTTGACAACACACTCTTCCCTTTGACAACCCACACTCTTCCCTTTGACAACACATAATCTTGCCTTTGACAACACACACTCTTTCCTTTGACAACAAACACTTCCATTTGACACCATACATTCTTCCCTTTTACAAAACCCACTCTTGACTTTGACAACACACCCTCTTCCCTTTTATAACACCCACTCTTCCCTTTGACAACACACACTCTTCCCTTTGACTGAACACACTCTTCCCTTTGACAGCACACACTATTACTTTTGACAATGCATACTCTTCCCTTTGACAACACACACTCTTCCCTTTGACTGAACACACTCTTACCTTTGACAACACACACTCTTCCCTTTGACTGAACACACTCTTCCCTTTGACAGCACACACTATTACTTTTGACAATGCATACTCTTCCCTTTGACAACACACACTCTTCCCTTTGACTGAACACACTCTTCCCTTTGACAGCACACTCTTCCCTTTGACAACGCACACATTTTTCCTTTGGACAACACACTCTTCCCATTCACAGCACACATTCTTCCCTTTGACAACACTCATGCTTTTCTTTGACAACACTCACTCTTCCCTTTGACAACACACACTCTTCCGTTTGACAGCACACACTCTTCCCTTTGATAAAGCACACTGTTCAATTTCACAACGCACACTCTTCCCTTTGACGGCACAGTCTTCCCTTTCACAACACACACTCTTGCCTTTGACAAGACACTCTTCCCTTTGACAACACACACTCTTGCCTTTGACAACACACAGTCTTCCCTTCAAAAACACACACTCCTCCCTTTGATAAAGCACACTGTTCAATTTGACAACGCACACTCTTCCCTTTGACGGCACAGTCTTCCCTTTGACAACACACACTCTTGCCTTTGACAACACACTCTTCCCTTTGACAACACACACTCTTACCTTTGACAGCACACAGTCTTTCCTTCAACAACACACACTCCTCCCTTTGACAATGCACACACTTCCCTTTAACAACACCGTCTTCCCATTGACAGCACGCACGCTTCCTTTCGACAACACACTCTCTTCGCTTTGACAACACACACTATTTCGTTTGACAGCACACAGTCTTTCCTTTGACAGCACACTCTTTGCTTTGACAACACACCCTCTTCCGTTTTACAACACCCACTCTTCCATTTGACACCACACACTCTTCCCTTTTACAACACCCAGTCTTGCCTTTGACAACACACCCTCTTCCCTTATACAACACCCACTCTTCCGTTTGACACCACAGACTGTTCCCTTATACAACACACACTCTTGCCTTTGACAACGCACACTCTTCCTTTTGACAGCACACACTATTCCCTTTGACAACACACTTTTGCCTTTGACAACGCACACCCTTCCCTTTTACAACACCCACTCTTCCCTTTGACAACCCACAATCTTCCCTTTGACAACACACACTCTTGCCTTTGATAACACACACTCTTCCCTTTGACTGAACACACTCTTCCCTTTGACAACACACACTCTTCCCTTTGACTGAACACAGTCTTCCCTTTGACAGCACACACTATTACTTTTGACAATGCATACTCTTCCCTTTGACAACACACACTCTTCCCTTTGACAACACACACTATTACTTTTGACAATGCATACTCTTCCCTTTGACTGAACACACTCTTCCCTTTGACAACACACACTCTTCCCTTTGACTGAACACACTCTTCCCTTTGACAGCACACACTATTACTTTTGACAATGCATACTCTTCCCTTTGACAACACACACTCTTCCCTTTGACAACACACACTCTTCCCTTTGATAACACACACTCTTCCTTTTGACAAGTCACACTCTTACGTTTTACAACACACAATATTTCATTTGACAACGCACACTCTTCCCTTTGACAACACACACTCTTGCCTTTGACAGCACACACTCTTCCCTTCAAAAACACACACTCTTCCCTTTCACAACACAAACTCTTCCCTTGAACAACACCGTCTTCCCATTTACAGCAGTCACTCTTAGCTATGACAACCCACACTCTTCCCTTTTACAACACTCATGCTTTTCTTTGACAACACTCACTCTTCCCTTTGACAACACACACTCTTCCCTTTGACGGCACAGTCTTCCCTTCAAAAACACACACTCTTCCCTTTCACCACACAAACTCTTCCCTTGAACAACACCGTCTTCCCATTTACAGCAGGCACTCTTAGCTATGACAACCCACACTCTTCCCTTTGAAAACACACACGCTTCCATTTGACAACCCACAATCTTTGTTTTTATAATACCCACTCTTGCCTTTGACATCACAAGCTCTTCCGTTTGACAGCACACACTCTTCCCTTTGATAAAGCACACTCTTCCCTTTGACGGCACAGTCTTTCTCTTTGACAACACACACTCTTCCCTTTGACAACACACAATCTTGCCTTTGACAACACACACTCTTTCCTTTGACAACACACACTTCCATTTGACACCACACATTCTTCCCTTTTCCAAAACCCACTCTTGCCTTTGACAACACACCCTCTTCCCTTTTATAACACCCACTCTTCCCTTTGACAACACACACTATTCCTTTTGACAAAGCATACTCTTCCCTTTGACAACACACACTCTTCCCTTTGACTGAACACACTCTTCCCTTTGACAGCACACACTATTACTTTTGACAATGCATACTCTTCCCTTTGACAACACACACTCTTCCCTTTGACTGAACACACTCTTCCCTTTGACAACACACACTCTTCCCTTTGACTGAACACACTCTTCCCTTTGACAGCACACACTATTACTTTTGACAATGCAAACTCTTCCCTTTGACAACACACACTCTTCCCTTTGACTGAACACACGCTTCCCTTTGACAACACACACTCTTCCCTTTGACTGAACACACTCTTCCCTTTGACAGCACACACTATTACTTTTGACAATGCATACTCTTCCCTTTGACAACACACACTCTTCCCTTTGACAACACACACTATTACTTTTGACAATGCATACTCTTCCCTTTGACAACACACACTCTTCCCTTTGACTGAACACACTCTTCCCTTTGACAACACACACTCTTCCCTTTGACTGAACACACTCTTCCCTTTGACAGCACACACTATTACTTTTGACAATGCATACTCTTCCCTTTGACAACACACACTCTTCCCTTTGACAACACACACTCTTCCCTTTGATAACGCACACTCTTCCTTTTGACAAGTCACACTCTTACGTTTTACAACACACAATATTTCATTTGACAACGCACACTCTTCCCTTTGACAAAATACACTCTTCCCTTTGACAACCCACACTCTTGCCTACAACACGCCCTCTTCCGTTTGAAAACACACATTCTTGCCTTTGACAACACACACTCTTCCCTTTGACAAGACGCCCTCTTCCCTTTGATAATGCACATTTCCCTTTGGAAATGCACACTCTTCTCTTTGATAACAGACACTCTTCGATTTGCCACCACACAATCTTCGCTTTTACAACACCCACTCTTGCCTTTGACAACACACACTCTTCCGTTTGACAGCACACACTCTTCCCTTTGATAAAGCACACTGTTCAGTTTGACAACGCACACTCTTCCCTTTGACGGCACAGTCTTCCCTTTGACAACACACACTCTTCCCTTTGACAACACACACTCTTGCCTTTGACAACACACACTCTTTCCTTTGACAACACACACTTCCATTTGAAACCACACATTCTTCCCTTTTACAAAACCAACTCTTGCCTTTGACAAAACACACTCTTCCCTTTTACAACACCTACTCTTCCAATTGACTGAACACACTCTTCCCTTTGACAGCACACACTATTACTTTTGACAATGCATACTCTTCCCTTTGACAACACACACTCTTCCCTTTGACTGAACACACTCTTCCCTTTGACAGCACACACTATTACTTTTGACAATGCATACTCTTCCCTTTGACAACACACACTCTTCCCTTTGACAACACACACTATTACTTTTGACAATGCATACTCTTCCCTTTGACAACACACACTCTTCCCTTTGACTGAACACACTCTTCCCTTTGACAACACACACTCTTCCCTTTGACTGAACACACTCTTCCCTTTGACAGCACACACTATTACTTTTGACAATGCATACTCTTCCCTTTGACAACACACACTCTTCCCTTTGACAACACACACTCTTCCCTTTGATAACGCACACTCTTCCTTTTGACAAGTCACACTCTTACGTTTTACAACACACAATATTTCATTTGACAACGCACACTCTTCCCTTTGACAAAATACACTCTTCCCTTTGACAACCCACACTCTTGCCTACAACACGCCCTCTTCCGTTTGAAAACACACATTCTTGCCTTTGACAACACACACTCTTCCCTTTGACAAGACGCCCTCTTCCCTTTGATAATGCACATTTCCCTTTGGAAATGCACACTCTTCCCTTTGATAACAGACACTCTTCGATTTGCCACCACACAATCTTCGCTTTTACAACACCCACTCTTGCCTTTGACAACACACACTCTTCCGTTTGACAGCACACACTCTTCCCTTTGATAAAGCACACTGTTCAGTTTGACAACGCACACTCTTCCCTTTGACGGCACAGTCTTCCCTTTGACAACACACACTCTTCCCTTTGACAACACACACTCTTGCCTTTGACAACACACACTCTTTCCTTTGACAACACACACTTCCATTTGAAACCACACATTCTTCCCTTTTACAAAACCAACTCTTGCCTTTGACAAAACACACTCTTCCCTTTTACAACACCCACTCTTCCAATTGACACCACACACTCTTCCCTTATACAACACACACTCTTGCCTTTGACAACACACACTCTTCCCTTTGACAGCACACACTATTCCCTTTGACAACACACTCTTCACTTTGACAACACACTCTTGACTTTGACAACGCATACTCTTCCCTTTGACAACACATACTCTTCCCTTTGAAAACACATACTCTTCCCTTTGACTGAACACACTCTTCCCTTTGACAGCACACTCTTCCCTTTGACAACGCACATATTTTTCCTTTGGACAACACACTCTTCCCATTCACAACGCACACTCTTCCCTTTGACGGCACAGTCTTCCCTTTGACAACACACACTCTTGCCTTTGACAACACACTCTTCCCTTTGACAACACACACTCTTGCCTTTGACAACACACAGTCTTCCCTTCAAAAACACACACTCCTCCCTTTGATAAAGCACACTGTTCAATTTGACAACGCACACTCTTCCCTTTGACGGCACAGTCTTCCCTTCAAAAACACACACTCTTCCCTTTCACAACACAAACTCTTCCCTTGAACAACACCGTCTTCCCATTTACAGCAGGCACTCTTAGCTATGACAACCCACACTCTTCCCTTTGAAAACACACACGCTTCCATTTGACAACCCACAATCTTTGTTTTTACAATACCCACTCTTGCCTTTGACAACACAAGCTCTTCCGTTTGACAGCACACACTCTTCCCTTTGATAAAGCACACTCTTCCCTTTGACGGCACAGTCTTTCTCTTTGACAACACACACTCTTCCCTTTGACAACACACAATCTTGCCTTTGACAACACACACTCTTTCCTTTGACAACACACACTTCCATTTGACACCACACATTCTTCCCTTTTACAAAACCCACTCTTGCCTTTGACAACACACCCTCTTCCCTTTTATAACACCCACTCTTCCCTTTGACAACACACACTATTCCTTTTGACAAAGCATACTCTTCCCTTTGACAACACACACTCTTCCCTTTGACTGAACACACTCTTCCCTTTGACAGCACACACTATTACTTTTGACAATGCATACTCTTCCCTTTGACAACACACACTCTTCCCTTTGACTGAACACACGCTTCCCTTTGACAACACACACTATTCCCTTTGACAACACTCTCTTCACTTTGACAACACACTCTTGACTTTGACAACGCATACTCTTCCCTTTGACAACACATACTCTTCCCTTTGAAAACACATACTCTTCCCTTTGACTGAACACACTCTTCCCTTTGACAGCACACTCTTCCCTTTGACAACGCACATATTTTTCCCTTGGACAACACACTCTTCCCATTCACAACGCAAACTCTTCCCTTTGACGGCACAGTCTTCCCTTTGACAACACACACTCTTGCCTTTGACAACACACTCTTCCCTTTGACAACACACACTCTTGCCTTTGACAACACACAGTCTTCCCTTCAAAAACACACACTCCTCCCTTTGATAAAGCACACTGTTCAATTTGACAACGCACACTCTTCCCTTTGACGGCACAGTCTTCCCTTTGACAACACACACTCTTGCCTTTGACAACACGCTCTTCCCTTTGACAACACACACTCTTACCTTTGACAGCACACAGTCTTCCCTTCAACAACACACACTCCTCCCTTTGACAATGCACACTCTTCCCTTTAACAACACCGTCTTCCCATTGACAGCACGCACACTTCCTTTCGACAACACACTCTCTTCGCTTTGACAACACACACTATTTCGTTTGACAGCACACAGTCTTTCCTTTGACAGCACACGCTTTGCTTTGACAACACACCCTCTTCCGTTTTACAACACCCACTTTTCCATTTGACACCACACACTATTCCCTTTTACAACACCCAGTCTTGCCTTTGACAACACACCCTCTTCCCTTATACAACACCCACTCTTCCGTTTGACACCACAGACTGTTCCCTTATACAACACACACTCTTGCCTTTGACAACGCACACTCTTCCCTTTGACAGCACACACTATTCCCTTTGACAACACACTCTTGCCTTTGACAACGCACACCCTTCCCTTTTACAACACCCACTCTTCCCTTTGACAACCCACAATCTTCCTTTTGACAACACACACTCTTGCCTTTGATAACACACACTCTTTCCTTAGACAGCACACACTCTTCCCTTTGAAAATGCACACTCTTCCCTTTGACAAAGCACACTCTTACGTTTTACAACACACACTATTCCATTTGACAAAGCACACTCTTCCCTTTGACAACACACACTCTTGCCTTTGACAACACACACACTTCCCTTTGACAACACACACTCTTGCCTTTGACAACACACACTCTTGCCTTTGACAACACACACTCTTCCCTTTGACAAGACGCCCTCTTCCCTTTCATAATGCACATTTCCCTTTGGAAATGCACACTCTTCCCTTTGATAACAGACACTCTTCGATTTGCCACCACACAATCTTCGCTTTTACAACACCCACTCTTCCCTTTGACGGCACAGTCTTCCCTTTGACAACACACACTCTTCCCTTTGACAACACACACTCTTCCCTTTGACAACACACACTCTTTCCTTTGACAACACACACTTCCATTTGAAACCACACATTCTTCCCTTTTTAAAAAACCAACTCTTGCCTTTGACAAAACGCACTCTTCCCTTTTACAACACCCACTCTTCCAATTGACACCACACACTCTTCCCTTATACAACACACACTCTTCCCTTTGACAACACACACTATTCCCTTTGACAACACACTCTTCACTTTGACAACACACTCTTGACTTTGACAACGCATACTTTTCCCTTTGACAACACATACTCTTCCCTTTGAAAACACATACTCTTCCCTTTGACTGAACACTCTTCCCTTTGACAGCACACTCTTCCCTTTGACAACGCACATATTTTTCCCTTGGACAACACACTCTTCCCATTCACACCACACACTCTTCCCTTTTACAACACTCATGCTTTTCTTTTACAACACTCACTCTTCCCTTTGACAACACACACTCTTCCCTTTGACAGCACACACTCTTCCCTTTAACAACACCGTCTTCCCATTTACAGCACACACTCTTAGATATGACAACCCACACTCTTCCCTTTGAAAACACACACGCTTCCCTTTGACAACCCACAATCTTTGTTTTTACAACACCCACTCTTGCCTTTGACAACACAAGCTCTTCCGTTTGACAGCACACACTCTTCCCTTTGATAAAGCACACTGTTCAATTTCACAACGCACACTCTTCCCTTTGACGGCACAGTCTTCCCTTTGACAACACACACTCTTGCCTTTGACAACACACTCTTCCCTTTGACAACCCACACTCTTCCCTTTGACAACACACAATCTTGCCTTTGACAACACACACTCTTTCCTTTGACAACTAACACTTCCATTTGACACCATACATTCTTCCCTTTTACAAAACCCACTCTTGCCTTTGACAACACACCCTCTTCCCTTTTATAACACCCACTCTTCCCTTTGACAACACACACTCTTCCCTTTGACTGAACACACTCTTCCCTTTGACAGCACACACTATTACTTTTGACAATGCATACTCTTCCCTTTGACAACACACACTCTTCCCTTTGACTGAACACACTCTTCCCTTTGACAACACACACTCTTCCCTTTGACTGAACACGCTCTTCCCTTTGACAGCACACACTATTACTTTTGACAATGCATACTCTTCCCTTTGACAACACACACTCTTCCCTTTGACTGAACACACTCTTCCCTTTGACAGCACACTCTTCCCTTTGACAACGCACACATTTTTCCTTTGGACAACACACTCTTCCCATTCACAGCACACATTCTTCCCTTTGACAACACTCATGCTTTTCTTTGACAACACTCACTCTTCCCTTTGACAACACACACTCTTCCGTTTCACAGCACACACTCTTCCCTTTGATAAAGCACACTGTTCAATTTCACAACGCACACTCTTCCCTTTGACGGCACAGTCTTCCCTTTGACAACACACACTCTTGCCTTTGACAAGACACTCTTCCCTTTGACAACACACACTCTTGCCTTTGACAACACACAGTCTTCCCTTCAAAAACACACACTCCTCCCTTTGATAAAGCACACTGTTCAATTTGACAACGCACACTCTTCCCTTTGACGGCACAGTCTTCCCTTTGACAACACACACTCTTGCCTTTGACAACACACTCTTCCCTTTGACAACACACACTCTTACCTTTGACAGCACACAGTCTTCCCTTCAACAACACACACTCCTCCCTTTGACAATGCACACTCTTCCCTTTAACAACACCGTCTTCCCATTGACAGCACGCATGCTTCCTTTCGACAACACACTCTCTTCGCTTTGACAACACACACTATTTCGTTTGACAGCACACAGTCTTTCCTTTGACAGCACACTCTTTGCTTTGACAACACACCCTCTTCCGTTTTACAACACCCACTCTTCCATTTGACACCACACACTCTTCCCTTTTACAACACCCAGTCTTGCCTTTGACAACACACCCTCTTCCCTTATACAACACCCACTCTTCCGTTTGACACCACAGACTGTTCCCTTATACAACACACACTCTTGCCTTTGACAACGCACACTCTTCCTTTTGACAGCACACACTATTCCCTTTGACAACACACTCTTGCCTTTGACAACGCACACCCTTCCCTTTTACAACACCCACTCTTCCCTTTGACAACCCACAATCTTCCCTTTGACAACACACACTCTTGCCTTTGATAACACACACTCTTCCCTTTGACTGAACACACTCTTCCCTTTGACAACACACACTCTTCCCTTTGACTGAACACAGTCTTCCCTTTGACAGCACACACTATTACTTTTGACAATGCATACTCTTCCCTTTGACAACACACACTCTTCCCTTTGACAACACACACTATTACTTTTGACAATGCATACTCTTCCCTTTGACAACATACACTCTTCCCTTTGACTGAACACACTCTTCCCTTTGACAACACACACTCTTCCCTTTGACTGAACACACTCTTCCCTTTGACAGCACACACTATTACTTTTGACAATGCATACTCTTCCCATTGACAACACACACTCTTCCCTTTGACAACACACACTCTTCCCTTTGATAACACACACTCTTCCTTTTGACAAGTCACACTCTTACATTTTACAACACACAATATTTCATTTGACAACGCACACTCTTCCCTTTGACAACACACACTCTTGCCTTTGACAGCACACACTCTTCCCTTCAAAAACACACACTCTTCCCTTTCACAACACAAACTCTTCCCTTGAACAACACCGTCTTCCCATTTACAGCAGGCACTCTTAGCTATGACAACCCACACTCTTCCCTTTTACAACACTCATGCTTTTCTTTGACAACACTCACTCTTCCCTTTGACAACACACACTCTTCCCTTTGACGGCACAGTCTTCCCTTCAAAAACAGACACTCTTCCCTTTCACCACACAAACTCTTCCCTTGAACAACACCGTCTTCCCATTTACAGCAGGCACTCTTAGCTATGACAACCCACACTCTTCCCTTTGAAAACACACACGCTTCCATTTGACAACCCACAATCTTTGTTTTTACAATACCCACTCTTGCCTTTGACAACACAAGCTCTTCCGTTTGACAGCACACACTCTTCCCTTTGATAAAGCACACTCTTCCCTTTGACGGCACAGTCTTTCTCTTTGACAACACACACTCTTCCCTTTGACAACACACAATCTTGCCTTTGACAACACACACTCTTTCCTTTGACAACACACACTTCCATTTGACACCACACATTCTTCCCTTTTCCAAAACCCACTCTTGCCTTTGACAACACACCCTCTTCCCTTTTATAACACCCACTCTTCCCTTTGACAACACACACTATTCCTTTTGACAAAGCATACTCTTCCCTTTGACAACACACACTCTTCCCTTTGACTGAACACACTCTTCCCTTTGACAGCACACACTATTACTTTTGACAATGCATACTCTTCCCTTTGACAACACACACTCTTCCCTTTGACTGAACACACTCTTCCCTTTGACAACACACACTCTTCCCTTTGACTGAACACACTCTTCCCTTTGACAGCACACACTATTACTTTTGACAATGCATACTCTTCCCTTTGACAACACACACTCTTCCCTTTGACTGAACACACGCTTCCCTTTGACAACACACACTCTTCCCTTTGACTGAACACACTCTTCCCTTTGACAGCACACACTATTACTTTTGACAATGCATACTCTTCCCTTTGACAACACACACTCTTCCCTTTGACAACACACACTATTACTTTTGACAATGCATACTCTTCCCTTTGACAACACACACTCTTCCCTTTGACTGAACACACTCTTCCCTTTGACAACACACACTCTTCCCTTTGACTGAACACACTCTTCCCTTTGACAGCACACACTATTACTTTTGACAATGCATACTCTTCCCTTTGACAACACACACTCTTCCCTTTGACAACACACACTCTTCCCTTTGATAACGCACACTCTTCCTTTTGACAAGTCACACTCTTACGTTTTACAACACACAATATTTCATTTGACAACGCACACTCTTCCCTTTGACAAAATACACTCTTCCCTTTGACAACCCACACTCTTGCGTACAACACGCCCTCTTCCGTTTGAAAACACACATTCTTGCCTTTGACAACACACACTCTTCCCTTTGACAAGACGCCCTCTTCCCTTTCATAATGCACATTTCCCTTTGGAAATGCACACTCTTCCCTTTGATAACAGACACTCTTCGATTTGCCACCACACAATCTTCGCTTTTACAACACCCACTCTTGCCTTTGACAACACACACTCTTCCGTTTGACAGCACACACTCTTCCCTTTGATAAAGCACACTGTTCAATTTGACAACGCACACTCTTCCCTTTGACGGCACAGTCTTCCCTTTGACAACACACACTCTTCCCTTTGACTGAACACACTCTTCCCTTTGACAGCACACACTATTACTTTTGACAATGCATACTCTTCCCTTTGACAACACACACTCTTCCCTTTGACTGAACACACGCTTCCCTTTGACAACACACACTCTTCCCTTTGACTGAACACACTCTTCCCTTTGACAGCACACACTATTACTTTTGACAATGCATACTCTTCCCTTTGACAACACACACTCTTCCCTTTGACAACACACACTATTACTTTTGACAATGCATACTCTTCCCTTTGACAACACACACTCTTCCCTTTGACTGAACACACTCTTCCCTTTGACAACACACACTCTTCCCTTTGACTGAACACACTCTTCCCTTTGACAGCACACACTATTACTTTTGACAATGCATACTCTTCCCTTTGACAACACACACTCTTCCCTTTGACAACACACACTCTTCCCTTTGATAACGCACACTCTTCCTTTTGACAAGTCACACTCTTACGTTTTACAACACACAATATTTCATTTGACAACGCACACTCTTCCCTTTGACAAAATACACTCTTCCCTTTGACAACCCACACTCTTGCGTACAACACGCCCTCTTCCGTTTGAAAACACACATTCTTGCCTTTGACAACACACACTCTTCCCTTTGACAAGACGCCCTCTTCCCTTTCATAATGCACATTTCCCTTTGGAAATGCACACTCTTCCCTTTGATAACAGACACTCTTCGATTTGCCACCACACAATCTTCGCTTTTACAACACCCACTCTTGCCTTTGACAACACACACTCTTCCGTTTGACAGCACACACTCTTCCCTTTGATAAAGCACACTGTTCAATTTGACAACGCACACTCTTCCCTTTGACGGCACAGTCTTCCCTTTGACAACACACACTCTTCCCTTTGACTGAACACACTCTTCCCTTTGACAGCACACACTATTACTTTTGACAATGCATACTCTTCCCTTTGACAACACACACTCTTCCCTTTGACTGAACACACGCTTCCCTTTGACAACACACACTCTTCCCTTTGACTGAACACACTCTTCCCTTTGACAGCACACACTATTACTTTTGACAATGCATACTCTTCCCTTTGACAACACACACTCTTCCCTTTGACAACACACACTATTACTTTTGACAATGCATACTCTTCCCTTTGACAACACACACTCTTCCCTTTGACTGAACACACTCTTCCCTTTGACAACACACACTCTTCCCTTTGACTGAACACACTCTTCCCTTTGACAGCACACACTATTACTTTTGACAATGCATACTCTTCCCTTTGACAACACACACTCTTCCCTTTGACAACACACACTCTTCCCTTTGATAACGCACACTCTTCCTTTTGACAAGTCACACTCTTACGTTTTACAACACACAATATTTCATTTGACAACGCACACTCTTCCCTTTGACAAAATACACTCTTCCCTTTGACAACCCACACTCTTGCGTACAACACGCCCTCTTCCGTTTGAAAACACACATTCTTGCCTTTGACAACACACACTCTTCCCTTTGACAAGACGCCCTCTTCCCTTTCATAATGCACATTTCCCTTTGGAAATGCACACTCTTCCCTTTGATAACAGACACTCTTCGATTTGCCACCACACAATCTTCGCTTTTACAACACCCACTCTTGCCTTTGACAACACACACTCTTCCGTTTGACAGCACACACTCTTCCCTTTGATAAAGCACACTGTTCAATTTGACAACGCACACTCTTCCCTTTGACGGCACAGTCTTCCCTTTGACAACACACACTCTTCCCTTTGACAACACACACTCTTCCCTTTGACAACACACACTCTTTCCTTTGACAACACACACTTCCATTTGAAACCACACATTCTTCCCTTTTTAAAAAACCAATTCTTGCCTTTGACAAAACGCACTCTTCCCTTTTACAACACCCACTCTTCCAATTGACACCACACACTCTTCCCTTATACAACACACACTCTTCCCTTTGACAACACACACTATTCCCTTTGACAACACACTCTTCACTTTGACAACACACTCTTGACTTTGACAACGCATACTTTTCCCTTTGACAACACATACTCTTCCCTTTGAAAACACATACTCTTCCCTTTGACTGAACACACTCTTCCCTTTGACAGCACACTCTTCCCTTTGACAACGCACATATTTTTCCCTTGCACAACACACTCTTCCCATTCACACCACACACTCTTCCCTTTTACAACACTCATGCTTTTCTTTTACAACACTCACTCTTCCCTTTGACAACACACACTCTTCCCTTTGACAGCACACACTCTTCCCTTCAAAAACACACACTCTTCCCTTTCACAACACAAACTCTTCCCTTTAACAACACCGTCTTCCCATTTACAGCACACACTCTTAGATATGACAACCCACACTCTTCCCTTTGAAAACACACACGCTTCCCTTTGACAACCCACAATCTTTGTTTTTACAACACCCACTCTTGCCTTTGACAACACAAGCTCTTCCGTTTGACAGCACACACTCTTCCCTTTGATAAAGCACACTGTTCAATTTCACAACGCACACTCTTCCCTTTGACGGCACAGTCTTCCCTTTGACAACACACACTCTTGCCTTTGACAACACACTCTTCCCTTTGACAACCCACACTCTTCCCTTTGACAACACACAATCTTGCCTTTGACAACACACACTCTTTCCTTTGACAACAAACACTTCCATTTGACACCATACATTCTTCCCTTTTACAAAACCCACTCTTGCCTTTGACAACACACCCTCTTCCCTTTTATAACACCCACTCTTCCCTTTGACAACACACACTCTTCCCTTTGACTGAACACACTCTTCCCTTTGACAGCACACACTATTACTTTTGACAATGCATACTCTTCCCTTTGACAACACACACTCTTCCCTTTGACTGAACACACTCTTCCCTTTGACAACACACACTCTTCCCTTTGACTGAACAAACTCTTCCCTTTGACAGCACACACTATTACTTTTGACAATGCATACTCTTCCCTTTGACAACACACACTCTTCCCTTTGACTGAACACACTCTTCCCTTTGACAGCACACTCTTCCCTTTAACAACGCACACATTTTTCCTTTGGACAACACACTCTTCCCATTCACAGCACACATTCTTCCCTTTGACAACACTCATGCTTTTCTTTGACAACACTCACTCTTCCCTTTGACAACACACACTCTTCCGTTTGACAGCACACACTCTTCCCTTTGATAAAGCACACTGTTCAATTTCACAACGCACACTCTTCCCTTTGACGGCACAGTCTTCCCTTTGACAACACACACTCTTGCCTTTGACAACACACTCTTCCCTTTGACAACCCACACTCTTCCCTTTGACAACACACAATCTTGCCTTTGACAACACACACTCTTTCCTTTGACAACAAACACTTCCATTTGACACCATACATTCTTCCCTTTTACAAAACCCACTCTTGCCTTTGACAACACACCCTCTTCCCTTTTATAACACCCACTCTTCCCTTTGACAACACACACTCTTCCCTTTGACTGAACACACTCTTCCCTTTGACAGCACACACTATTACTTTTGACAATGCATACTCTTCCCTTTGACAACACACACTCTTCCCTTTGACTGAACACACTCTTCCCTTTGACAACACACACTCTTCCCTTTGACTGAACAAACTCTTCCCTTTGACAGCACACACTATTACTTTTGACAATGCATACTCTTCCCTTTGACAACACACACTCTTCCCTTTGACTGAACACACTCTTCCCTTTGACAGCACACTCTTCCCTTTAACAACGCACACATTTTTCCTTTGGACAACACACTCTTCCCATTCACAGCACACATTCTTCCCTTTGACAACACTCATGCTTTTCTTTGACAACACTCACTCTTCCCTTTGACAACACACACTCTTCCGTTTGACAGCACACACTCTTCCCTTTGATAAAGCACACTGTTCAATTTGACAACGCACACTCTTCCCTTTGACGGCACAGTCTTCCCTTTGACAACACACACTCTTCCCTTTGACAACACACACTCTTCCCTTTGACAACACACACTCTTTCCTTTGACAACACACACTTCCATTTGAAACCACACATTCTTCCCTTTTTAAAAAACCAATTCTTGCCTTTGACAAAACGCACTCTTCCCTTTTACAACACCCACTCTTCCAATTGACACCACACACTCTTCCCTTATACAACACACACTCTTCCCTTTGACAACACACACTATTCCCTTTGACAACACACTCTTCACTTTGACAACACACTCTTGACTTTGACAACGCATACTTTTCCCTTTGACAACACATACTCTTCCCTTTGAAAACACATACTCTTCCCTTTGACTGAACACACTCTTCCCTTTGACAGCACACTCTTCCCTTTGACAACGCACATATTTTTCCCTTGCACAACACACTCTTCCCATTCACACCACACACTCTTCCCTTTTACAACACTCATGCTTTTCTTTTACAACACTCACTCTTCCCTTTGACAACACACACTCTTCCCTTTGACAGCACACACTCTTCCCTTCAAAAACACACACTCTTCCCTTTCACAACACAAACTCTTCCCTTTAACAACACCGTCTTCCCATTTACAGCACACACTCTTAGATATGACAACCCACACTCTTCCCTTTGAAAACACACACGCTTCCCTTTGACAACCCACAATCTTTGTTTTTACAACACCCACTCTTGCCTTTGACAACACAAGCTCTTCCGTTTGACAGCACACACTCTTCCCTTTGATAAAGCACACTGTTCAATTTCACAACGCACACTCTTCCCTTTGACGGCACAGTCTTCCCTTTGACAACACACACTCTTGCCTTTGACAACACACTCTTCCCTTTGACAACCCACACTCTTCCCTTTGACAACACACAATCTTGCCTTTGACAACACACACTCTTTCCTTTGACAACAAACACTTCCATTTGACACCATACATTCTTCCCTTTTACAAAACCCACTCTTGCCTTTGACAACACACCCTCTTCCCTTTTATAACACCCACTCTTCCCTTTGACAACACACACTCTTCCCTTTGACTGAACACACTCTTCCCTTTGACAGCACACACTATTACTTTTGACAATGCATACTCTTCCCTTTGACAACACACACTCTTCCCTTTGACTGAACACACTCTTCCCTTTGACAACACACACTCTTCCCTTTGACTGAACAAACTCTTCCCTTTGACAGCACACACTATTACTTTTGACAATGCATACTCTTCCCTTTGACAACACACACTCTTCCCTTTGACTGAACACACTCTTCCCTTTGACAGCACACTCTTCCCTTTAACAACGCACACATTTTTCCTTTGGACAACACACTCTTCCCATTCACAGCACACATTCTTCCCTTTGACAACACTCATGCTTTTCTTTGACAACACTCACTCTTCCCTTTGACAACACACACTCTTCCGTTTGACAGCACACACTCTTCCCTTTGATAAAGCACACTGTTCAATTTCACAACGCACACTCTTCCCTTTGACGGCACAGTCTTCCCTTTGACAACACACACTCTTGCCTTTGACAAGACACTCTTCCCTTTGACAACACACACTCTTGCCTTTGACAACACACAGTCTTCCCTTCAAAAACACACACTCCTCCCTTTGATAAAGCACACTGTTCAATTTGACAACGCACACTCTTCCCTTTGACGGCACAGTCTTCCCTTTGACAACACACACTCTTGCCTTTGACAACACACTCTTCCCTTTGACAACACACACTCTTACCTTTGACAGCACACAGTCTTCCCTTCAACAACACACACTCCTCCCTTTGACAATGCACACTCTTCCCTTTAACAACACCGTCTTCCCATTGACAGCACGCACGCTTCCTTTCGACAACACACTCTCTTCGCTTTGACAACACACACTATTCCCTTTGACAACACACTCTTCACTTTGACAACACACTCTTGACTTTGACAACGCATACTTTTCCCTTTGACAACACATACTCTTCCCTTTGAAAACACATACTCTTCCCTTTGACTGAACACACTCTTCCCTTTGACAGCACACTCTTCCCTTTGACAACGCACATATTTTTCCCTTGCACAACACACTCTTCCCATTCACACCACACACTCAACCCTTTTACAACACTCATGCTTTTCTTTTACAACACTCACTCTTCCCTTTGACAACACACACTCTTCCCTTTGACAGCACACACTCTTCCCTTCAAAAACACACACTCTTCCCTTTCACAACACAAACTCTTCCCTTTAACAACACCGTCTTCCCATTTACAGCACACACTCTTAGATATGACAACCCACACTCTTCCCTTTGAAAACACACACGCTTCCCTTTGACAACCCACAATCTTTGTTTTTACAACACCCACTCTTGCCTTTGACAACACAAGCTCTTCCGTTTGACAGCACACACTCTTCCCTTTGATAAAGCACACTGTTCAATTTCACAACGCACACTCTTCCCTTTGACGGCACAGTCTTCCCTTTGACAACACACACTCTTGCCTTTGACAACACACTCTTCCCTTTGACAACCCACACTCTTCCCTTTGACAACACACAATCTTGCCTTTGACAACACACACTCTTTCCTTTGACAACAAACACTTCCATTTGACACCATACATTCTTCCCTTTTACAAAACCCACTCTTGCCTTTGACAACACACCCTCTTCCCTTTTATAACACCCACTCTTCCCTTTGACAACACACACTCTTCCCTTTGACTGAACACACTCTTCCCTTTGACAGCACACACTATTACTTTTGACAATGCATACTCTTCCCTTTGACAACACACACTCTTCCCTTTGACTGAACACACTCTTCCCTTTGACAACACACACTCTTCCCTTTGACTGAACAAACTCTTCCCTTTGACAGCACACACTATTACTTTTGACAATGCATACTCTTCCCTTTGACAACACACACTCTTCCCTTTGACTGAACACACTCTTCCCTTTGACAGCACACTCTTCCCTTTAACAACGCACACATTTTTCCTTTGGACAACACACTCTTCCCATTCACAGCACACATTCTTCCCTTTGACAACACTCATGCTTTTCTTTGACAACACTCACTCTTCCCTTTGACAACACACACTCTTCCGTTTGACAGCACACACTCTTCCCTTTGATAAAGCACACTGTTCAATTTCACAACGCACACTCTTCCCTTTGACGGCACAGTCTTCCCTTTGACAACACACACTCTTGCCTTTGACAAGACACTCTTCCCTTTGACAACACACACTCTTGCCTTTGACAACACACAGTCTTCCCTTCAAAAACACACACTCCTCCCTTTGATAAAGCACACTGTTCAATTTGACAACGCACACTCTTCCCTTTGACGGCACAGTCTTCCCTTTGACAACACACACTCTTGCCTTTGACAACACACTCTTCCCTTTGACAACACACACTCTTACCTTTGACAGCACACAGTCTTCCCTTCAACAACACACACTCCTCCCTTTGACAATGCACACTCTTCCCTTTAACAACACCGTCTTCCCATTGACAGCACGCACGCTTCCTTTCGACAACACACTCTCTTCGCTTTGACAACACACCCTCTTCCGTTTTACAACACCCACTCTTCCATTTGACACCACACACTCTTCCCTTTTACAACACCCAGTCTTGCCTTTGACAACACACCCTCTTCCCTTATACAACACCCACTCTTCCGTTTGACACCACAGACTGTTCCCTTATACAACACACACTCTTACCTTTGACAACGCACACTCTTCCTTTTGACAGCACACACTATTCCCTTTGACAACACACTCTTGCCTTTGACAACGCACACCCTTCCCTTTTACAACACCCACTCTTCCCTTTGACAACCCACAATCTTCCCTTTGACAACACACACTCTTGCCTTTGATAACACACACTCTTCCCTTTGACTGAACACACTCTTCCCTTTGACAACACACACTCTTCCCTTTGACTGAACACACTCTTCCCTTTGACAGCACACACTATTACTTTTGACAATGCATACTCTTCCCTTTGACAACACACACTCTTCCCTTTGACAACACACACTATTACTTTTGACAATGCATACTCTTCCCTTTGACAACATACACTCTTCCCTTTGACTGAACACACTCTTCCCTTTGACAACACACACTCTTCCCTTTGACTGAACACACTCTTCCCTTTGACAGCACACACTATTACTTTTGACAATGCATACTCTTCCCTTTGACAACACACACTCTTCCCTTTGACAACACACACTCTTCCCTTTGATAACACACACTCTTCCTTTTGACAAGTCACACTCTTACGTTTTACAACACACAATATTTCATTTGACAACGCACACTCTTCCCTTTGACAACACACACTCTTGCCTTTGACAGCACACACTCTTCCCTTCAAAAACACACACTCTTCCCTTTCACAACACAAACTCTTCCCTTGAACAACACCGTCTTCCCATTTACAGCAGGCACTCTTAGCTATGACAACCCACACTCTTCCCTTTTACAACACTCATGCTTTTCTTTGACAACACTCACTCTTCCCTTTGACAACACACACTCTTCCCTTTGACGGCACAGTCTTCCCTTCAAAAACACACACTCTTCCCTTTCACCACACAAACTCTTCCCTTGAACAACACCGTCTTCCCATTTACAGCAGGCACTCTTAGCTATGACAACCCACACTCTTCCCTTTGAAAACACACACGCTTCCATTTGACAACCCACAATCTTTGTTTTTACAATACCCACTCTTGCCTTTGACAACACAAGCTCTTCCGTTTGACAGCACACACTCTTCCCTTTGATAAAGCACACTCTTCCCTTTGACGGCACAGTCTTTCTCTTTGACAACACACACTCTTCCATTTGACAACACACAATCTTGCCTTTGACAACACACACTCTTTCCTTTGACAACACACACTTCCATTTGACACCACACATTCTTCCCTTTTCCAAAACCCACTCTTGCCTTTGACAACACACCCTCTTCCCTTTTATAACACCCACTCTTCCCTTTGACAACACACACTATTCCTTTTGACAAAGCATACTCTTCCCTTTGACAACACACACTCTTCCCTTTGACTGAACACACTCTTCCCTTTGACAGCACACACTATTACTTTTGACAATGCATACTCTTCCCTTTGACAACACACACTCTTCCCTTTGACTGAACACACTCTTCCCTTTGACAACACACACTCTTCCCTTTGACTGAACACACTCTTCCCTTTGACAGCACACACTATTACTTTTGACAATGCATACTCTTCCCTTTGACAACACACACTCTTCCCTTTGACTGAACACACGCTTCCCTTTGACAACACACACTCTTCCCTTTGACTGAACACACTCTTCCCTTTGACAGCACACACTATTACTTTTGACAATGCATACTCTTCCCTTTGACAACACACACTCTTCCCTTTGACAACACACACTATTACTTTTGACAATGCATACTCTTCCCTTTGACAACACACACTCTTCCCTTTGACTGAACACACTCTTCCCTTTGACAACACACACTCTTCCCTTTGACTGAACACACTCTTCCCTTTGACAGCACACACTATTACTTTTGACAATGCATACTCTTCCCTTTGACAACACACACTCTTCCCTTTGACAACACACACTCTTCCCTTTGATAACGCACACTCTTGCCTACAACACGCCCTCTTCCGTTTGAAAACACACATTCTTGCCTTTGACAACACACACTCTTCCCTTTGACAAGACGCCCTCTTCCCTTTGATAATGCACATTTCCCTTTGGAAATGCACACTCTTCCCTTTGATAACAGACACTCTTCGATTTGCCACCACACAATGTTCGCTTTTACAACACCCACTCTTGCCTTTGACAACACACACTCTTCCGTTTGACAGCACACACTCTTCCCTTTGATAAAGCACACTGTTCAGTTTGACAACGCACACTCTTCCCTTTGACGGCACAGTCTTCCCTTTGACAACACACACTCTTCCCTTTGACAACACACACTCTTGCCTTTGACAACACACACTCTTTCCTTTGACAACACACACTTCCATTTGAAACCACACATTCTATCCTTTTACAAAACCAACTCTTGCCTTTGACAAAACACACTCTTCCCTTTTACAACACCCACTCTTCCAATTGACACCACACACTCTTCCCTTATACAACACACACTCTTGCCTTTGACAACACACACTCTTCCCTTTGACAGCACACACTATTCCCTTTGACAACACACTCTTCACTTTGACAACACACTCTTGACTTTGACAACGCATACTCTTCCCTTTGACAACACATACTCTTCCCTTTGAAAACACATACTCTTCCCTTTGACTGAACACACTCTTCCCTTTGACAGCACACTCTTCCCTTTGACAACGCACATATTTTTCCCTTGGACAACACACTCTTCCCATTCACAACGCACACTCTTCCCTTTGACGGCACAGTCTTCCCTTTGACAACACACACTCTTGCCTTTGACAACACACTCTTCCCTTTGACAACACACACTCTTGCCTTTGACAACACACACTCTTCCCTTTGACTGAACACACTCTTCCCTTTGACAACACACACTCTTCCCTTTGACTGAACACACTCTTCCCTTTGACAGCACACACTATTACTTTTGACAATGCATACTCTTCCCTTTGACAACACACACTCTTCCCTTTGACAACACACACTCTTCCCTTTGATAAAGCACACTGTTCAATTTGACAACGCACACTCTTCCCTTTGACGGCACAGTCTTCCCTTCAAAAACACACACTCTTCCCTTTCACAACACAAACTCTTCCCTTGAACAACACCGTCTTCCCATTTACAGCAGGCACTCTTAGCTATGACAACCCACACTCTTCCCTTTGAAAACACACACGCTTCCATTTGACAACCCACAATCTTTGTTTTTACAATACCCACTCTTGCCTTTGACAACACAAGCTCTTCCGTTTGACAGCACACACTCTTCCCTTTGATAAAGCACACTCTTCCCTTTGACGGCACAGTCTTTCTCTTTGACAACACACACTCTTCCCTTTGACAACACACAATCTTGCCTTTGACAACACACATTCTTTCCTTTGACAACACACACTTCCATTTGACACCACACATTCTTCCCTTTTACAAAACCCACTCTTGCCTTTGACAACACACCCTCTTCCCTTTTATAACACCCACTCTTCCCTTTGACAACACACACTATTCCTTTTGACAAAGCATACTCTTCCCTTTGACAACACACACTCTTCCCTTTGACTGAACACACTCTTCCCTTTGACAGCACACACTATTACTTTTGACAATGCATACTCTTCCCTTTGACAACACACACTCTTCCCTTTGACTGAACACACGCTTCCCTTTGACAACACACACTATTCCCTTTGACAACACTCTCTTCACTTTGACAACACACTCTTGACTTTGACAACGCATACTCTTCCCTTTGACAACACATACTCTTCCCTTTGAAAACACATACTCTTCCCTTTGACTGAACACACTCTTCCCTTTGACAGCACACTCTTCCCTTTGACAACGCACATATTTTTCCCTTGGACAACACACTCTTCCCATTCACAACGCACACTCTTCCCTTTGACGGCACAGTCTTCCCTTTGACAACACACACTCTTGCCTTTGACAACACACTCTTCCCTTTGACAACACACACTCTTGCCTTTGACAACACACAGTCTTCCCTTCAAAAACACACACTCCTCCCTTTGATAAAGCACACTGTTCAATTTGACAACGCACACTCTTCCCTTTGACGGCACAGTCTTCCCTTTGACAACACACACTCTTGCCTTTGACAACACGCTCTTCCCTTTGACAACACACACTCTTGCCTTTGACAGCACACAGTCTTCCCTTCAACAACACACACTCCTCCCTTTGACAATGCACACTCTTCCCTTTAACAACACCGTCTTCCCATTGACAGCACGCACACTTCCTTTCGACAACACACTCTCTTCGCTTTGACAACACACACTATTTCGTTTGACAGCACACAGTCTTTCCTTTGACAGCACACTCTTTGCTTTGACAACACACCCTCTTCCGTTTTACAACACCCACTTTTCCATTTGACACCACACACTATTCCCTTTTACAACACCCAGTCTTGCCTTTGACAACACACCCTCTTCCCTTATACAACACCCACTCTTCCGTTTGACACCACAGACTGTTCCCTTATACAACACACACTCTTGCCTTTGACAACGCACACTCTTCCCTTTGACAGCACACACTATTCCCTTTGACAACACACTCTTGCCTTTGACAACGCACACCCTTCCCTTTTACAACACCCACTCTTCCCTTTGACAACCCACAATCTTCCTTTTGACAACACACACTCTTGCCTTTGATAACACACACTCTTTCCTTAGACAGCACACACTCTTCCCTTTGAAAATGCACACTCTTCCCTTTGACAAAGCACACTCTTACGTTTTACAACACACACTATTCCATTTGACAAAGCACACTCTTCCCTTTGACAACACACACTCTTGCCTTTGACAACACACACACTTCCCTTTGACAACACACACTCTTGCCTTTGACAACAAACACTCTTGCCTTTGACAACACACACTCTTCCCTTTGACAAGACGCCCTCTTCCCTTTGATAATGCACATTTCCCTTTGGAAATGCATACTCTTCCCTTTGATAACAGACACTCTTCGATTTGCCACCACACAATCTTCGCTTTTACAACACCCACTCTTGCCTTTGACAACACACACTCTTCCATTTGACAGCACACACTCTTCCCTTTGATAAAGCACACTGTTCAATTTGACAATGCACACTCTTCCCTTTGACGGCACAGTCTTCCCTTTGACAACACACACTCTTCCCTTTGACAACACACACTCTTGCCTTTGACAACACACACTCTTTCCTTTGACAACACACACTTCCATTTGAAACCACACATTCTTCCCTTTTACAAAACCAACTCTTGCCTTTGACAAAACACACTCTTCCCTTTTACAACACCCACTCTTCCAATTGACACCACACACTCTTCCCTTATACAACACACACTCTTGCCTTTGACAACACACACTCTTCCCTTTGACAGCACACACTATTCCCTTTGACAACACACTCTTCACTTTGACAACACACTCTTGACTTTGACAACGCATACTCTTCCCTTTGACAACACATACTCTTCCCTTTGAAAACACATACTCTTCCCTTTGACTGAACACACTCTTCCCTTTGACAGCACACTCTTCCCTTTGACAACGCACATATTTTTCCCTTGGACAACACACTCTTCCCATTCACAACGCACACTCTTCCCTTTGACGGCACAGTCTTCCCTTTGACAACACACACTCTTGCCTTTGACAACACACTCTTCCCTTTGACAACACACACTCTTGCCTTTGACAACACACAGTCTTCCCTTCAAAAACACACACTCCTCCCTTTGATAAAGCACACTGTTCAATTTGACAACGCACACTCTTCCCTTTGACGGCACAGTCTTCCCTTTGACAACACACACTCTTGCCTTTGACAACACGCTCTTCCCTTTGACAACACACACTCTTGCCTTTGACAGCACACAGTCTTCCCTTCAACAACACACACTCCTCCCTTTGACAATGCACACTCTTCCCTTTAACAACACCGTCTTCCCATTGACAGCACGCACACTTCCTTTCGACAACACACTCTCTTCGCTTTGACAACACACACTATTTCGTTTGACAGCACACAGTCTTTCCTTTGACAGCACACTCTTTGCTTTGACAACACACCCTCTTCCGTTTTACAACACCCACTTTTCCATTTGACACCACACACTATTCCCTTTTACAACACCCAGTCTTGCCTTTGACAACACACCCTCTTCCCTTATACAACACCCACTCTTCCGTTTGACACCACAGACTGTTCCCTTATACAACACACACTCTTGCCTTTGACAACGCACACTCTTCCCTTTGACAGCACACACTATTCCCTTTGACAACACACTCTTGCCTTTGACAACGCACACCCTTCCCTTTTACAACACCCACTCTTCCCTTTGACAACCCACAATCTTCCTTTTGACAACACACACTCTTGCCTTTGATAACACACACTCTTTCCTTAGACAGCACACACTCTTCCCTTTGAAAATGCACACTCTTCCCTTTGACAAAGCACACTCTTACGTTTTACAACACACACTATTCCATTTGACAAAGCACACTCTTCCCTTTGACAACACACACTCTTGCCTTTGACAACACACACACTTCCCTTTGACAACACACACTCTTGCCTTTGACAACAAACACTCTTGCCTTTGACAACACACACTCTTCCCTTTGACAAGACGCCCTCTTCCCTTTGATAATGCACATTTCCCTTTGGAAATGCATACTCTTCCCTTTGATAACAGACACTCTTCGATTTGCCACCACACAATCTTCGCTTTTACAACACCCACTCTTGCCTTTGACAACACACACTCTTCCATTTGACAGCACACACTCTTCCCTTTGATAAAGCACACTGTTCAATTTGACAATGCACACTCTTCCCTTTGACGGCACAGTCTTCCCTTTGACAACACACACTCTTCCCTTTGACAACACACACTCTTGCCTTTGACAACACACACTCTTTCCTTTGACAACACACACTTCCATTTGAAACCACACATTCTTCCCTTTTACAAAACCAACTCTTGCCTTTGACAAAACACACTCTTCCCTTTTACAACACCCACTCTTCCAATTGACACCACACACTCTTCCCTTATACAACACACACTCTTGCCTTTGACAACACACACTCTTCCCTTTGACAGCACACACTATTCCCTTTGACAACACACTCTTCACTTTGACAACACACTCTTGACTTTGACAACGCATACTCTTCCCTTTGACAACACATACTCTTCCCTTTGAAAACACATACTCTTCCCTTTGACTGAACACACTCTTCCCTTTGACAGCACACTCTTCCCTTTGACAACGCACATATTTTTCCCTTGGACAACACACTCTTCCCATTCACAACGCACACTCTTCCCTTTGACGGCACAGTCTTCCCTTTGACAACACACACTCTTGCCTTTGACAACACACTCTTCCCTTTGACAACACACACTCTTGCCTTTGACAACACACAGTCTTCCCTTCAAAAACACACACTCCTCCCTTTGATAAAGCACACTGTTCAATTTGACAACGCACACTCTTCCCTTTGACGGCACAGTCTTCCCTTTGACAACACACACTCTTGCCTTTGACAACACACTCTTCCCTTTGACAACACACACTCTTACCTTTGACAGCACACAGTCTTCCCTTCAACAACACACACTCCTCCCTTTGACAATGCACACTCTTCCCTTTAACAACACCGTCTTCCCATTGACAGCACGCACACTTCCTTTCGACAACACACTCTCTTCGCTTTGACAACACACACTATTTCGTTTGACAGCACACAGTCTTTCCTTTGACAGCACACTCTTTGCTTTGACAACACACCCTCTTCCGTTTTACAACACCCACTTTTCCATTTGACACCACACACTCTTCCCTTTTACAACACCCAGTCTTGCCTTTGACAACACACCCTCTTCCCTTATACAACACCCACTCTTCCGTTTGACACCACAGACTGTTCCCTTATACAACACACACTCTTGCCTTTGACAACGCACACTCTTCCCTTTGACAGCACACACTATTCCCTTTGACAACACACTCTTGCCTTTGACAACGCACACCCTTCCCTTTTACAACACCCACTCTTCCCTTTGACAACCCACAATCTTCCCTTTGACAACACACACTCTTGCCTTTGATAACACACACTCTTTCCTTAGACAGCACACACTCTTCCCTTTGACAACACACACTCTTGCCTTTGACAACACACACTCTTGCCTTTGACAACACACAGTCTTCCCTTCAAAAACACACACTCCTCCCTTTGATAAAGCACACTGTTCAATTTGACAACGCACACTCTTCCCTTTGACGGCACAGTCTTCCCTTTGACAACACACACTCTTGCCTTTGACAACACACTCTTCCCTTTGACAACACACACTCTTCCCTTTGACAGCACACAGTCTTACCTTCAACAACACACACTCCTCCCTTTGACAATGCACACTCTTCCCTTTAACAACACCGTCTTCCCATTGACAGCACGCACGCTTCCTTTCGACAACACACTCTCTTCCCTTTTACAACACACACTATTTCGTTTGACAGCACACAGTCTTTCCTTTGACAGCACACTCTTTGCTTTGACAACACACCCTCTTCCGTTTTACAACACCCACTCTTCCATTTGACACCACACACTCTTCCCTTTTACAACACCCAGTCTTGCCTTTTACAACACACCCTCTTCCCTTATACAACACCCACTCTTCCGTTTAACACCACAGACTGTTCCCTTTTACAACACACACTCTTGCCTTTGACAACGCACACTCTTCCCTTTGACAGCACACACTATTCCCTTTGACAACACACTCTTGCCTTTGACAACGCACACCCTTCCCTTTTACAACACCCACTCTTCCCTTTGACAACCCACAATCTTCCCTTTGACAACACACACTCTTGTCTTTGATAACACACACTCTTCCCTTTGACTGAACACACTCTTCCCTTTGACAACACACACTCTTCCCTTTGACTGAACACACTCTTCCCTTTGACAGCACACACTATTACTTTTGACAATGCATACTCTTCCCTTTGACAACACACACTCTTGCCTTTGACAACACACTCTTCCCTTTGACAACACACACTCTTACCTTTGACAGCACACAGTCTTCCCTTCAACAACACACACTCCTCCCTTTGACAATGCACACTCTTCCCTTTAACAACACCGTCTTCCCATTGACAGCACGCACACTTCCTTTCGACAACACACTCTCTTCGCTTTGACAACACACACTATTTCGTTTGACAGCACACAGTCTTTCCTTTGACAGCACACTCTTTGCTTTGACAACACACCCTCTTCCGTTTTACAACACCCACTTTTCCATTTGACACCACACACTCTTCCCTTTTACAACACCCAGTCTTGCCTTTGACAACACACCCTCTTCCCTTATACAACACCCACTCTTCCGTTTGACACCACAGACTGTTCCCTTATACAACACACACTCTTGCCTTTGACAACGCACACTCTTCCCTTTGACAGCACACACTATTCCCTTTGACAACACACTCTTGCATTTGACAACGCACACCCTTCCCTTTTACAACACCCACTCTTCCCTTTGACAACCCACAATCTTCCCTTTGACAACACACACTCTTGCCTTTGATAACACACACTCTTTCCTTAGACAGCACACACTCTTCCCTTTGACAACACACACTCTTGCCTTTGACAACACACACTCTTGCCTTTGACAACACACAGTCTTCCCTTCAAAAACACACACTCCTCCCTTTGATAAAGCACACTGTTCAATTTGACAACGCACACTCTTCCCTTTGACGGCACAGTCTTCCCTTTGACAACACACACTCTTGCCTTTGACAACACACTCTTCCCTTTGACAACACACACTCTTCCCTTTGACAGCACACAGTCTTACCTTCAACAACACACACTCCTCCCTTTGACAATGCACACTCTTCCCTTTAACAACACCGTCTTCCCATTGACAGCACGCACGCTTCCTTTCGACAACACACTCTCTTCCCTTTTACAACACACACTATTTCGTTTGACAGCACACAGTCTTTCCTTTGACAGCACACTCTTTGCTTTGACAACACACCCTCTTCCGTTTTACAACACCCACTCTTCCATTTGACACCACACACTCTTCCCTTTTACAACACCCAGTCTTGCCTTTTACAACACACCCTCTTCCCTTATACAACACCCACTCTTCCGTTTAACACCACAGACTGTTCCCTTTTACAACACACACTCTTGCCTTTGACAACGCACACTCTTCCCTTTGACAGCACACACTATTCCCTTTGACAACACACTCTTGCCTTTGACAACGCACACCCTTCCCTTTTACAACACCCACTCTTCCCTTTGACAACCCACAATCTTCCCTTTGACAACACACACTCTTGTCTTTGATAACACACACTCTTCCCTTTGACTGAACACACTCTTCCCTTTGACAACACACACTCTTCCCTTTGACTGAACACACTCTTCCCTTTGACAGCACACACTATTACTTTTGACAATGCATACTCTTCCCTTTGACAACACACACTCTTCCCTTTGACAACACACACTATTACTTTTGACAATGCATACTCTTCCCTTTGACAACACACACTCTTCCCTTTGACTGAACACACTCTTCCCTTTGACAACACACACTCTTCCCTTTGACTGAACACACTCTTCCCTTTGACAGCACACACTATTACTTTTGACAATGCATACTCTTCCCTTTGACAACACACACTCTTCCCTTTGACAACACACACTCTTCCCTTTGATAACGCACACTCTTCCTTTTGACAAGTCACACTCTTACGTTTTACAACACACAATATTTCATTTGACAACGCACACTCTTCCCTTTGACAAAATACACTCTTCCCTTTGACAACCCACACTCTTGCCTACAACACGCCCTCTTCCGTTTGAAAACACACATTCTTGCCTTTGACAACACACACTCTTCCCTTTGACAAGACGCCCTCTTCCCTTTGATAATGCACATTTCCCTTTGGAAATGCACACTCTTCCCTTTGATAACAGACTCTTCGATTTGCCACCACACAATCTTCGCTTTTACAACACCCACTCTTGCCTTTGACAACACACACTCTTCCGTTTGACAGCACACACTCTTCCCTTTGATAAAGCACACTGTTCAGTTTGACAACGCACACTCTTCCCTTTGACGGCACAGTCTTCCCTTTGACAACACACACTCTTCCCTTTGACAACACACACTCTTGCCTTTGACAACACACACTCTTTCCTTTGACAACACACACTTCCATTTGAAACCACACATTCTTCCCTTTTACAAAACCAACTCTTGCCTTTGACAAAACACACTCTTCCCTTTTACAACACCCACTCTTCCAATTGACACCACACACTCTTCCCTTATACAACACACACTCTTGCCTTTGACAACACACACTCTTCCCTTTGACAGCACACACTATTCCCTTTGACAACACACTCTTCACTTTGACAACACACTCTTGACTTTGACAACGCATACTCTTCCCTTTGACAACACATACTCTTCCCTTTGAAAACACATACTCTTCCCTTTGACTGAACACACTCTTCCCTTTGACAGCACACTCTTCCCTTTGACAACGCACATATTTTTCCCTTGGACAACACACTCTTCCCATTCACAACGCACACTCTTCCCTTTGACGGCACAGTCTTCCCTTTGACAACACACACTCTTGCCTTTGACAACACACTCTTCCCTTTGACAACACACACTCTTGCCTTTGACAACACACAGTCTTCCCTTCAAAAACACACACTCCTCCCTTTGATAAAGCACACTGTTCAATTTGACAACGCACACTCTTCCCTTTGACGGCACAGTCTTCCATTTGACAACACACACTCTTGCCTTTGACAACACACTCTTCCCTTTGACAACACACACTCTTACCTTTGACAGCACACAGTCTTCCCTTCAACAACACACACTCCCCCCTTTGACAATGCACACTCTTCCCTTTAACAACACCGTCTTCCCATTGACAGCACGCACGCTTCCTTTCGACAACACACTCTCTTCGCTTTGACAACACACACTATTTCGTTTGACAGCACACAGTCTTTCCTTTGACAGCACACTCTTTGCTTTGACAACACACCCTCTTCCGTTTTACAACACCCACTCTTCCATTTGACACCACACACTCTTCCCTTTTACAACACCCAGTCTTGCCTTTGACAACACACCCTCTTCCCTTATACAACACCCACTCTTCCGTTTGACACCACAGACTGTTCCCTTATACAACACACACTCTTGCCTTTGACAACGCACACCCTTCCCTTTTACAACACCCACTCTTCCCTTTGACAACCCACAATCTTCCCTTTGACAACACACACTCTTGCCTTTGATAACACACACTCTTTCCTTAGACAGCACACACTCTTCCCTTTGAAAATGCACACTCTTCCCTTTGACAAAGCACACTCTTACGTTTTACAACACACACTCTTCCTTTTGACAACACACACTCTTGCCTTTGACAACACACACTCTTGCCTTTGACAACACACAGTATTCCCTTCAAAAACACACACTCCTCCCTTTGATAAAGCACACTGTTCAATTTGACAACGCACACTCTTCCCTTTGACGGCACAGTCTTCCCTTTGACAACACACACTCTTGCCTTTGACAACACACTCTTCCCTTTGACAACACACACTCTTCCCTTTGACAGCACACAGTCTTCCCTTCAACAACACACACTCCTCCCTTTGACAATGCACACTCTTCCCTTTAACAACACCGTCTTCCCTTTGACAGCACACTCTTTGCTTTGACAACACACCCTCTTCCGTTTTACAACACCAACTCTTCCATTTGACACCACACACTCTTCCCTTTTACAACACCCAGTCTTGCCTTTTACAACACACCCTCTTCCCTTATACAACACCCACTCTTCCATTTAACACCACAGACTGTTCCCTTATACAACACACACTCTTGCCTTTGACAACGCACACTCTTCCCTTTGACAGCACACACTATTCCCTTTGACAACACACTCTTGCCTTTGACAACGCACACCCTTCCCTTTTACAACACCCACTCTTCCCTTTGACAACCCACAATCTTCCCTTTGACAACACACACTCTTGCCTTTGATAACACACACTCTTCCCTTTGACTGAACACACTCTTCCCTTTGACAACACACACTCTTCCCTTTGACTGAACACACTCTTCCCTTTGACAGCACACACTATTACTTTTGACAATGCATACTCTTCCCTTTGACAACACACACTCTTCCCTTTGACAACACACACTCTTCCCTTTGATAACGCACACTCTTCCTTTTGACAAGTCACACTCTTACGTTTTACAACACACAATATTTCATTTGACAACGCACACTCTTCCCTTTGACAGCACACACTCTTCCCTTCAAAAACACACACTCTTCCCTTTCACAACACAAACTCTTCCCTTGAACAACACCGTCTTCCCATTTACATCAGGCACTCTTAGCTATGACAACCCACACTCTTCCCTTTTACAACACTCATGCTTTTCTTTGACAACACTCACTCTTCCCTTTGACAACACACACTCTTCCCTTTGACAGCACACACTCTTCCCTTCAAAAACACACACTCTTCCCTTTCACAACACAAACTCTTCCCTTGAACAACACCGTCTTCCCATTTACAGCAGGCACTCTTAGCTATGACAACCCACACTCTTCCCTTTGAAAACACACACGCTTCCATTTGACAACCCACAATCTTTGTTTTTACAATACCCACTCTTGCCTTTGACAACACAAGCTCTTCCGTTTGACAGCACACACTCTTCCCTTTGATAAAGCACACTGTTCAATTTCACAACGCACACTCTTCCCTTTGACGGCACAGTCTTTCTCTTTGACAACACACACTCTTCCCTTTGACAACACACAATCTTGCCTTTGACAACACACACTTTCCTTTGACAACACACACTTCCATTTCACACCACACATTCTTCCCTTTTACAAAACCCACTCTTGCCTTTGACAACACACACTCTTCCCTTTTATAACACCCACTCTTCCCTTTGACAACACACACTATTCCTTTTGACAATGCATACTCTTCCCTTTGACAACACACACTCTTCCCTTTGACTGAACACACGCTTCCCTTTGACAGCACACACTCTTCCCTTTGACTGAACACACTCTTCCCTTTGACAGCACACACTATTACTTTTGACAATGCATACTCTTCCCTTTGACAACACACACTCTTCCCTTTGACAACACACACTATTACTTTTGACAATGCATACTCTTCCCTTTGACAACACACTCTTCCCTTTGACTGAACACACTCTTCCCTTTGACAACACACACTCTTCCCTTTGACTGAACACACTATTCCATTTGACAGCACACACTATTACTTTTGACAATGCATACTCTTCCCTTTGACAACACACACTCTTCCCTTTGACAACACACACTCTTCCCTTTGATAACGTACACTCTTCCTTTTGACATGTCACACTCTTACGTTTTACAACACACAATATTTCATTTGACAACGCACACTCTTCCCTTTGACAAAATACACTCTTCCCTTTGACAACCCACACTCTTGCCTACAACACGCCCTCTTCCGTTTGAAAACACACATTCTTGCCTTTGACAACACACACTCTTCCCTTTGACAAGACGCCCTCTTCCCTTTGATAATGCACATTTCCCTTTGGAAATGCACACTCTTCCCTTTGATAACAGACACTCTTCGATTTGCCACCACACAATCTTCGCTTTTACAACACCCACTCTTGCCTTTGACAACACACACTCTTCCGTTTGACAGCACACACTCTTCCCTTTGATAAAGCACACTGTTCAGTTTGACAACGCACACTCTTCCCTTTGACGGCACAGTCTTCCCTTTGACAACACACACTCTTCCCTTTGACAACACACACTCTTGCCTTTGACAACACACACTCTTTCCTTTGACAACACACACTTCCATTTGAAACCACACATTCTTCCCTTTTACAAAACCAACTCTTGCCTTTGACAAAACACACTCTTCCCTTTTACAACACCCACTCTTCCAATTGACACCACACACTCTTCCCTTATACAACACACACTCTTGCCTTTGACAACACACACTCTTCCCTTTGACAGCACACACTATTCCCTTTGACAACACACTCTTCACTTTGACAACACACTCTTGACTTTGACAACGCATACTCTTCCCTTTGACAACACATACTCTTCCCTTTGAAAACACATACTCTTCCCTTTGACTGAACACACTCTTCCCTTTGACAGCACACTCTTCCCTTTGACAACGCACATATTTTTCCCTTGGACAACACACTCTTCCCATTCACAACGCACACTCTTCCCTTTGACGGCACAGTCTTCCCTTTGACAACACACACTCTTGCCTTTGACAACACACTCTTCCCTTTGACAACACACACTCTTGCCTTTGACAACACACAGTCTTCCCTTCAAAAACACACACTCCTCCCTTTGATAAAGCACACTGTTCAATTTGACAACGCACACTCTTCCCTTTGACGGCACAGTCTTCCCTTCAAAAACACACACTCTTCCCTTTCACAACACAAACTCTTCCCTTGAACAACACCGTCTTCCCATTTACAGCAGGCACTCTTAGCTATGACAACCCTCACTCTTCCCTTTGAAAACACACACGCTTCCATTTGACAACCCACAATCTTTGTTTTTACAATACCCACTCTTGCCTTTGACAACACAAGCTCTTCCGTTTGACAGCACACACTCTTCCCTTTGATAAAGCACACTCTTCCCTTTGACGGCACAGTCTTTCTCTTTGACAACACACACTCTTCCCTTTGACAACACACAATCTTGCCTTTGACAACACACACTCTTTCCTTTGACAACACACACTTCCATTTGACACCACACATTCTTCCCTTTTACAAAACCCACTCTTGCCTTTGACAACACACCCTCTTCCCTTTTATAACACCCACTCTTCCCTTTGACAACACACACTATTCCTTTTGACAAAGCATACTCTTCCCTTTGACAACACACACTCTTCCCTTTGACTGAACACACTCTTCCCTTTGACAGCACACACTATTACTTTTGACAATGCATACTCTTCCCTTTGACAACACACACTCTTCCCTTTGACTGAACACACGCTTCCCTTTGACAACACACACTATTCCCTTTGACAACACTCTCTTCACTTTGACAACACACTCTTGACTTTGACAACGCATACTCTTCCCTTTGACAACACATACTCTTCCCTTTGAAAACACATACTCTTCCCTTTGACTGAACACACTCTTCCCTTTGAAAATGCACACTCTTCCCTTTGACAACGCACATATTTTTCCCTTGGACAACACACTCTTCCCATTCACAACGCACACTCTTCCCTTTGACGGCACAGTCTTCCCTTTGACAACACACACTCTTGCCTTTGACAACACACTCTTCCCTTTGACAACACACACTCTTGCCTTTGACAACACACAGTCTTCCCTTCAAAAACACACACTCCTCCCTTTGATAAAGCACACTGTTCAATTTGACAACGCACACTCTTCCCTTTGACGGCACAGTCTTCCCTTTGACAACACACACTCTTGCCTTTGACAACACACTCTTCCCTTTGACAACACACACTCTTACCTTTGACAGCACACAGTCTTCCCTTCAACAACACACACTCCCCCCTTTGACAATGCACACTCTTCCCTTTAACAACACCGTCTTCCCATTGACAGCACGCACGCTTCCTTTCGACAACACAATCTCTTCGCTTTGACAACACACACTATTTCGTTTGACAGCACACAGTCTTTCCTTTGACAGCACACTCTTTGCTTTGACAACACACCCTCTTCCGTTTTACAACACCCACTCTTCCATTTGACACCACACACTCTTCCCTTTTACAACACCCAGTCTTGCCTTTGACAACACACCCTCTTCCCTTATACAACACCCACTCTTCCGTTTGACACCACAGACTGTTCCCTTATACAACACACACTCTTGCCTTTGACAACGCACACCCTTCCCTTTTACAACACCCACTCTTCCCTTTGACAACCCACAATCTTCCCTTTGACAACACACACTCTTGCCTTTGATAACACACACTCTTTCCTTAGACAGCACACACTCTTCCCTTTGAAAATGCACACTCTTCCCTTTGACAAAGCACACTCTTACGTTTTACAACACACACTCTTCCTTTTGACAACACACACTCTTGCCTTTGACAACACACACTCTTGCCTTTGACAACACACAGTATTCCCTTCAAAAACACACACTCCTCCCTTTGATAAAGCACACTGTTCAATTTGACAACGCACACTCTTCCCTTTGACGGCACAGTCTTCCCTTTGACAACACACACTCTTGCCTTTGACAACACACTCTTCCCTTTGACAACACACACTCTTCCCTTTGACAGCACACAGTCTTCCCTTCAACAACACACACTCCTCCCTTTGACAATGCACACTCTTCCCTTTAACAACACCGTCTTCCCTTTGACAGCACACTCTTTGCTTTGACAACACACCCTCTTCCGTTTTACAACACCCACTCTTCCATTTGACACCACACACTCTTCCCTTTTACAACACCCAGTCTTGCCTTTTACAACACACCCTCTTCCCTTATACAACACCCACTCTTCCGTTTAACACCACAGACTGTTCCCTTATACAACACACACTCTTGCCTTTGACAACGCACACTCTTCCCTTTGACAGCACACACTATTCCCTTTGACAACACACTCTTGCCTTTGACAACGCACACCCTTCCCTTTTACAACACCCACTCTTCCCTTTGACAACCCACAATCTTCCCTTTGACAACACACACTCTTCCCTTTGACTGAACACACTCTTCCCTTTGACAGCACACACTATTACTTTTGACAATGCATACTCTTCCCTTTGACAACACACACTCTTCCCTTTGACAACACACACTCTTCCCTTTGATAACGCACACTCTTCCTTTTGACAAGTCACACTCTTACGTTTTACAACACACAATATTTCATTTGACAACGCACACTCTTCCCTTTGACAACACACACTCTTCCCTTTGACAGCACACACTCTTCCCTTCAAAAACACACAATCTTCCCTTTCACAACACAAACTCTTCCCTTGAACAACACCTTCTTCCCATTTACATCAGGCACTCTTAGCTATGACAACCCACACTCTTCCCTTTTACAACACTCATGCTTTTCTTTGACAACACTCACTCTTCCCTTTGACAACACACACTCTTCCCTTTGACAGCACACACTCTTCCCTTCAAAAACACACACTCTTCCCTTTCACAACAAAAACTCTTCCCTTGAACAACACCGTCTTCCCATTTACAGCAGGCACTCTTAGCTATGACAACCCACACTCTTCCCTTTGAAAACACACACGCTTCCATTTGACAACCCACAATCTTTGTTTTTACAATACCCACTCTTGCCTTTGACAACACAAGCTCTTCCGTTTGACAGCACACACTCTTCCCTTTGATAAAGCACACTGTTCAATTTCACAACGCACACTCTTCCCTTTGACGGCACAGTCTTTCTCTTTCACAACACACACTCTTCCCTTTGACAACACACAATCTTGCCTTTGACAACACACACTCTTTCCTTTGACAACACACACTTCCATTTCACACCACATATTCTTCCCTTTTACAAAACCCACTCTTGCCTTTGACAACACACACTCTTCCCTTTTATAACACCCACTCTTCCCTTTGACAACACACACTATTCCTTTTGACAATGCATACTCTTCCCTTTGACAACACACACTCTTCCCTTTGACTGAACACACGCTTCCCTTTGACAGCACACACTCTTCCCTTTGACTGAACACACTCTTCCCTTTGACAGCACACACTATTACTTTTGACAATGCATACTCTTCCCTTTGACAACACACACTCTTCCCTTTGACAACACACACTATTACTTTTGACAATGCATATTCTTCCCTTTGACAACACACTCTTCCCTTTGACTGAACACACTCTTCCCTTTGACAACACACACTCTTCCCTTTGACTGAACACACTATTCCATTTGACAGCACACACTATTACTTTTGACAATGCATACTCTTCCCTTTGACAACACACACTCTTCCCTTTGACAACACACACTCTTCCCTTTGATAACGCACACTCTTCCTTTTGACAAGTCACACTCTTACGTTTTACAACACACAATATTTCATTTGACAACGCACACTCTTCCCTTTGACAAAATACACTCTTCCCTTTGACAACCCACACTCTTGCCTACAACACGCCCTCTTCCGTTTGAAAACACACATTCTTGCCTTTGACAACACACACTCTTCCCTTTGACAAGACGCCCTCTTCCCTTTGATAATGCACATTTCCCTTTGGAAATGCACACTCTTCCCTTTGATAACAGACACTCTTCGATTTGCCACCACACAATCTTCGCTTTTACAACACCCACTCTTGCCTTTGACAACACACACTCTTCCGTTTGACAGCACACACTCTTCCCTTTGATAAAGCACACTGTTCAGCTTGACAACGCACACTCGTCCCTTTGACGGCACAGTCTTCCCTTTGACAACACACACTCTTCCCTTTGACAACACACACTCTTGCCTTTTACAACACACACTCTTTCCTTTGACAACACACACTTCCATTTGAAACCACGCATTCTTCCCTTTTACAAAACCAACTCTTGCCTTTGACAAAACACACTCTTCCCTTTTACAACACCCACTCTTCCAATTGACACCACACACTCTTCCCTTATACAACACACACTCTTGCCTTTGACAACACACACTCTTCCCTTTGACAGCACACACTATTCCCTTTGACAACACACTCTTCACTTTGACAACACACTCTTGACTTTGACAACGCATACTCTTCCCTTTGACAACACATACTCTTCCCTTTGAAAACACATACTCTTCCCTTTGACTGAACACACTCTTCCCTTTGACAGCACACTCTTCCCTTTGACAACGCACATATTTTTCCCTTGGACAACACACTCTTCCCATTCACAACGCACACTCTTCCCTTTGACGGCACAGTCTTCCCTTTGACAACACACACTCTTGCCTTTGACAACACACTCTTCCCTTTAACAACACACACTCTTGCCTTTGACAACACACAGTCTTCCCTTCAAAAACACACACTCCTCCCTTTGATAAAGCACACTGTTCAATTTGACAACGCACACTCTTCCCTTTGACGGCACAGTCTTCCCTTCAAAAACACACACTCTTCCCTTTCACAACACAAACTCTTCCCTTGAACAACACCGTCTTCCAATTTACAGCAGGCACTCTTATCTTCCTTTCGACAACACACTCTCTTCGCTTTGACAACACACACTATTTCGTTTGACAGCACACAGTCTTTCCTTTGACAGCACACTCTTTGCTTTGACAACACACCCTCTTCCGTTTTACAACACCCACTTTTCCATTTGACACCACACACTCTTCCCTTTTACAACACCCAGTCTTGCCTTTGACAACACACCCTCTTCCCTTATACAACACCCACTCTTCCGTTTGACACCACAGACTGTTCCCTTATACAACACACACTCTTGCCTTTGACAACGCACACTCTTCCCTTTGACAGCACACACTATTCCCTTTGACAACACACTCTTGCCTTTGACAACGCACACCCTTCCCTTTTACAACACCCACTCTTCCCTTTGACAACCCACAATCTTCCCTTTGACAACACACACTCTTGCCTTTGATAACACACACTCTTTCCTTAGACAGCACACACTCTTCCCTTTGAAAATGCACACTCTTCCCTTTGACAAAGCACACTCTTACGTTTTACAACACACACTATTCCATTTGACAAAGCACACTCTTCCTTTTGACAACACACACTCTTGCCTTTGACAACACACACTCTTCCCTTTGACAACACACACTCTTGCCTTTGACAACACACACTCTTGCCTTTGACAACACACAGTCTTCCCTTCAAAAACACACACTCCTCCCTTTGATAAAGCACACTGTTCAATTTGACAACGCACACTCTTCCCTTTGACGGCACAGTCTTCCCTTTGACAACACACACTCTTGCCTTTGACAACACACTCTTCCCTTTGACAACACACACTCTTCCCTTTAACAGCACACAGTCTTACCTTCAACAACACACACTCCTCCCTTTGACAATGCACACTCTTCCCTTTAACAACACCGTCTTCCCATTGACAGCACGCACGCTTCCTTTCGACAACACACTCTCTTCGCTTTGACAACACACACTATTTCGTTTGACAGCACACAGTCTTTCCTTTGACAGCACACTCTTTGCTTTGACAACACACCCTCTTCCGTTTTACAACACCCACTCTTCCATTTGACACCACACACTCTTCCCTTTTACAACACCCAGTCTTGCCTTTTACAACACACCCTCTTCCCGTATACAACACCCACTCTTCCGTTTAACACCACAGACTGTTCCCTTTTACAACACACACTCTTGCCTTTGACAACGCACACTCTTCCCTTTGACAGCACACACTATTCCCTTTGACAACACACTCTTGCCTTTGACAACGCACACCCTTCCCTTTTACAACACCCACTCTTCCCTTTGACAACCCACAATCTTCCCTTTGACAACACACACTCTTGTCTTTGATAACACACACTCTTCCCTTTGACTGAACACACTCTTCCCTTTGACAACACACACTCTTCCCTTTGACTGAACACACTCTTCCCTTTGACAGCACACACTATTACTTTTGACAATGCATACTCTTCCCTTTGACAACACACACTCTTCCCTTTGACTGAACACACTCTTCCCTTTGACAACACACACTATTACTTTTGACAATGCATACTCTTCCCTTTGACAACACACACTCTTCCCTTTGACTGAACACACTCTTCCCTTTGACAACACACACTCTTCCCTTTGACTGAACACACTCTTCCCTTTGACAGCACACACTATTACTTTTGACAATGCATACTCTTCCCTTTGACAACACACACTCTTCCCTTTGACAACACACACTCTTCCCTTTGATAACGCACACTCTTCCTTTTGACAAGTCACACTCTTACGTTTTACAACACACAATATTTCATTTGACAACGCACACTCTTCCCTTTGACAAAATACACTCTTCCCTTTGACAACCCACACTCTTGCCTACAACACGCCCTCTTCCGTTTGAAAACACACATTCTTGCCTTTGACAACACACACTCTTCCCTTTGACAAGACGCCCTCTTCCCTTTGATAATGCACATTTCCCTTTGGAAATGCACACTCTTCCCTTTGATAACAGACACTCTTCGATTTGCCACCACACAATCTTCGCTTTTACAACACCCACTCTTGCCTTTGACAACACACACTCTTGCCTTTGACAACACACACTCTTTCCTTTGACAACACAGTCTTCCCTTTGACAACACACACTCTTCCCTTTGATAAAACACACTGTTCAGTTTGACAACGCACACTCTTCCCTTTGACGGCACAGTCTTCCCTTTGACAACACACACTCTTCCCTTTGACAACACACACTCTTGCCTTTGACAACACACACTCTTTCCTTTGACAACACACACTTCCATTTGAAACCACACATTCTTCCCTTTTACAAAACCAACTCTTGCCTTTGACAAAACACACTCTTCCCTTTTACAACACCCACTCTTCCAATTGACACCACACACTCTTCCCTTATACAACACACACTCTTGCCTTTGACAACAAACACTCTTCCCTTTGACAGCACACACTATTCCCTTTGACAACACACTCTTCACTTTGACAACACACTCTTGACTTTGACAACGCATACTCTTCCCTTTGACAACACATACTCTTCCCTTTGAAAACACATACTCTTCCCTTTGACTGAATACACTCTTCCCTTTGACAGCACACTCTTCCCTTTGACAACGCACATATTTTTCCCTTGGACAACACACTCTTCCCATTCACAACGCACACTTTTCCCTTTGACGGCACAGTCTTCCCTTTGACAACACACACTCTTGCCTTTGACAACACACTCTTCCCTTTGACAACACACACTCTTGCCTTTGACAACACACAGTCTTCCCTTCAAAAACACACACTCCTCCCTTTGATAAAGCACACTGTTCAATTTGACAACGCACACTCTTCCCTTTGACGGCACAGTCTTCCCTTTGACAACACACACTCTTCCCTTTGACAACACACACTCTTGCCTTTGACAACACACACTCTTTCCTTTGACAACACACACTTCCATTTGAAACCACACATTCTTCCCTTTTACAAAACCAACTCTTGCCTTTGACAAAACACACTCTTCCTTTTTACAACACCCACTCTTCCAATTGACACCACACACTCTTCCCTTATACAACACACACTCTTGCCTTTGACAACACACACTCTTCCCTTTGACAGCACACACTATTCCCTTTGACAACACACTCTTCACTTTGACAACACACTCTTGACTTTGACAACGCATACTCTTCCCTTTGACAACACATACTCTTCCCTTTGAAAACACATACTCTTCCCTTTGACTGAACACACTCTTCCCTTTGACAGCACACTCTTCCCTTTGACAACGCACATATTTTTCCCTTGGACAACACACTCTTCCCATTCACAACGCACACTCTTCCCTTTGACGGCACAGTCTTCCCTTTGACAACACACAATCTTGCCTTTGACAACACACTCTTCCCTTTGACAACACACACTCTTGCCTTTGACAACGCACACTCTTCCCTTTGACAGCACACACTATTCCCTTTGACAACACACTCTTGCCTTTGACAACGCACACCCTTCCCTTTTACAACACCCACTCTTCCCTTTGACAACCCACAATCTTCCCTTTGACAACACACACTCTTGCCTTTGATAACACACACTCTTTCCTTAGACAGCACACACTCTTCCCTTTGAAAATGCACACTCTTCCCTTTGACAAAGCACACTCTTACGTTTTACAACACACACTATTCCATTTGACAAAGCACACTCTTCCCTTTGACAACACACACTCTTGCCTTTGACAACACACACTCTTCCCTTTGACAACACACACTCTTGCCTTTGACAACACACACTCTTGCCTTTGACAACACACAGTCTTCCCTTCAAAAACACACACTCCTCCCTTTGATAAAGCACACTGTTCAATTTGACAACGCACACTCTTCCCTTTGACGGCACAGTCTTCCCTTTGACAACACACACTCTTGCCTTTGACAACACACTCTTCCCTTTGACAACACACACTCTTCCCTTTAACAGCACACAGTCTTACCTTCAACAACACACACTCCTCCCTTTGACAATGCACACTCTTCCCTTTAACAACACCGTCTTCCCATTGACAGCACGCACGCTTCCTTTCGACAACACACTCTCTTCGCTTTGACAACACACACTATTTCGTTTGACAGCACACAGTCTTTCCTTTGACAGCACACTCTTTGCTTTGACAACACACCCTCTTCCGTTTTACAACACCCACTCTTCCATTTGACACCACACACTCTTCCCTTTTACAACACCCAGTCTTGCCTTTTACAACACACCCTCTTCCCGTATACAACACCCACTCTTCCGTTTAACACCACAGACTGTTCCCTTTTACAACACACACTCTTGCCTTTGACAACGCACACTCTTCCCTTTGACAGCACACACTATTCCCTTTGACAACACACTCTTGCCTTTGACAACGCACACCCTTCCCTTTTACAACACCCACTCTTCCCTTTGACAACCCACAATCTTCCCTTTGACAACACACACTCTTGTCTTTGATAACACACACTCTTCCCTTTGACTGAACACACTCTTCCCTTTGACAACACACACTCTTCCCTTTGACTGAACACACTCTTCCCTTTGACAGCACACACTATTACTTTTGACAATGCATACTCTTCCCTTTGACAACACACACTCTTCCCTTTGACTGAACACACTCTTCCCTTTGACAACACACACTATTACTTTTGACAATGCATACTCTTCCCTTTGACAACACACACTCTTCCCTTTGACTGAACACACTCTTCCCTTTGACAACACACACTCTTCCCTTTGACTGAACACACTCTTCCCTTTGACAGCACACACTATTACTTTTGACAATGCATACTCTTCCCTTTGACAACACACACTCTTCCCTTTGACAACACACACTCTTCCCTTTGATAACGCACACTCTTCCTTTTGACAAGTCACACTCTTACGTTTTACAACACACAATATTTCATTTGACAACGCACACTCTTCCCTTTGACAAAATACACTCTTCCCTTTGACAACCCACACTCTTGCCTACAACACGCCCTCTTCCGTTTGAAAACACACATTCTTGCCTTTGACAACACACACTCTTCCCTTTGACAAGACGCCCTCTTCCCTTTGATAATGCACATTTCCCTTTGGAAATGCACACTCTTCCCTTTGATAACAGACACTCTTCGATTTGCCACCACACAATCTTCGCTTTTACAACACCCACTCTTGCCTTTGACAACACACACTCTTCCGTTTGACAGCACACACTCTTCCCTTTGATAAAACACACTGTTCAGTTTGACAACGCACACTCTTCCCTTTGACGGCACAGTCTTCCCTTTGACAACACACACTCTTCCCTTTGACAACACACACTCTTGCCTTTGACAACACACACTCTTTCCTTTGACAACACACACTTCCATTTGAAACCACACATTCTTCCCTTTTACAAAACCAACTCTTGCCTTTGACAAAACACACTCTTCCCTTTTACAACACCCACTCTTCCAATTGACACCACACACTCTTCCCTTATACAACACACACTCTTGCCTTTGACAACACACACTCTTCCCTTTGACAGCACACACTATTCCCTTTGACAACACACTCTTCACTTTGACAACACACTCTTGACTTTGACAACGCATACTCTTCCCTTTGACAACACATACTCTTCCCTTTGAAAACACATACTCTTCCCTTTGACTGAACACACTCTTCCCTTTGACAGCACACTCTTCCCTTTGACAACGCACATATTTTTCCCTTGGACAACACACTCTTCCCATTCACAACGCACACTCTTCCCTTTGACGGCACAGTCTTCCCTTTGACAACACACACTCTTGCCTTTGACAACACACTCTTCCCTTTGACAACACACAGTCTTGCCTTTGACAACACACAGTCTTCCCTTCAAAAACACACACTCCTCCCTTTGATAAAGCACACTGTTCAATTTGACAACGCACACTCTTCCCTTTGACGGCACAGTCTTCCCTTTGACAACACACACTCTTGCCTTTGACAACACACTCTTCCCTTTGACAACACACACTCTTACCTTTGACAGCACACAGTCTTCCCTTCAACAACACACACTCCTCCCTTTGACAAGGCACACTCTTCCCTTTAACAACACCGTCTTCCCATTGACAGCACGCACGCTTCCTTTCGACAACACACTCTCTTCGCTTTGACAACACACACTATTTCGTTTGACAGCACACAGTCTTTCCTTTGACAGCACACTCTTTGCTTTGACAACACACCCTCTTCCGTTTTACAACACCCACTCTTCCATTTCACACCACACACTCTTCCCTTTTACAACACCCAGTCTTGCCTTTGACAACACACCCTCTTCCCTTATACAACACCCACTCTTCCGTTTGACACCACAGACTGTTCCCTTATACAACACACACTCTTGCCTTTGACAACGCACACTCTTCCCTTTGACAGCACACACTATTCCCTTTGACAACACACTCTTGCCTTTGACAACGCACACCCTTCCCTTTTACAACACCCACTCTTCCCTTTGACAACCCACAATCTTCCCTTTGACAACACACACTCTTGCCTTTGATAACACACACTCTTTCCTTAGACAGCACACACTCTTCCCTTTGAAAATGCACACTCTTCCCTTTGACAAAGCACACTCTTACGTTTTACAACACACACTCTTCCTTTTGACAACACACACTCTTGCCTTTGACAACACACACTCTTGCCTTTGACAACACACAGTATTCCCTTCAAAAACACACACTCCTCCCTTTGATAAAGCACACTGTTCAATTTGACAACGCACACTCTTCCCTTTGACGGCACAGTCTTCCCTTTGACAACACACACTCTTGCCTTTGACAACACACTCTTCCCTTTGACAACACACACTCTTCCCTTTGACAGCACACAGTCTTCCCTTCAACAACACACACTCCTCCCTTTGACAATGCACACTCTTCCCTTTAACAACACCGTCTTCCCTTTGACAGCACACTCTTTGCTTTGACAACACACCCTCTTCCGTTTTACAACACCCACTCTTCCATTTGACACCACACACTCTTCCCTTTTACAACACCCAGTCTTGCCTTTTACAACACACCCTCTTCCCTTATACAACACCCACTCTTCCGTTTAACACCACAGACTGTTCCCTTATACAACACACACTCTTGCCTTTGACAACGCACACTCTTCCCTTTGACAGCACACACTATTCCCTTTTACAACACACTCTTGCCTTTGACAACGCACACCCTTCCCTTTTACAACACCCACTCTTCCCTTTGACAACCCACAATCTTCCCTTTGACAACACACACTCTTCCCTTTGACAACGCACATATTTTTCCCTTGGACAACACACTCTTCCCATTCACAACGCACACTCTTCCCTTTGACGGCACAGTCTTCCCTTTGACAACACACAATCTTGCCTTTGACAGCACACTCTTCCCTTTGACAACACACACTCTTGCCTTTGACAACACACAGTCTTCCCTTCAAAAACACACACTCCTCCCTTTGATAAAGCACACTGTTCAATTTGACAACGCACACTCTTCCCTTTGACGGCACAGTCTTCCCTTTGACAACACACACTCTTGCCTTTGACAACACACTCTTCCCTTTGACAACACACACTCTTACCTTTGACAGCACACAGTCTTCCCTTCAACAACACACACTCCTCCCTTTGACAAGGCACACTCTTCCCTTTAACAACACCGTCTTCCCATTGACAGCACGCACGCTTCCTTTCGACAACACACTCTCTTCGCTTTGACAACACACACTATTTCGTTTGACAGCACACAGTCTTTCCTTTGACAGCACACTCTTTGCTTTGACAACACACCCTCTTCCGTTTTACAACACCCACTCTTCCATTTCACACCACACACTCTTCCCTTTTACAACACCCAGTCTTGCCTTTGACAACACACCCTCTTCCCTTATACAACACCCACTCTTCCGTTTGACACCACAGACTGTTCCCTTATACAACACACACTCTTGCCTTTGACAACGCACACTCTTCCCTTTGACAGCACACACTATTCCCTTTGACAACACACTCTTGCCTTTGACAACGCACACCCTTCCCTTTTACAACACCCACTCTTCCCTTTGACAACCCACAATCTTCCCTTTGACAACACACACTCTTGCCTTTGATAACACACACTCTTTCCTTAGACAGCACACACTCTTCCCTTTGAAAATGCACACTCTTCCCTTTGACAAAGCACACTCTTACGTTTTACAACACACACTCTTCCTTTTGACAACACACACTCTTGCCTTTGACAACACACACTCTTGCCTTTGACAACACACAGTATTCCCTTCAAAAACACACACTCCTCCCTTTGATAAAGCACACTGTTCAATTTGACAACGCACACTCTTCCCTTTGACGGCACAGTCTTCCCTTTGACAACACACACTCTTGCCTTTGACAACACACTCTTCCCTTTGACAACACACACTCTTCCCTTTGACAGCACACAGTCTTCCCTTCAACAACACACACTCCTCCCTTTGACAATGCACACTCTTCCCTTTAACAACACCGTCTTCCCTTTGACAGCACACTCTTTGCTTTGACAACACACCCTCTTCCGTTTTACAACACCCACTCTTCCATTTGACACCACACACTCTTCCCTTTTACAACACCCAGTCTTGCCTTTTACAACACACCCTCTTCCCTTATACAACACCCACTCTTCCGTTTAACACCACAGACTGTTCCCTTATACAACACACACTCTTGCCTTTGACAACGCACACTCTTCCCTTTGACAGCACACACTATTCCCTTTTACAACACACTCTTGCCTTTGACAACGCACACCCTTCCCTTTTACAACACCCACTCTTCCCTTTGACAACCCACAATCTTCCCTTTGACAACACACACTCTTGCCTTTGATAACACACACTCTTCCCTTTGACTGAACACACTCTTCCCTTTGACAACACACACTCTTCCCTTTGACTGAACACACTCTTCCCTTTGACAGCACACACTATTACTTTTGACAATGCATACTCTTCCCTTTGACAACACACACACTTCCATTTGAAACCACACATTCTTCCCTTTTACAAAACCAACTCTTGCCTTTGACAAAACACACTCTTCCCTTTTACAACACCCACTCTTCCAATTGACACCACACACTCTTCCCTTATACAACACACACTCTTGCCTTTGACAACACACACTCTTCCCTTTGACAGCACACACTATTCCCTTTGACAACACACTCTTCACTTTGACAACACACTCTTGACTTTGACAACGCATACTCTTCCCTTTGACAACACATACTCTTCCCTTTGAAAACACATACTCTTCCCTTTGACTGAACACACTCTTCCCTTTGACAGCACACTCTTCCCTTTGACAACGCACATATTTTTCCCTTGGACAACACACTCTTCCCATTCACAACGCACACTCTTCCCTTTGACGGCACAGTCTTCCCTTTGACAACACACACTCTTGCCTTTGACAACACACTCTTCCCTTTGACAACACACACTCTTGCCTTTGACAACACACTGTCTTCCCTTCAAAAACACACACTCCTCCCTTTGATAAAGCACACTGTTCAATTTGACAACGCACACTCTTCCCTTTGACGGCACAGTCTTCCCTTTGACAACACACACTCTTGCCTTTGACAACACACTCTTCCCTTTGACAACACACACTCTTACCTTTGACAGCACACAGTCTTCCCTTCAACAACACACACTCCTCCCTTTGACAATGCACACTCTTCCCTTTAACAACACCGTCTTCCCATTGACAGCACGCACACTTCCTTTCGACAACACACTCTCTTCGCTTTGACAACACACACTATTTCGTTTGACAGCACACAGTCTTTCCTTTGACAGCACACTCTTTGCTTTGACAACACACCCTCTTCCGTTTTACAACACCCACTTTTCCATTTGACACCACACACTCTTCCCTTTTACAACACCCAGTCTTGCCTTTGACAACACACCCTCTTCCCTTATACAACACCCACTCTTCCGTTTGACACCACAGACTGTTCCCTTATACAACACACACTCTTGCCTTTGACAACGCACACTCTTCCCTTTGACAGCACACACTATTCCCTTTGACAACACACTCTTGCCTTTGACAACGCACACCCTTCCCTTTTACAACTCCCACTCTTCCCTTTGACAACCCACAATCTTCCCTTTGACAACACACACTCTTGCCTTTGATAACACACACTCTTTCCTTAGACAGCACACACTCTTCCCTTTGAAAATGCACACTCTTCCCTTTGACAAAGCACACTCTTACGTTTTACAACACACACTATTCCATTTGACAAAGCACACTCTTCCCTTTGACAACACACACTCTTGCCTTTGACAACACACACTCTTCCCTTTGACAACACACACTCTTGCCTTTGACAACACACACTCTTGCCTTTGACAACACACACTCTTTCCTTTGACAACACACACTTCCATTTGAAACCACACATTCTTCCCTTTTACAAAACCAACTCTTGCCTTTGACAAAACACACTCTTCCCTTTTACAACACCCACTCTTCCAATTGACACCACACACTCTTCCCTTATACAACACACACTCTTGCCTTTGACAACACACACTCTTCCCTTTGACAGCACACACTATTCCCTTTGACAACACACTCTTCACTTTGACAACACACTCTTGACTTTGACAACGCATACTCTTCCCTTTGACAACACATACTCTTCCCTTTGAAAACACATACTCTTCCCTTTGACTGAACACACTCTTCCCTTTGACAGCACACTCTTCCCTTTGACAACGCACATATTTTTCCCTTGGACAACACACTCTTCCCATTCACAACGCACACTCTTCCCTTTGACGGCACAGTCTTCCCTTTGACAACACACAATCTTGCCTTTGACAACACACTCTTCCCTTTGACAACACACACTCTTGCCTTTGACAACACACAGTCTTCCCTTCAAAAACACACACTCCTCCCTTTGATAAAGCACACTGTTCAATTTGACAACGCACACTCTTCCCTTTGACGGCACAGTCTTCCCTTTGACAACACACACTCTTGCCTTTGACAACACACTCTTCCCTTTGACAACACACACTCTTACCTTTGACAGCACACAGTCTTCCCTTCAACAACACACACTCCTCCCTTTGACAATGCACACTCTTCCCTTTAACAACACCGTCTTCCCATTGACAGCACGCACACTTCCTTTCGACAACACACTCTCTTCGCTTTGACAACACACACTATTTCGTTTGACAGCACACAGTCTTTCCTTTGACAGCACACTCTTTGCTTTGACAACACACCCTCTTCCGTTTTACAACACCCACTTTTCCATTTGACACCACACACTCTTCCCTTTTACAACACCCAGTCTTGCCTTTGACAACACACCCTCTTCCCTTATACAACACCCAATCTTCCGTTTGACACCACAGACTGTTCCCTTATACAACACACACTCTTGCCTTTGACAACGCACACTCTTCCCTTTGACAGCACACACTATTCCCTTTGACAACACACTCTTGCCTTTGACAACGCACACCCTTCCCTTTTACAACACCCACTCTTCCCTTTGACAACCCACAATCTTCCCTTTGACAACACACACTCTTGCCTTTGATAACACACACTCTTTCCTTAGACAGCACACACTCTTCCCTTTGAAAATGCACACTCTTCCCTTTGACAAAGCACACTCTTACGTTTTACAACACACACTATTCCATTTGACAAAGCACACTCTTCCCTTTGACAACACACACTCTTGCCTTTGACAACACACACTCTTCCCTTTGACAACACACACTCTTGCCTTTGACAACACACACTCTTGCCTTTGACAACACACAGTCTTCCCTTCAAAAACACACACTCCTCCCTTTGATAAAGCACACTGTTCAATTTGACAACGCACACTCTTCCCTTTGACGGCACAGTCTTCCCTTTGACAACACACACTCTTGCCTTTGACAACACACTCATCCCTTTGACAACACACACTCTTCCCTTTAACAGCACACAGTCTTACCTTCAACAACACACACTCCTCCCTTTGACAATGCACACTCTTCCCTTTAACAACACCGTCTTCCCATTGACAGCACGCACGCTTCCTTTCGACAACACACTCTCTTCGCTTTGACAACACACACTATTTCGTTTGACAGCACACAGTCTTTCCTTTGACAGCACACTCTTTGCTTTGACAACACACCCTCTTCCGTTTTACAACACCCACTCTTCCATTTGACACCACACACTCTTCCCTTTTACAACACCCAGTCTTGCCTTTTACAACACACCCTCTTCCCGTATACAACACCCACTCTTCCGTTTAACACCACAGACTGTTCCCTTTTACAACACACACTCTTGCCTTTGACAACGCACACTCTTCCCTTTGACAGCACACACTATTCCCTTTGACAACACACTCTTGCCTTTGACAACGCACACCCTTCCCTTTTACAACACCCACTCTTCCCTTTGACAACCCACAATCTTCCCTTTGACAACACACACTCTTGTCTTTGATAACACACACTCTTCCCTTTGACTGAACACACTCTTCCCTTTGACAACACACACTCTTCCCTTTGACTGAACACACTCTTCCCTTTGACAGCACACACTATTACTTTTGACAATGCATACTCTTCCCTTTGACAACACACACTCTTCCCTTTGACTGAACACACTCTTCCCTTTGACAACACACACTATTACTTTTGACAATGCATACTCTTCCCTTTGACAACACACACTCTTCCCTTTGACTGAACACACTCTTCCCTTTGACAACACACACTCTTCCCTTTGACTGAACACACTCTTCCCTTTGACAGCACACACTATTACTTTTGACAATGCATACTCTTCCCTTTGACAACACACACTCTTCCCTTTGACAACACACACTCTTCCCTTTGATAACGCACACTCTTCCTTTTGACAAGTCACACTCTTACGTTTTACAACACACAATATTTCATTTGACAACGCACACTCTTCCCTTTGACAAAATACACTCTTCCCTTTGACAACCCACACTCTTTCCTACAACACGCCCTCTTCCGTTTGAAAACACACATTCTTGCCTTTGACAACACACACTCTTCCCTTTGACAAGACGCCCTCTTCCCTTTGATAATGCACATTTCCCTTTGGAAATGCACACTCTTCCCTTTGATAACAGACACTCTTCGATTTGCCACCACACAATCTTCGCTTTTACAACACCCACTCTTGCCTTTGACAACACACACTCTTCCGTTTGACAGCACACACTCTTCCCTTTGATAAAACACACTGTTCAGTTTGACAACGCACACTCTTCCCTTTGACGGCACAGTCTTCCCTTTGACAACACACACTCTTCCCTTTGACAACACACACTCTTGCCTTTGACAACACACACTCTTTCCTTTGACAACACACACTTCCATTTGAAACCACACATTCTTCCCTTTTACAAAACCAACTCTTGCCTTTGACAAAACACACTCTTCCCTTTTACAACACCCACTCTTCCAATTGACACCACACACTCTTCCCTTATACAACACACACTCTTGCCTTTGACAACACACACTCTTCCCTTTGACAGCACACACTATTCCCTTTGACAACACACTCTTCACTTTGACAACACACTCTTGACTTTGACAACGCATACTCTTCCCTTTGACAACACATACTCTTCCCTTTGAAAACACATACTCTTCCCTTTGACTGAACACACTCTTCCCTTTGACAGCACACTCTTCCCTTTGACAACGCACATATTTTTCCCTTGGACAACACACTCTTCCCATTCACAACGCACACTCTTCCCTTTGACGGCACAGTCTTCCCTTTGACAACACACAATCTTGCCTTTGACAACACACTCTTCCCTTTGACAACACACACTCTTGCCTTTGACAACACACAGTCTTCCCTTCAAAAACACACACTCCTCCCTTTGATAAAGCACACTGTTCAATTTGACAACGCACACTCTTCCCTTTGACGGCACAGTCTTCCCTTTGACAACACACACTCTTGCCTTTGACAACACACTCTTCCCTTTGACAACACACACTCTTACTTTTGACAGCACACAGTCTTCCCTTCAACAACACACACTCCTCCCTTTGACAAGGCACACTCTTCCCTTTAACAACACCGTCTTCCCATTGACAGCACGCACGCTTCCTTTCGACAACACACTCTCTTCGCTTTGACAACACACACTATTTCGTTTGACAGCACACAGTCTTTCCTTTGACAGCACACTCTTTGCTTTGACAACACACCCTCTTCCGTTTTACAACACCCACTCTTCCATTTGACACCACACACTCTTCCCTTTTACAACACCCAGTCTTGCCTTTGACAACACACCCTCTTCCCTTATACAACACCCACTCTTCCGTTTGACACCACAGACTGTTCCCTTATACAACACACACTCTTGCCTTTGACAACGCACACTCTTCCCTTTGACAGCACACACTATTCCCTTTGACAACACACTCTTGCCTTTGACAACGCACACCCTTCCCTTTTACAACACCCACTCTTCCCTTTGACAACCCACAATCTTCCCTTTGACAACACACACTCTTGCCTTTGATAACACACACTCTTTCCTTAGACAGCACACACTCTTCCCTTTGAAAATGCACACTCTTCCCTTTGACAAAGCACACTCTTACGTTTTACAACACACACTCTTCCTTTTGACAACACACACTCTTGCCTTTGACAACACACACTCTTGCCTTTGACAACACACAGTATTCCCTTCAAAAACACACACTCCTCCCTTTGATAAAGCACACTGTTCAATTTGACAACGCACACTCTTCCCTTTGACGGCACAGTCTTCCCTTTGACAACACACACTCTTGCCTTTGACAACACACTCTTCCCTTTGACAACACACACTCTTCCCTTTGACAGCACACAGTCTTCCCTTCAACAACACACACTCCTCCCTTTGACAATGCACACTCTTCCCTTTAACAACACCGTCTTCCCTTTGACAGCACACTCTTTGCTTTGACAACACACCCTCTTCCGTTTTACAACACCCACTCTTCCATTTGACACCACACACTCTTCCCTTTTACAACACCCAGTCTTGCCTTTTACAACACACCCTCTTCCCTTATACAACACCCACTCTTCCGTTTAACACCACAGACTGTTCCCTTATACAACACACACTCTTGCCTTTGACAACGCACACTCTTCCCTTTGACAGCACACACTATTCCCTTTTACAACACACTCTTGCCTTTGACAACGCACACCCTTCCCTTTTACAACACCCACTCTTCCCTTTGACAACCCACAATCTTCCCTTTGACAACACACACTCTTGCCTTTGATAACACACACTCTTCCCTTTGACTGAACACACTCTTCCCTTTGACAGCACACACTATTACTTTTGACAATGCATACTCTTCCCTTTGACAACACACACACTTCCATTTGACACCACACACTCTTCCCTTATACAACACACACTCTTGCCTTTGACAACACACACTCTTCCCTTTGACAGCACACACTATTCCCTTTGACAACACACTCTTCACTTTGACAACACACTCTTGACTTTGACAACGCATACTCTTCCCTTTGACAACACATACTCTTCCCTTTGAAAACACATACTCTTCCCTTTGACTGAACACACTCTTCCCTTTGACAGCACACTCTTCCCTTTGACAACGCACATATTTTTCCCTTGGACAACACACTCTTCCCATTCACAACGCACACTCTTCCCTTTGACGGCACAGTCTTCCCTTTGACAACACACACTCTTGCCTTTGACAACACACTCTTCCCTTTGACAACACACACTCTTGCCTTTGACAACACACAGTCTTCCCTTCAAAAACACACACTCCTCCCTTTGATAAAGCACACTGTTCAATTTGACAACGCACACTCTTCCCTTTGACGGCACAGTCTTCCCTTTGACAACACACACTCTTGCCTTTGACAACACACTCTTCCCTTTGACAACACACACTCTTACCTTTGACAGCACACAGTCTTCCCTTCAACAACACACACTCCTCCCTTTGACAATGCACACTCTTCCCTTTAACAACACCGTCTTCCCATTGACAGCACGCACACTTCCTTTCGACAACACACTCTCTTCGCTTTGACAACACACACTATTTCGTTTGACAGCACACAGTCTTTCCTTTGACAGCACACTCTTTGCTTTGACAACACACCCTCTTCCGTTTTACAACACCCACTTTTCCATTTGACACCACACACTCTTCCCTTTTACAACACCCAGTCTTGCCTTTGACAACACACCCTCTTCCCTTATACAACACCCACTCTTCCGTTTGACACCACAGACTGTTCCCTTATACAACACACACTCTTGCCTTTGACAACGCACACTCTTCCCTTTGACAGCACACACTATTCCCTTTGACAACACACTCTTGCCTTTGACAACGCACACCCTTCCCTTTTACAACACCCACTCTTCCCTTTGACAACCCACAATCTTCCCTTTGACAACACACACTCTTGTATTTGATAACACACACTCTTCCCTTTGACTGAACACACTCTTCCCTTTGACAACACACACTCTTCCCTTTGACTGAACACACTCTTCCCTTTGACAGCACACACTATTACTTTTGACAATGCATACTCTTCCCTTTGACAACACACACTCTTCCCTTTGACTGAACACACTCTTCCCTTTGACAACACACACTATTACTTTTGACAATGCATACTCTTCCCTTTGACAACACACACTCTTCCCTTTGACTGAACACACTCTTCCCTTTGACAACACACACTCTTCCCTTTGACTGAACACACTCTTCCCTTTGACAGCACACACTATTACTTTTGACAATGCACACTCTTCCCTTTGACAACACACACTCTTCCCTTTGACAACACACACTCTTCCCTTTGATAACGCACACTCTTCCTTTTGACAAGTCACACTCTTACGTTTTACAACACACAATATTTCATTTGACAACGCACACTCTTCCCTTTGACAAAATACACTCTTCCCTTTGACAACCCACACTCTTGCCTACAACACGCCCTCTTCCGTTTGAAAACACACATTCTTGCCTTTGACAACACACACTCTTCCCTTTGACAAGACGCCCTCTTCCCTTTGATAATGCACATTTCCCTTTGGAAATGCACACTCTTCCCTTTGATAACAGACACTCTTCGATTTGCCACCACACAATCGTCGCTTTTACAACACCCACTCTTGCCTTTGACAACACACACTCTTCCGTTTGACAGCACACACTCTTCCCTTTGATAAAGCACACTGTTCAGTTCGACAACGCACACTCTTCCCTTTGACGGCACAGTCTTCCCTTTGACAACACACACTCTTCCCTTTGACAACACACACTCTTGCCTTTGACAACACACACTCTTTCCTTTGACAACACACACTTCCATTTGAAACCACACATTCTTCCCTTTTACAAAACCAACTCTTGCCTTTGACAAAACACACTCTTCCCTTTTACAACACCCACTCTTCCAATTGACACCACACACTCTTCCCTTATACAACACACACTCTTGCCTTTGACAACACACACTCTTCCCTTTGACAGCACACACTATTCCCTTTGACAACACACTCTTCACTTTGACAACACACTCTTGACTTTGACAACGCATACTCTTCCCTTTGACAACACATACTCTTCCCTTTGAAAACACATACTCTTCCCTTTGACTGAACACACTCTTCCCTTTGACAGCACACTCTTCCCTTTGACAACGCACATATTTTTCCCTTGGACAACACACTCTTCCCATTCACAACGCACACTCTTCCCTTTGACGGCACAGTCTTCCCTTTGACAACACACACTCTTGCCTTTGACAACACACTCTTCCCTTTGACAACACACACTCTTGCCTTTGACAACACACAGTCTTCCCTTCAAAAACACACACTCCTCCCTTTGATAAAGCACACTGTTCAATTTGACAACGCACAGTCTTCCCTTTGACGGCACAGTCTTCCCTTTGACAACACACACTCTTGCCTTTGACAACACACTCTTCCCTTTGACAACACACACTCTTACCTTTGACAGCACACAGTCTTCCCTTCAACAACACACACTCCTCCCTTTGACAATGCACACTCTTCCCTTTAACAACACCGTCTTCCCATTGACAGCACGCACGCTTCCTTTCGACAACACACTCTCTTCGCTTTGACAACACACACTATTTCGTTTGACAGCACACAGTCTTTCCTTTGACAGCACACTCTTTGCTTTGACAACACACCCTCTTCCGTTTTACAACACCCACTCTTCCATTTGACACCACACACTCTTCCCTTTTACAACACCCAGTCTTGCCTTTGACAACACACCCTCTTCCCTTATACAACACCCACTCTTCCGTTTGACACCACAGACTGTTCCCTTATACAACACACACTCTTGCCTTTGACAACGCACACTCTTCCCTTTGACAGCACACACTATTCCCTTTGACAACACGCTCTTGCCTTTGACAACGCACACCCTTCCCTTTTACAACACCCACTCTTCCCTTTGACAACCCACAATCTTCCCTTTGACAACACACACTCTTGCCTTTGATAACACACACTCTTTCCTTAGACAGCACACACTCTTCCCTTTGAAAATGCACACTCTTCCCTTTGACAAAGCACACTCTTACGTTTTACAACACACACTCTTCCTTTTGACAACACACACTCTTGCCTTTGACAACACACACTCTTGCCTTTGACAACACACAGTATTCCCTTCAAAAACACACACTCCTCCCTTTGATAAAGCACACTGTTCAATTTGACAACGCACACTTTTCCCTTTGACGGCACAGTCTTCCCTTTGACAACACACACTCTTGCCTTTGACAACACACTCTTCCCTTTGACAACACACACTCTTCCCTTTGACAGCACACAGTCTTCCCTTCAACAACACACACTCCTCCCTTTGACAATGCACACTCTTCCCTTTAACAACACCGTCTTCCCTTTGACAGCACACTCTTTGCTTTGACAACACACCCTCTTCCGTTTTACAACACCCACTCTTCCATTTGACACCACACACTCTTCCCTTTTACAACACCCAGTCTTGCCTTTTACAACACACCCTCTTCCCTTATACAACACCCACTCTTCCGTTTAACACCACAGACTGTTCCCTTATACAACACACACTCTTGCCTTTGACAACGCACACTCTTCCCTTTGACAGCACACACTATTCCCTTTGACAACACACTCTTGCCTTTGACAACGCACACCCTTCCCTTTTACAACACCCACTCTTCCCTTTGACAACCCACAATCTTCCCTTTGACAACTAACACTCTTGCCTTTGATAACACACACTCTTCCCTTTGACTGAACACACTCTTCCCTTTGACAACACACACTCTTCCCTTTGACAACCCACAATCTTCCCTTTGACAACACACACTCTTGCCTTTGATAACACACACTCTTTCCTTAGACAGCACACACTCTTCCCTTTGAAAATGCACACTCTTCCCTTTGACAAAGCACACTCTTACGTTTTACAACACACACTATTCCATTTGACAAAGCACACTCTTCCCTTTGACAACACACACTCTTGCCTTTGACAACACACACTCTTCCCTTTGACAACACACACTCTTGCCTTTGACAACACACACTCTTGCCTTTGACAACACACAGTCTTCCCTTCAAAAACACACACTCCTCCCTTTGATAAAGCACACTGTTCAATTTGACAACGCACACTCTTCCCTTTGACGGCACAGTCTTCCCTTTGACAACACACACTCTTGCCTTTGACAACACACTCTTCCCTTTGACAACACACACTCTTCCCTTTAACAGCACACAGTCTTACCTTCAACAACACACACTCCTCCCTTTGACAATGCACACTCTTCCCTTTAACAACACCGTCTTCCCATTGACAGCACGCACGCTTCCTTTCGACAACACACTCTCTTCGCTTTGACAACACACACTATTTCGTTTGACAGCACACAGTCTTTCCTTTGACAGCACACTCTTTGCTTTGACAACACACCCTCTTCCGTTTTACAACACCCACTCTTCCCTTTGACACCACACACTCTTCCCTTTTACAACACCCAGTCTTGCCTTTTACAACACACCCTCTTCCCGTATACAACACCCACTCTTCCGTTTAACACCACAGACTGTTCCCTTTTACAACACACACTCTTGCCTTTGACAACGCACACTCTTCCCTTTGACAGCACACACTATTCCCTTTGACAACACACTCTTGCCTTTGACAACGCACACCCTTCCCTTTTACAACACCCACTCTTCCCTTTGACAACCCACAATCTTCCCTTTGACAACACACACTCTTGTCTTTGATAACACACACTCTTCCCTTTGACTGAACACACTCTTCCCTTTGACAACACACACTCTTCCCTTTGACTGAACACACTCTTCCCTTTGACAGCACACACTATTACTTTTGACAATGCATACTCTTCCCTTTGACAACACACACTCTTCCCTTTGACTGAACACACTCTTCCCTTTGACAACACACACTATTACTTTTGACAATGCATACTCTTCCCTTTGACAACACACACTCTTCCCTTTGACTGAACACACTCTTCCCTTTGACAACACACACTCTTCCCTTTGACTGAACACACTCTTCCCTTTGACAGCACACACTATTACTTTTGACAATGCATACTCTTCCCTTTGACAACACACACTCTTCCCTTTGACAACACACACTCTTCCCTTTGATAACGCACACTCTTCCTTTTGACAAGTCACACTCTTACGTTTTACAACACACAATATTTCATTTGACAACGCACACTCTTCCCTTTGACAAAATACACTCTTCCCTTTGACAACCCACACTCTTGCCTACAACATGCCCTCTTCCGTTTGAAAACACACATTCTTGCCTTTGACAACACACACTCTTCCCTTTGACAAGACGCCCTCTTCCCTTTGATAATGCACATTTCCCTTTGGAAATGCACACTCTTCCCTTTGATAACAGACACTCTTCGATTTGCCACCACACAATCTTCGCTTTTACAACACCCACTCTTGCCTTTGACAACACACACTCTTCCGTTTGACAGCACACACTCTTCCCTTTGATAAAACACACTGTTCAGTTTGACAACGCACACTCTTCCCTTTGACGGCACAGTCTTCCCTTTGACAACACACACTCTTCCCTTTGACAACACACACTCTTGCCTTTGACAACACACACTCTTTCCTTTGACAACACACACTTCCATTTGAAACCACACATTCTTCCCTTTTACAAAACCAACTCTTGCCTTTGACAAAACACACTCTTCCCTTTTACAACACCCACTCTTCCAATTGACACCACACACTCTTCCCTTATACAACACACACTCTTGCCTTTGACAACACACACTCTTCCGTTTGACAGCACACACTATTCCCTTTGACAACACACTCTTCCCTTTGACAACACACAATCTTGCCTTTGACAACACACTCTTCCCTTTGACAACACACACTCTTGCCTTTGACAACACACAGTCTTCCCTTCAAAAACACACACTCCTCCCTTTGATAAAGCACACTGTTCAATTTGACAACGCACACTCTTCCCTTTGACGGCACAGTCTTCCCTTTGACAACACACACTCTTGCCTTTGACAACACACTCTTCCCTTTGACAACACACACTCTTACCTTTGACAGCACACAGTCTTCCCTTCAACAACACACACTCCTCCCTTTGACAAGGCACACTCTTCCCTTTAACAACACCGTCTTCCCATTGACAGCACGCACGCTTCCTTTCGACAACACACTCTCTTCGCTTTGACAACACACACTATTTCGTTTGACAGCACACAGTCTTTCCTTTGACAGCACACTCTTTGCTTTGACAACACACCCTCTTCCGTTTTACAACACCCACTCTTCCATTTGACACCACACACTCTTCCCTTTTACAACACCCAGTCTTGCCTTTGACAACACACCCTCTTCCCTTATACAACACCCACTCTTCCGTTTGACACCACAGACTGTTCCCTTATACAACACACACTCTTGCCTTTGACAACGCACACTCTTCCCTTTGACAGCACACACTATTCCCTTTGACAACACACTCTTGCCTTTGACAACGCACACCCTTCCCTTTTACAACACCCACTCTTCCCTTTGACAACCCACAATCTTCCCTTTGACAACACACACTCTTGCCTTTGATAACACACACTCTTTCCTTAGACAGCACACACTCTTCCCTTTGAAAATGCACACTCTTCCCTTTGACAAAGCACACTCTTACGTTTTACAACACACACTCTTCCTTTTGACAACACACACTCTTGCCTTTGACAACACACACTCTTGCCTTTGACAACACACAGTATTCCCTTCAAAAACACACACTCCTCCCTTTGATAAAGCACACTGTTCAATTTGACAACGCACACTCTTCCCTTTGACGGCACAGTCTTCCCTTTGACAACACACACTCTTGCCTTTGACAACACACTCTTCCCTTTGACAACACACACTCTTCCCTTTGACAGCACACAGTCTTCCCTTCAACAACACACACTCCTCCCTTTGACAATGCACACTCTTCCCTTTAACAACACCGTCTTCCCTTTGACAGCACACTCTTTGCTTTGACAACACACCCTCTTCCGTTTTACAACACCCACTCTTCCATTTGACACCACACACTCTTCCCTTTTACAACACCCAGTCTTGCCTTTTACAACACACCCTCTTCCCTTATACAACACCCACTCTTCCGTTTAACACCACAGACTGTTCCCTTATACAACACACACTCTTGCCTTTGACAACGCACACTCTTCCCTTTGACAGCACACACTATTCCCTTTTACAACACACTCTTGCCTTTGACAACGCACACCCTTCCCTTTTACAACACCCACTCTTCCCTTTGACAACCCACAATCTTCCCTTTGACAACACACACTCTTGCCTTTGATAACACACACTCTTCCCTTTGACTGAACACACTCTTCCCTTTGACAGCACACACTATTACTTTTGACAATGCATACTCTTCCCTTTGACAACACACACACTTCCATTTGAAACCACACATTCTTCCCTTTTACAAAACCAACTCTTGCCTTTGACAAAACACACTCTTCCCTTTTACAACACCCACTCTTCCAATTGACACCACACACTCTTCCCTTATACAACACACACTCTTGCCTTTGACAACACACACTCTTCCCTTTGACAGCACACACTATTCCCTTTGACAACACACTCTTCACTTTGACAACACACTCTTGACTTTGACAACGCATACTCTTCCCTTTGACAACACATACTCTTCCCTTTGAAAACACATACTCTTCCCTTTGACTGAACACACTCTTCCCTTTGACAGCACACTCTTCCCTTTGACAACGCACATATTTTTCCCTTGGACAACACACTCTTCCCATTCACAACGCACACTCTTCCCTTTGACGGCACAGTCTTCCCTTTGACAACACACAATCTTGCCTTTGACAACACACTCTTCCCTTTGACAACACACACTCTTGCCTTTGACAACACACAGTCTTCCCTTCAAAAACACACACTCCTCCCTTTGATAAAGCACACTGTTCAATTTGACAACGCACACTCTTCCCTTTGACGGCACAGTCTTCCCTTTGACAACACACACTCTTGCCTTTGACAACACACTCTTCCCTTTGACAACACACACTCTTACCTTTGACAGCACACAGTCTTCCCTTCAACAACACACACTCCTCCCTTTGACAAGGCACACTCTTCCCTTTAACAACACCGTCTTCCCATTGACAGCACGCACGCTTCCTTTCGACAACACACTCTCTTCGCTTTGACAACACACACTATTTCGTTTGACAGCACACAGTCTTTCCTTTGACAGCACACTCTTTGCTTTGACAACACACGCTCTTCCGTTTTACAACACCCACTCTTCCATTTGACACCACACACTCTTCCCTTTTACAACACCCAGTCTTGCCTTTGACAACACACCCTCTTCCCTTATACAACACCCACTCTTCCGTTTGACACCACAGACTGTTCCCTTATACAACACACACTCTTGCCTTTGACAACGCACACTCTTCCCTTTGACAGCACACACTATTCCCTTTGACAACACACTCTTGCCTTTGACAACGCACACCCTTCCCTTTTACAACACCCACTCTTCCCTTTGACAACCCACAATCTTCCCTTTGACAACACACACTCTTGCCTTTGATAACACACACTCTTTCCTTAGACAGCACACACTCTTCCCTTTGAAAATGCACACTCTTCCCTTTGACAAAGCACACTCTTACGTTTTACAACACACACTCTTCCTTTTGACAACACACACTCTTGCCTTTGACAACACACACTCTTGCCTTTGACAACACACAGTATTCCCTTCAAAAACACACACTCCTCCCTTTGATAAAGCACACTGTTCAATTTGACAACGCACACTCTTCCCTTTGACGGCACAGTCTTCCCTTTGACAACACACACTCTTGCCTTTGACAACACACTCTTCCCTTTGACAACACACACTCTTCCCTTTGACAGCACACAGTCTTCCCTTCAACAACACACACTCCTCCCTTTGACAATGCACACTCTTCCCTTTAACAACACCGTCTTCCCTTTGACAGCACACTCTTTGCTTTGACAACACACCCTCTTCCGTTTTACAACACCCACTCTTCCATTTGACACCACACACTCTTCCCTTTTACAACACCCAGTCTTGCCTTTTACAACACACCCTCTTCCCTTATACAACACCCACTCTTCCGTTTAACGCCACAGACTGTTCCCTTATACAACACACACTCTTGCCTTTGACAACGCACACTCTTCCCTTTGACAGCACACACTATTCCCTTTTACAACACACTCTTGCCTTTGACAACGCACACCCTTCCCTTTTACAACACCCACTCTTCCCTTTGACAACCCACAATCTTCCCTTTGACAACACACACTCTTGCCTTTGATAACACACACTCTTCCCTTTGACTGAACACACTCTTCCCTTTGACAACACACACTCTTCCCTTTGACTGAACACACTCTTCCCTTTGACAGCACACACTATTACTTTTGACAATGCATACTCTTCCCTTTGACAACACACACACTTCCATTTGAAACCACACATTCTTCCCTTTTACAAAACCAACTCTTGCCTTTGACAAAACACACTCTTCCCTTTTACAACACCCACTCTTCCAATTGACACCACACACTCTTCCCTTATACAACACACACTCTTGCCTTTGACAACACACACTCTTCCCTTTGACAGCACACACTATTCCCTTTGACAACACACTCTTCACTTTGACAACACACTCTTGACTTTGACAACGCATACTCTTCCCTTTGACAACACATACTCTTCCCTTTGAAAACACATACTCTTCCCTTTGACTGAACACACTCTTCCCTTTGACAGCACACTCTTCCCTTTGACAACGCACATATTTTTCCCTTGGACAACACACTCTTCCCATTCACAACGCACACTCTTCCCTTTGACGGCACAGTCTTCCCTTTGACAACACACACTCTTGCCTTTGACAACACACTCTTCCCTTTGACAACACACACTCTTGCCTTTGACAACACACAGTCTTCCCTTCAAAAACACACACTCCTCCCTTTGATAAAGCACACTGTTCAATTTGACAACGCACACTCTTCCCTTTGACGGCACAGTCTTCCCTTTGACAACACACACTCTTGCCTTTGACAACACACTCTTCCCTTTGACAACACACACTCTTACCTTTGACAGCACACAGTCTTCCCTTCAACAACACACACTCCTCCCTTTGACAATGCACACTCTTCCCTTTAACAACACCGTCTTCCCATTGACAGCACGCACACTTCCTTTCGACAACACACTCTCTTCGCTTTGACAACACACACTATTTCGTTTGACAGCACACAGTCTTTCCTTTGACAGCACACTCTTTGCTTTGACAACACACCCTCTTCCGTTTTACAACACCCACTTTTCCATTTGACACCACACACTCTTCCCTTTTACAACACCCAGTCTTGCCTTTGACAACACAACCTCTTCCCTTATACAACACCCACTCTTCCGTTTGACACCACAGACTGTTCCCTTATACAACACACACTCTTGCCTTTGACAACGCACACTCTTCCCTTTGACAGCACACACTATTCCCTTTGACAACACACTCTTGCCTTTGACAACGCACACCCTTCCCTTTTACAACTCCCACTCTTCCCTTTGACAACCCACACTCTTCCCTTTGACTGAACACACTCTTCACTTTGACAACACACTCTTGACTTTGACAACGCATACTCTTCCCTTTGACAACACATACTCTTCCCTTTGAAAACACATACTCTTCCCTTTGACTGAACACACTCTTCCCTTTGACAGCACACTCTTCCCTTTGACAACGCACATATTTTTCCCTTGGACAACACACTCTTCCCATTCACAACGCACACTCTTCCCTTTGACGGCACAGTCTTCCCTTTGACAACACACACTCTTGCCTTTGACAACACACTCTTCCCTTTGACAACACACACTCTTGCCTTTGACAACACACAGTCTTCCCTTCAAAAACACACACTCCTCCCTTTGATAAAGCACACTGTTCAATTTGACAACGCACACTCTTCCCTTTGACGGCACAGTCTTCCCTTTGACAACACACACTCTTGCCTTTGACAACACACTCTTCCCTTTGACAACACACACTCTTACCTTTGACAGCACACAGTCTTCCCTTCAACAACACACACTCCTCCCTTTGACAATGCACACTCTTCCCTTTAACAACACCGTCTTCCCATTGACAGCACGCACACTTCCTTTCGACAACACACTCTCTTCGCTTTGACAACACACCCTCTTCCGTTTTACAACACCCACTTTTCCATTTGACACCACAAACTCTTCCCTTTTACAACACCCAGTCTTGCCTTTGACAACACACCCTCTTCCCTTATACAACACCCACTCTTCCGTTTGACACCACAGACTGTTCCCTTATACAACACACACTCTTGCCTTTGACAACGCACACTCTTCCCTTTGACAGCACACACTATTCCCTTTGACAACACACTCTTGCCTTTGACAACGCACACCCTTCCCTTTTACAACTCCCACTCTTCCCTTTGACAACCCACAATCTTCCCTTTGACAACACACACTCTTGCCTTTGATAACACACACTCTTCCCTTTGACTGAACACACTCTTCCCTTTGACAACACACACTCTTCCCTTTGACTGAACACACTCTTCCCTTTGACAACACACACTCTTCCCTTTGACTGAACACACTCTTCCCTTTGACAGCACACACTATTACTTTTGACAATGCATACTCTTCCCTTTGACAACACACACACTTCCATTTGAAACCACACATTCTTCCCTTTTACAAAACCAACTCTTGCCTTTGACAAAACACACTCTTCCCTTTTACAACACCCACTCTTCCAATTGACACCACACACTCTTCCCTTATACAACACACACTCTTGCCTTTGACAACACACACTCTTCCCTTTGACAGCACACACTATTCCCTTTGACAACACACTCTTCACTTTGACAACACACTCTTGACTTTGACAACGCATACTCTTCCCTTTGACAACACATACTCTTCCCTTTGAAAACACATACTCTTCCCTTTGACTGAACACACTCTTCCCTTTGACAGCACACTCTTCCCTTTGACAACGCACATATTTTTCCCTTGGACAACACACTCTTCCCATTCACAACGCACACTCTTCCCTTTGACGGCACAGTCTTCCCTTTGACAACACACACTCTTGCCTTTGACAACACACTCTTCCCTTTGACAACACACACTCTTGCCTTTGACAACACACAGTCTTCCCTTCAAAAACACACACTCCTCCCTTTGATAAAGCACACTGTTCAATTTGACAACGCACACTCTTCCCTTTGACGGCACAGTCTTCCCTTTGACAACACACACTCTTGCCTTTGACAACACACTCTTCCCTTTGACAACACACACTCTTACCTTTGACAGCACACAGTCTTCCCTTCAACAACACACACTCCTCCCTTTGACAATGCACACTCTTCCCTTTAACAACACCGTCTTCCCATTGACAGCACGCACACTTCCTTTCGACAACACACTCTCTTCGCTTTGACAACACACACTATTTCGTTTGACAGCACACAGTCTTTCCTTTGACAGCACACTCTTTGCTTTGACAACACACCCTCTTCCGTTTTACAACACCCACTTTTCCATTTGACACCACACACTCTTCCCTTTTACAACACCCAGTCTTGCCTTTGACAACACAACCTCTTCCCTTATACAACACCCACTCTTCCGTTTGACACCACAGACTGTTCCCTTATACAACACACACTCTTGCCTTTGACAACGCACACTCTTCCCTTTGACAGCACACACTATTCCCTTTGACAACACACTCTTGCCTTTGACAACGCACACCCTTCCCTTTTACAACTCCCACTCTTCCCTTTGACAACCCACACTCTTCCCTTTGACTGAACACACTCTTCACTTTGACAACACACTCTTGACTTTGACAACGCATACTCTTCCCTTTGACAACACATACTCTTCCCTTTGAAAACACATACTCTTCCCTTTGACTGAACACACTCTTCCCTTTGACAGCACACTCTTCCCTTTGACAACGCACATATTTTTCCCTTGGACAACACACTCTTCCCATTCACAACGCACACTCTTCCCTTTGACGGCACAGTCTTCCCTTTGACAACACACACTCTTGCCTTTGACAACACACTCTTCCCTTTGACAACACACACTCTTGCCTTTGACAACACACAGTCTTCCCTTCAAAAACACACACTCCTCCCTTTGATAAAGCACACTGTTCAATTTGACAACGCACACTCTTCCCTTTGACGGCACAGTCTTCCCTTTGACAACACACACTCTTGCCTTTGACAACACACTCTTCCCTTTGACAACACACACTCTTACCTTTGACAGCACACAGTCTTCCCTTCAACAACACACACTCCTCCCTTTGACAATGCACACTCTTCCCTTTAACAACACCGTCTTCCCATTGACAGCACGCACACTTCCTTTCGACAACACACTCTCTTCGCTTTGACAACACACCCTCTTCCGTTTTACAACACCCACTTTTCCATTTGACACCACAAACTCTTCCCTTTTACAACACCCAGTCTTGCCTTTGACAACACACCCTCTTCCCTTATACAACACCCACTCTTCCGTTTGACACCACAGACTGTTCCCTTATACAACACACACTCTTGCCTTTGACAACGCACACTCTTCCCTTTGACAGCACACACTATTCCCTTTGACAACACACTCTTGCCTTTGACAACGCACACCCTTCCCTTTTACAACTCCCACTCTTCCCTTTGACAACCCACACTCTTCCCTTTGACTGAACACACTCTTCCCTTTGACAGCACACACTATTACTTTTGACAATGCATACTCTTCCCTTTGACAACACACAGTCTTCCCTTTGACAACACACACTCTTGCCTTTGACAACACACTCTTCCCTTTGACAACACACACTCTTGCCTTTGACAACACACAGTCTTCCCTTCAAAAACACACACTCCTCCCTTTGATAAAGCACACTGTTCAATTTGACAACGCACACTCTTCCCTTTGACGGCACAGTCTTCCCTTTGACAACACACACTCTTGCCTTTGACAACACACTCTTCCCTTTGACAACACACACTCTTACCTTTGACAGCACACAGTCTTCCCTTCAACAACACACACTCCTCCCTTTGACAATGCACACTCTTCCCTTTAACAACACCGTCTTCCCATTGACAGCACGCACACTTCCTTTCGACAACACACTCTCTTCGCTTTGACAACACACACTATTTCGTTTGACAGCACACAGTCTTTCCTTTGACAGCACACTCTTTGCTTTGACAACACACCCTCTTCCGTTTTACAACACCCACTTTTCCATTTGACACCACACACTCTTCCCTTTTACAACACCCAGTCTTGCCTTTGACAACACACCCTCTTCCCTTATACAACACCCACTCTTCCGTTTGACACCACAGACTGTTCCCTTATACAACACACACTCTTGCCTTTGACAACGCACACTCTTCCCTTTGACAGCACACACTATTCCCTTTGACAACACACTCTTGCCTTTGACAACGCACACCCTTCCCTTTTACAACTCCCACTCTTCCCTTTGACAACCCACACTCTTCCCTTTGACTGAACACACTCTTCACTTTGACAACACACTCTTGACTTTGACAACGCATACTCTTCCCTTTGACAACACATACTCTTCCCTTTGAAAACACATACTCTTCCCTTTGACTGAACACTCTTCCCTTTGACAGCACACTCTTCCCTTTGACAACGCACATATTTTTCCCTTGGACAACACACTCTTCCCATTCACAACGCACACTCTTCCCTTTGACGGCACAGTCTTCCCTTTGACAACACACACTCTTGCCTTTGACAACACACTCTTCCCTTTGACAACACACACTCTTGCCTTTGACAACACACAGTCTTCCCTTCAAAAACACACACTCCTCCCTTTGATAAAGCACACTGTTCAATTTGACAACGCACACTCTTCCCTTTGACGGCACAGTCTTCCCTTTGACAACACACACTCTTGCCTTTGACAACACACTCTTCCCTTTGACAACACACACTCTTACCTTTGACAGCACACAGTCTTCCCTTCAACAACACACACTCCTCCCTTTGACAATGCACACTCTTCCCTTTAACAACACCGTCTTCCCATTGACAGCACGCACACTTCCTTTCGACAACACACTCTCTTCGCTTTGACAACACACCCTCTTCCGTTTTACAACACCCACTTTTCCATTTGACACCACACACTCTTCCCTTTTACAACACCCAGTCTTGCCTTTGACAACACACCCTCTTCCCTTATACAACACCCACTCTTCCGTTTGACACCACACACTCTTCCCTTATACAACACACACTCTTGCCTTTGACAACGCACACTCTTCCCTTTGACAGCACACACTATTCCCTTTGACAACACACTCTTGCCTTTGACAACGCACACCCTTCCCTTTTACAACTCCCACTCTTCCCTTTGACAACCCACACTCTTCCCTTTGACTGAACACACTCTTCCCTTTGACAGCACACACTATTACTTTTGACAATGCATACTCTTCCCTTTGACAACACACACTCTTCCCTTTGACTGAACACACTCTTCCATTTGACAACACACACTCTTCCTTTTGACTGAACACACTCTTCCCTTTGACAGCACACACTATTACTTTTGACAATGCACACTCTTCCCTTTGACAACACACACTCTTCCCTTTGACAACACACACTCTTCCCTTTGATAACGCACACTCTTCCTTTTGACAAGTCACACTCTTACGTTTTACAACACACAATATTTCATTTGACAACGCACACTCTTCCCTTTGACAAAATACACTCTTCCCTTTGACAACCCACACTCTTGCCTACAACACGCCCTCTTCTGTTTGAAAACACACATTCTTGCCTTTGACAACACACACTCTTCCCTTTGACAAGATGCCCTCTTCCCTTTGATAATGCACATTTCCCTTTGGAAATGCACACTCTTCCCTTTGACAACACACACTCTTCCATTTGACAGCACAAACTCTTCCCTTTGATAAAGCACACTGTTCAATTTGACAACGCACACTCTTCCCTTTGACGGCACAGTATTCCCTTTGACAACACACACTCTTCCCTTTGACAACACACACTCTTGCCTTTGACAACACACACTCTTTCCTTTGACAACACACACTTCCATTTGAAACCACACATTCTTCCCTTTTACAAAACCAACTCTTGCCTTTGACAAAACACACTCTTCCCTTTTACAACACCCACTCTTCCAATTGACACCACACACTCTTCCCTTATACAACACACACTCTTGCCTTTGACAACACACACTCTTCCCTTTGACAGCACACAGTCTTCCCTTTGACAACACACTCTTCACTTTGACAACACACTCTTGACTTTGACAACGCATACTCTTCCCTTTGACAACACATACTCTTCCCTTTGAAAACACATACTCTTCCCTTTGACTGAACACACTCTTCCCTTTGACAGCACACTCTTCCCTTTGACAACGCACATATTTTTCCCTTGGACAACACACTCTTCCCATTCACAACGCAAACTCTTCCCTTTGACGGCACAGTCTTCCCTTTGACAACACACAATCTTGCCTTTGACAACACACTCTTCCCTTTGACAACACACACTCTTGCCTTTGACAACACACAGTCTTCCCTTCAAAAACACACACTCCTCCCTTTGATAAAGCACACTGTTCAATTTGACAACGCACACTCTTCCCTTTGACGGCACAGTCTTCCCTTTCACAACACACACTCTTGCCTTTGACAACACACTCTTCCCTTTGACAACACACACTCTTACCTTTGACAGCACACAGTCTTCCCTTCAACAACACACACTCCTCCCTTTGACAATGCACACTCTTCCCTTTAACAACACCGTCTTCCCATTGACAGCACGCACACTTCCTTTCGACAACACACTCTCTTCGCTTTGACAACACACACTATTTCGTTTGACAGCACACAGTCTTTCCTTTGACAGCACACTCTTTGCTTTGACAACACACCCTCTTCCGTTTTACAACACCCTTTTTTCCATTTGACACCACACACTCTTCCCTTTTACAACACCCAGTCTTGCCTTTGACAACACACCCTCTTCCCTTATACAACACCCACTCTTCCGTTTGACACCACAGACTGTTCCCTTATACAACACACACTCTTGCCTTTGACAACGCACACTCTTCCCTTTGACAGCACACACTATTCCCTTTGACAACACGCTCTTGCCTTTGACAACGCACACCCTTCCCTTTTACAACACCCACTCTTCCCTTTGACAACCCACAATCTTCCCTTTGACAACACACACTCTTGCCTTTGATAACACACACTCTTTCCTTAGACAGCACACACTCTTCCCTTTGAAAATGCACACTCTTCCCTTTGACAAAGCACACTCTTACGTTTTACAACACACACTATTCCATTTGACAAAGCACACTCTTCCCTTTGACAACACACACTCTTGCCTTTGACAACACACACTCTTCCCTTTGACAACACACACTCTTGCCTTTGACAACACACACTCTTGCCTTTGACAACACACAGTCTTCCCTTCAAAAACACACACTCCTCCCTTTGATAAAGCACACTGTTCAATTTGACAACGCACACTCTTCCCTTTGACGGCACAGTCTTCCCTTTGACAACACACACTCTTGCCTTTGACAACACACTCTTCCCTTTGACAACACACACTCTTACCTTTGACAGCACACAGTCTTACCTTCAACAACACACACTCCTCCCTTTGACAATGAACACTCTTCCCTTTAACAACACCGTCTTCCCATTGACAGCACGCACGCTTCCTTTCGACAACACACTCTCTTCGCTTTGACAACACACACTATTTCGTTTGACAGCACACAGTCTTTCCTTTGACAGCACACTCTTTGCTTTGACAACACACCCTCTTCCGTTTTACAACACCCACTCTTCCATTTGACACCACACACTCTTCCCTTTTACAACACCCAGTCTTGCCTTTGACAACACACCCTCTTCCCTTATACAACACCCACTCTTCCGTTTGACACCACAGACTGTTCCCTTATACAACACACACTCTTGCCTTTGACAACGCACACTCTTCCCTTTGACAGCACACACTATTCCCTTTGACAACACACTCTTGCCTTTGACAACGCACACCCTTCCCTTTTACAACACCCACTCTTCCCTTTGACAACCCACAATCTTCCCTTTGACAACACACACTCTTGCCTTTGATAACACACACTCTTTCCTTAGACAGCACACACTCTTCCCTTTGAAAATGCACACTCTTCCCTTTGACAAAGCACACTCTTACGTTTTACAACACACACTCTTCCTTTTGACAACACCCACTCTTGCCTTTGACAACACACACTCTTCCGTTTGACAGCACACACTCTTCCCTTTGATAAAGCACACTGTTCAGTTTGACAACGCACACTCTTCCCTTTGACGGCACAGTCTTCCCTTTGACAACACACACTCTTCCCTTTGACAACACACACTCTTGCCTTTGACAACACACACTCTTTCCTTTGACAACACACACTTCCATTTGAAACCACACATTCTTCCCTTTTACAAAACCAACTCTTGCCTTTGACAAAACACACTCTTCCCTTTTACAACACCCACTCTTCCAATTGACACCACACACTCTTCCCTTATACAACACACACTCTTGCCTTTGACAACACACACTCTTCCCTTTGACAGCACACACTATTCCCTTTGACAACACACTCTTCACTTTGACAACACACTCTTGACTTTGACAACGCATACTCTTCCCTTTGACAACACATACTCTTCCCTTTGAAAACACATACTCTTCCCTTTGACTGAACACACTCTTCCCTTTGACAGCACACTCTTCCCTTTGACAACGCACATATTTTTCCCTTGGACAACACACTCTTCCCATTCACAACGCACACTCTTCCCTTTGACGGCACAGTCTTCCCTTTGACAACACACACTCTTGCCTTTGACAGCAAACTCTTCCCTTTGACAACACACACTCTTGCCTTTGACAACACACACTCTTCCCTTTGACAACACACACTCCTCCCTTTGATAAAGCACACTGTTCAATTTGACAACGCACACTCTTCCCTTTGACGGCACAGTCTTCCCTTTGACATCACACACTCTTGCCTTTGACAACACACTCTTCCCTTTGACAACACACACTCTTACCTTTGACAGCACACAGTCTTCCCTTCAACAACACACACTCCTCCCTTTGACAATGCACACTCTTCCCTTTAACAACACCGTCTTCCCATTGACAGCACGCACGCTTCCTTTCGACAACACACTCTCTTCGCTTTGACAACACACACTATTTCGTTTGACAGCACACAGTCTTTCCTTTGACAGCACACTCTTTGCTTTGACAACACACCCTCTTCCGTTTTACAACACCCACTTTTCCATTTGACACCACACACTCTTCCCTTTTACAACACCCAGTCTTGCCTTTGACAACACACCCTCTTCCCTTATACAACACCCACTCTTCCGTTTGACACCACAGACTGTTCCCTTATACAACACACACTCTTGCCTTTGACAACGCACACTCTTCCCTTTGACAGCACACACTATTCCCTTTGACAACACACTCTTGCCTTTGACAACGCACACCCTTCCCTTTTACAACACCCACTCTTCCCTTTGACAACCCACAATCTTCCCTTTGACAACACACACTCTTGCCTTTGATAACACACACTCTTTCCTTAGACAGCACACACTCTTCCCTTTGAAAATGCACACTTTTCCCTTTGACAAAGCACACTCTTACGTTTTACAACACACACTCTTCCTTTTGACAACACACACTCTTGCCTTTGACAACACACACTCTTGCCTTTGACAACACACAGTATTCCCTTCAAAAACACACACTCCTCCCTTTGATAAAGCACACTGTTCAATTTGACAATGCACACTCTTCCCTTTGACGGCACAGTCTTCCCTTTGACAACACACACTCTTGCCTTTGACAACACACTCTTCCCTTTGACAACACACACTCTTCCCTTTGACAGCACACAGTCTTCCCTTCAACAACACACACTCCTCCCTTTGACAATGCACACTCTTCCCTTTAACAACACCGTCTTCCCTTTGACAGCACACTCTTTGCTTTGACAACACACCCTCTTCCGTTTTACAACACCCACTCTTCCATTTGACACCACACACTCTTCCCTTTTACAACACCCAGTCTTGCCTTTTACAACACACCCTCTTCCCTTATACAACACCCACTCTTCCGTTTAACACCACAGACTGTTCCCTTATACAACACACACTCTTGCCTTTGACAACGCACACTCTTCCCTTTGACAGCACACACTATTCCCTTTGACAACACACTCTTGCCTTTGACAACGCACACCCTTCCCTTTTACAACACCCACTCTTCCCTTTGACAACCCACAATCTTCCCTTTGACAACACACACTCTTGCCTTTGATAACACACACTCTTCCCTTTGACTGAACACACTCTTCCCTTTGACAACACACACTCTTCCCTTTGACTGAACACACTCTTCCCTTTGACAGCACACACTATTACTTTTGACAATGCATACTCTTCCCTTTGACAACACACACTCTTCCCTTTGACAACACACACTATTACTTTTGACAATGCATACTCTTCCCTTTGACAACACACACTCTTACCTTTGACTGAACACACTCTTCCCTTTGACAACACACACTCTTCCCTTTGACTGAACATACTCTTCCCTTTGACAGCACACACTATTACTTTTGACAATGCATACTCTTCCCTTTGACAACACACACTCTTCCCTTTGACAACACACACTCTTCCCTTTGATAACGCACACTCTTCCTTTTGACAAGTCACACTCTTCCCTTTGACGGCACAGTCTTTCTATTTGACAACACACACTCTTCCCTTTGACAACACACAATCTTGCCTTTGACAACACACACTCTTTCCTTTGACAACACACACTTCCATTTCACATCACACATTCTTCCCTTTTACAAAACCCACTCTTGCCTTTGACAACACACCCTCTTCCCTTTTATAACACCCACTCTTCCCTTTGACAACACACACTATTCCTTTTGACAATGCATACTCTTCCCTTTGACAACACACACTCTTCCCTTTGACTGAACACACTCTTCCCTTTGACAGCACACACTATTACTTTTGACAATGCATACTCTTCCCTTTGACAACACACACTCTTCCCTTTGACTGAACACAGTCTTCCCTTCAAAAACACACACTCCTCCCTTTGATAAAGCACACTGTTCAATTTGACAACGCACACTCTTCCCTTTGACGGCACAGTCTTCCCTTTGACATCACACACTCTTGCCTTTGACAACACACTCTTCCCTTTGACAACACACACTCTTACCTTTGACAGCACACAGTCTTCCCTTCAACAACACACACTCCTCCCTTTGACAATGCACACTCTTCCCTTTAACAACACCGTCTTCCCATTGACAGCACGCACGCTTCCTTTCGACAACACACTCTCTTCGCTTTGACAACACACACTATTTCGTTTGACAGCACACAGTCTTTCCTTTGACAGCACACTCTTTGCTTTGACAACACACCCTCTTCCGTTTTACAACACCCACTCTTCCATTTGACACCACACACTCTTCCCTTTTACAACACCCAGTCTTGCCTTTGACAACACACCCTCTTCCCTTATACAACACCCACTCTTCCGTTTGACACCACAGACTGTTCCCTTATACAACACACACTCTTGCCTTTGACAACGCACACTCTTCCCTTTGACAGCACACACTATTCCCTTTGACAACACACTCTTGCCTTTGACAACGCACACCCTTCCCTTTTACAACACCCACTCTTCCCTTTGACAACCCACAATCTTCCCTTTGACAACACACACTCTTGCCTTTGATAACACACACTCTTTCCTTAGACAGCACACACTCTTCCCTTTGAAAATGCACACTCTTCCCTTTGACAAAGCACACTCTTACGTTTTACAACACACACTCTTCCTTTTGACAACACACACTCTTGCCTTTGACAACACACACTCTTGCCTTTGACAACACACAGTATTCCCTTCAAAAACACACACTCCTCCCTTTGATAAAGCACACTGTTCAATTTGACAATGCACACTCTTCCCTTTGACGGCACAGTCTTCCCTTTGACAACACACACTCTTGCCTTTGACAACACACTCTTCCCTTTGACAACACACACTCTTCCCTTTGACAGCACACAGTCTTCCCTTCAACAACACACACTCCTCCCTTTGACAATGCACACTCTTCCCTTTAACAACACCGTCTTCCCTTTGACAGCACACTCTTTGCTTTGACAACACACCCTCTTCCGTTTTACAACACCCACTCTTCCATTTGACACCACACACTCTTCCCTTTTACAACACCCAGTCTTGCCTTTTACAACACACCCTCTTCCCTTATACAACACCCACTCTTCCGTTTAACACCACAGACTGTTCCCTTATACAACACACACTCTTGCCTTTGACAACGCACACTCTTCCCTTTGACAGCACACACTATTCCCTTTGACAACACACTCTTGCCTTTGACAACGCACACCCTTCCCTTTTACAACACCCACTCTTCCCTTTGACAACCCACAATCTTCCCTTTGACAACACACACTCTTGCCTTTGATAACACACACTCTTCCCTTTGACTGAACACACTCTTCCCTTTGACAACACACACTCTTCCCTTTGACTGAACACACTCTTCCCTTTGACAGCACACACTCTTCCAATTGACACCACACACTCTTCCCTTATACAACACACACTCTTGCCTTTGACAACACACACTCTTCCTTTGACAGCACACACTATTCCCTTTGACAACACACTCTTCACTTTGACAACACACTCTTGACTTTGACAACGCATACTCTTCCCTTTGACAACACATACTCTTCCCTTTGAAAACACATACTCTTCCCTTTGACTGAACACACTCTTCCCTTTGACAGCACACTCTTCCCTTTGACAACGCACATATTTTTCCCTTGGACAACACACTCTTCCCATTCACAACGCAAACTCTTCCCTTTGACGGCACAGTCTTCCCTTTGACAACACACAATCTTGCCTTTGACAACACACTCTTCCCTTTGACAACACACACTCTTGCCTTTGACAACACACAGTCTTCCCTTCAAAAACACACACTCCTCCCTTTGATAAAGCACACTGTTCAATTTGACAACGCACACTCTTCCCTTTGACGGCACAGTCTTCCCTTTCACAACACACACTCTTGCCTTTGACAACACACTCTTCCCTTTGACAACACACACTCTTACCTTTAACAGCACACAGTCTTCCCTTCAACAACACACACTCCTCCCTTTGACAATGCACACTCTTCCCTTTAACAACACCGTCTTCCCATTGACAGCACGCACACTTCCTTTCGACAACACACTCTCTTCGCTTTGACAACACACACTATTTCGTTTGACAGCACACAGTCTTTCCTTTGACAGCACACTCTTTGCTTTGACAACACACCCTCTTCCGTTTTACAACACCCTTTTTTCCATTTGACACCACACACTCTTCCCTTTTACAACACCCAGTCTTGCCTTTGACAACACACCCTCTTCCCTTATACAACACCCACTCTTCCGTTTGACACCACAGACTGTTCCCTTATACAACACACACTCTTGCCTTTGACAACGCACACTCTTCCTTTTGACAGCACACACTATTCCCTTTGACAACACGCTCTTGCCTTTGACAACGCACACCCTTCCCTTTTACAACACCCACTCTTCCCTTTGACAACCCACAATCTTCCCTTTGACAACACACACTCTTGCCTTTGATAACACACACTCTTTCCTTAGACAGCACACACTCTTCCCTTTGAAAATGCACACTCTTCCCTTTGACAAAGCACACTCTTACGTTTTACAACACACACTATTCCATTTGACAAAGCACACTCTTCCCTTTGACAACACACACTCTTGCCTTTGACAACACACACTCTTCCCTTTGACAACACACACTCTTGCCTTTGACAACACACACTCTTGCCTTTGACAACACACAGTCTTCCCTTCAAAAACACACACTCCTCCCTTTGATAAAGCACACTGTTCAATTTGACAACGCACACTCTTCCCTTTGACGGCACAGTCTTCCCTTTGACAACACACACTCTTGCCTTTGACAACACACTCTTCCCTTTGACAACACACACTCTTCCCTTTAACAGCACACAGTCTTACCTTCAACAACACACACTCCTCCCTTTGACAATGAACACTCTTCCCTTTAACAACACCGTCTTCCCATTGACAGCACGCACGCTTCCTTTCGACAACACACTCTCTTCGCTTTGACAACACACACTATTTCGTTTGACAGCACACAGTCTTTCCTTTGACAGCACACTCTTTGCTTTGACAACACACCCATCTTCCGTTTTACAACACCCACTCTTCCATTTGACACCACACACTCTTCCCTTTTACAACACCCAGTCTTGCCTTTTACAACAAACCCTCTTCCCTTATACAACACCCACTCTTCCGTTTAACACCACAGACTGTTCCCTTTTACAACACACACTCTTGCCTTTGACAACGCACACTCTTCCCTTTGACAGCACACACTATTCCCTTTGACAACACACTCTTGCCTTTGACAACGCACACCCTTCCCTTTTACAACACCCACTCTTCCCTTTGACAACCCACACTCTTCCCTTTGACTGAACACACTCTTCCCTTTGACAACACACACTCTTCCCTTTGACTGAACACACTCTTCCCTTTGACAGCACACACTATTACTTTTGACAATGCATACTCTTCCCTTTGACAACACACACTCTTCCCTTTGACAACACACACTATTACTTTTGACAATGCATACTCTTCCCTTTGACAACACACACTCTTCCCTTTGACTGAACACACTCTTCCCTTTGACAACACACACTCTTCCCTTTGACTGAACACACTCTTCCCTTTGACAGCACACACTATTACTTTTGACAATGCATACTCTTCCCTTTGACAACACACACTCTTCCCTTTGACAACACACACTCTTCCCTTTGATAACGCACACTCTTCCTTTTGACAAGTCACACTCTTACGTTTTACAACACACAATATTTCATTTGACAACGCACACTCTTCCCTTTGACAAAATACACTCTTCCCTTTGACAACCCACACTCTTGCCTACAACACGCCCTCTTCCGTTTGAAAACACACATTCTTGCCTTTGACAACACACACTCTTCCCTTTGACAAGACGCCCTCTTCCCTTTGATAATGCACATTTCCCTTTGGAAATGCACACTCTTCCCTTTGATAACAGACACTCTTCGATTTGCCACCACACAATCTTCGCTTTTACAACACCCACTCTTGCCTTTGACAACACACACTCTTCCGTTTGACAGCACACACTCTTCCCTTTGATAAAGCACACTGTTCAGTTTGACAACGCACACTCTTCCCTTTGACGGCACAGTCTTCCCTTTGACAACACACACTCTTCCCTTTGACAACACACACTCTTGCCTTTGACAACACACACTCTTTCCTTTGACAACACACACTTCCATTTGAAACCACACATTCTTCCCTTTTACAAAACCAACTCTTGCCTTTGACAAAACACACTCTTCCCTTTTACAACACCCACTCTTCCAATTGACACCACACACTCTTCCCTTATACAACACACACTCTTGCCTTTGACAACACACACTCTTCCCTTTGACAGCACACACTATTCCCTTTGACAACACACTCTTCACTTTGACAACACACTCTTGACTTTGACAACGCATACTCTTCCCTTTGACAACACATACTCTTCCCTTTGAAAACACATACTCTTCCCTTTGACTGAACACACTCTTCCCTTTGACAGCACACTCTTCCCTTTGACAACGCACATATTTTTCCCTTGGACAACACACTCTTCCCATTCACAACGCACACTCTTCCCTTTGACGGCACAGTCTTCCCTTTGACAACACACACTCTTGCCTTTGACAACACACTCTTCCCTTTGACAACACACACTCTTGCCTTTGACAACACACAGTCTTCCCTTCAAAAACACACACTCCTCCCTTTGATAAAGCACACTGTTCAATTTGACAACGCACACTCTTCCCTTTGACGGCACAGTCTTCCCTTTGACAACACACACTCTTGCCTTTGACAACACACTCTTCCCTTTGACAACACACACTCTTACCTTTGACAGCACACAGTCTTACCTTCAACAACACACACTCCTCCCTTTGACAATGCACACTCTTCCCTTTAACAACACCGTCTTCCCATTGACAGCACGCACGCTTCCTTTCGACAACACACTCTCTTCGCTTTGACAACACACACTATTTCGTTTGACAGCACACAGTCTTTCCTTTGACAGCACACTCTTTGCTTTGACAACACACCCTCTTCCGTTTTACAACACCCACTCTTCCATTTGACACCACACACTCTTCCCTTTTACAACACCCAGTCTTGCCTTTGACAACACACCCTCTTCCCTTATACAACACCCACTCTTCCGTTTGACACCACAGACTGTTCCCTTATACAACACACACTCTTGCCTTTGACAACGCACACTCTTCCCTTTGACAGCACACACTATTCCCTTTGACAACACACTCTTGCCTTTGACAACGCACACCCTTCCCTTTTACAACACCCACTCTTCCCTTTGACAACCCACAATCTTCCCTTTGACAACACACACTCTTGCCTTTGATAACACACACTCTTTCCTTAGACAGCACACACTCTTCCCTTTGAAAATGCACACTCTTCCCTTTGACAAAGCACACTCTTACGTTTTACAACACACACTCTTCCTTTTGACAACACCCACTCTTGCCTTTGACAACACACACTCTTCCGTTTGACAGCACACACTCTTCCCTTTGATAAAGCACACTGTTCAGTTTGACAACGCACACTCTTCCCTTTGACGGCACAGTCTTCCCTTTGACAACACACACTCTTCCCTTTGACAACACACACTCTTGCCTTTGACAACACACACTCTTTCCTTTGACAACACACACTTCCATTTGAAACCACACATTCTTCCCTTTTACAAAACCAACTCTTGCCTTTGACAAAACACACTCTTCCCTTTTACAACACCCACTCTTCCAATTGACACCACACACTCTTCCCTTATACAACACACACTCTTGCCTTTGACAACACACACTCTTCCCTTTGACAGCACACACTATTCCCTTTGACAACACACTCTTCACTTTGACAACACACTCTTGACTTTGACAACGCATACTCTTCCCTTTGACAACACATACTCTTCCCTTTGAAAACACATACTCTTCCCTTTGACTGAACACACTCTTCCCTTTGACAGCACACTCTTCCCTTTGACAACGCACATATTTTTCCCTTGGACAACACACTCTTCCCATTCACAACGCACACTCTTCCCTTTGACGGCACAGTCTTCCCTTTGACAACACACACTCTTGCCTTTGACAGCAAACTCTTCCCTTTGACAACACACACTCTTGCCTTTGACAACACACACTCTTCCCTTTGACAACACACACTCCTCCCTTTGATAAAGCACACTGTTCAATTTGACAACGCACACTCTTCCCTTTGACGGCACAGTCTTCCCTTTGACATCACACACTCTTGCCTTTGACAACACACTCTTCCCTTTGACAACACACACTCTTACCTTTGACAGCACACAGTCTTCCCTTCAACAACACACACTCCTCCCTTTGACAATGCACACTCTTCCCTTTAACAACACCGTCTTCCCATTGACAGCACGCACGCTTCCTTTCGACAACACACTCTCTTCGCTTTGACAACACACACTATTTCGTTTGACAGCACACAGTCTTTCCTTTGACAGCACACTCTTTGCTTTGACAACACACCCTCTTCCGTTTTACAACACCCACTCTTCCATTTGACACCACACACTCTTCCCTTTTACAACACCCAGTCTTGCCTTTGACAACACACCCTCTTCCCTTATACAACACCCACTCTTCCGTTTGACACCACAGACTGTTCCCTTATACAACACACACTCTTGCCTTTGACAACGCACACTCTTCCCTTTGACAGCACACACTATTCCCTTTGACAACACACTCTTGCCTTTGACAACGCACACCCTTCCCTTTTACAACACCCACTCTTCCCTTTGACAACCCACAATCTTCCCTTTGACAACACACACTCTTGCCTTTGATAACACACACTCTTTCCTTAGACAGCACACACTCTTCCCTTTGAAAATGCACACTTTTCCCTTTGACAAAGCACACTCTTACGTTTTACAACACACACTCTTCCTTTTGACAACACACACTCTTGCCTTTGACAACACACACTCTTGCCTTTGACAACACACAGTATTCCCTTCAAAAACACACACTCCTCCCTTTGATAAAGCACACTGTTCAATTTGACAATGCACACTCTTCCCTTTGACGGCACAGTCTTCCCTTTGACAACACACACTCTTGCCTTTGACAACACACTCTTCCCTTTGACAACACACACTCTTCCCTTTGACAGCACACAGTCTTCCCTTCAACAACACACACTCCTCCCTTTGACAATGCACACTCTTCCCTTTAACAACACCGTCTTCCCTTTGACAGCACACTCTTTGCTTTGACAACACACCCTCTTCCGTTTTACAACACCCACTCTTCCATTTGACACCACACACTCTTCCCTTTTACAACACCCAGTCTTGCCTTTTACAACACACCCTCTTCCCTTATACAACACCCACTCTTCCGTTTAACACCACAGACTGTTCCCTTATACAACACACACTCTTGCCTTTGACAACGCACACTCTTCCCTTTGACAGCACACACTATTCCCTTTGACAACACACTCTTGCCTTTGACAACGCACACCCTTCCCTTTTACAACACCCACTCTTCCCTTTGACAACCCACAATCTTCCCTTTGACAACACACACTCTTGCCTTTGATAACACACACTCTTCCCTTTGACTGAACACACTCTTCCCTTTGACAACACACACTCTTCCCTTTGACTGAACACACTCTTCCCTTTGACAGCACACACTATTACTTTTGACAATGCATACTCTTCCCTTTGACAACACACACTCTTCCCTTTGACAACACACACTATTACTTTTGACAATGCATACTCTTCCCTTTGACAACACACACTCTTACCTTTGACTGAACACACTCTTCCCTTTGACAACACACACTCTTCCCTTTGACTGAACATACTCTTCCCTTTGACAGCACACACTATTACTTTTGACAATGCATACTCTTCCCTTTGACAACACACACTCTTCCCTTTGACAACACACACTCTTCCCTTTGATAACGCACACTCTTCCTTTTGACAAGTCACACTCTTCCCTTTGACGGCACAGTCTTTCTATTTGACAACACACACTCTTCCCTTTGACAACACACAATATTGCCTTTGACAACACACACTCTTTCCTTTGACAACACACACTTCCATTTCACATCACACATTCTTCCCTTTTACAAAACCCACTCTTGCCTTTGACAACACACCCTCTTCCCTTTTATAACACCCACTCTTCCCTTTGACAACACACACTATTCCTTTTGACAATGCATACTCTTCCCTTTGACAACACACACTCTTCCCTTTGACTGAACACACTCTTCCCTTTGACAGCACACACTATTACTTTTGACAATGCATACTCTTCCCTTTGACAACACACACTCTTCCCTTTGACTGAACACAGTCTTCCCTTCAAAAACACACACTCCTCCCTTTGATAAAGCACACTGTTCAATTTGACAACGCACAGTCTTCCCTTTGACGGCACAGTCTTCCCTTTGACATCACACACTCTTGCCTTTGACAACACACTCTTCCCTTTGACAACACACACTCTTACCTTTGACAGCACACAGTCTTCCCTTCAACAACACACACTCCTCCCTTTGACAATGCACACTCTTCCCTTTAACAACACTGTCTTCCCATTGACAGCACGCACGCTTCCTTTCGACAACACACTCTCTTCGCTTTGACAACACACACTATTTCGTTTGACAGCACACAGTCTTTCCTTTGACAGCACACTCTTTGCTTTGACAACACACCCTCTTCCGTTTTACAACACCCACTCTTCCATTTGACACCACACACTCTTCCCTTTTACAACACCCAGTCTTGCCTTTGACAACACACCCTCTTCCCTTATACAACACCCACTCTTCCGTTTGACACCACAGACTGTTCCCTTATACAACACACACTCTTGCCTTTGACAACGCACACTCTTCCCTTTGACAGCACACACTATTCCCTTTGACAACACACTCTTGCCTTTGACAACGCACACCCTTCCCTTTTACAACACCCACTCTTCCCTTTGACAACCCACAATCTTCCCTTTGACAACACACACTCTTGCCTTTGATAACACACACTCTTTCCTTAGACAGCACACACTCTTCCCTTTGAAAATGCACACTTTTCCCTTTGACAAAGCACACTCTTACGTTTTACAACACACACTCTTCCTTTTGACAACACACACTCTTGCCTTTGACAACACACACTCTTGCCTTTGACAACACACAGTATTCCCTTCAAAAACACACACTCCTCCCTTTGATAAAGCACACTGTTCAATTTGACAATGCACACTCTTCCCTTTGACGGCACAGTCTTCCCTTTGACAACACACACTCTTGCCTTTGACAACACACTCTTCCCTTTGACAACACACACTCTTCCCTTTGACAGCACACAGTCTTCCCTTCAACAACACACACTCCTCCCTTTGACAATGCACACTCTTCCCTTTAACAACACCGTCTTCCCTTTGACAGCACACTCTTTGCTTTGACAACACACCCTCTTCCGTTTTACAACACCCACTCTTCCATTTGACACCACACACTCTTCCCTTTTACAACACCCAGTCTTGCCTTTTACAACACACCCTCTTCCCTTATACAACACCCACTCTTCCGTTTAACACCACAGACTGTTCCCTTATACAACACACACTCTTGCCTTTGACAACGCACACTCTTCCCTTTGACAGCACACACTATTCCCTTTGACAACACACTCTTGCCTTTGACAACGCACACCCTTCCCTTTTACAACACCCACTCTTCCCTTTGACAACCCACAATCTTCCCTTTGACAACACACACTCTTGCCTTTGATAACACACACTCTTCCCTTTGACTGAACACACTCTTCCCTTTGACAACACACACTCTTCCCTTTGACTGAACACACTCTTCCCTTTGACAGCACACACTATTACTTTTGACAATGCATACTCTTCCCTTTGACAACACACACTCTTCCCTTTGACAACACACACTATTACTTTTGACAATGCATACTCTTCCCTTTGACAGCACACACTCTTACCTTTGACTGAACACACTCTTCCCTTTGACAACACACACTCTTCCCTTTGACTGAACATACTCTTCCCTTTGACAGCACACACTATTACTTTTGACAATGCATACTCTTCCCTTTGACAACACACACTCTTCCCTTTGACAACACACACTCTTCCCTTTGATAACGCACACTCTTCCTTTTGACAAGTCACACTCTTCCCTTTGACGGCACAGTCTTTCTCTTTGACAACACACACTCTTCCCTTTGACAACACACAATCTTGCCTTTGACAACACACACTCTTTCCTTTGACAACACACACTTCCATTTCACATCACACATTCTTCCCTTTTACAAAACCCACTCTTGCCTTTGACAACACACCCTCTTCCCTTTTATAACACCCACTCTTCCCTTTGACAACACACACTATTCCTTTTGACAATGCATACTCTTCCCTTTGACAACACACACTCTTCCCTTTGACTGAACACACTCTTCCCTTTGACAGCACACACTATTACTTTTGACAATGCATACTCTTCCCTTTGACAACACACACTCTTCCCTTTGACAACACACACTCTTCCCTTTGATAACGCACACTCTTCCTTTTGACAAGTCACACTCTTACGTTTTACAACACACAATATTTCATTTGACAACGCACACTCTTCCCTTTGACAAAATACACTCTTCCCTTTGACAACCCACACTCTTGCCTACAACACGCCCTCTTCCGTTTGAAAACACACATTCTTGCCTTTGACAACACACACTCTTCCCTTTGACAAGATGCCCTCTTCCCTTTGATAATGCACATTTCCCTTTGGAAATGCACACTCTTTCCTTTGATAACAGACACTCTTCGATTTGCCACCACACAATCTTCCCTTTTACAAAACCCACTCTTGCCTTTGACAACACACCCTCTTCCCTTTTATAACACCCACTCTTCCCTTTGACAACACACACTATTCCTTTTGACAATGCATACTCTTCCCTTTGACAACACACACTCTTCCCTTTGACTGAACACACTCTTCCCTTTGACAGCACACACTATTACTTTTGACAATGCATACTCTTCCCTTTGACAACACACACTCTTCCCTTTGACTGAACACACTCTACCCTTTGACAACACACACTCTTCCTTTTGACTGAACACACTCTTCCCTTTGACAGCACACACTATTACTTTTGACAATGCACACTCTTCCCTTTGACAACACACACTCTTCCCTTTGACAACACACACTCTTCCCTTTGATAACGCACACTCTTCCTTTTGACAAGTCACACTCTTACGTTTTACAACACACAATATTTCATTTGACAACGCACACTCTTCCCTTTGACAAAATACACTCTTCCCTTTGACAACCCACACTCTTGCCTACAACACGCCCTCTTCCGTTTGAAAACACACATTCTTGCCTTTGACAACACACACTCTTCCCTTTGACAAGATGCCCTCTTCCCTTTGATAATGCACATTTCCCTTTGGAAATGCACACTCTTTCCTTTGATAACAGACACTCTTCGATTTGCCACCACACAATCTTCGCTTTTACAACACCCACTCTTGCCTTTGACAACACACACTCTTCCGTTTGACAGCACACACTCTTCCCTTTGATAAAGCACACTGTTCAATTTGACAACGCACACTCTTCCCTTTGACGGCACAGTCTTCCCTTTGACAACACACACTCTTCCCTTTGACAACACACACTCTTGCCTTTGACAACACACACTCTTTCCTTTGACAACACACACTTCCATTTGAAACCACACATTCTTCCCTTTTACAAAACCAACTCTTGCCTTTGACAAAACACACTCTTCCCTTTTACAACACCCACTCTTCCAATTGAAACCACACACTCTTCCCTTATACAACACACACTCTTGCCTTTGACAACACACACTCTTCCCTTTGACAGCACACACTCTTCCTTTTGACAAGACGCCCTCTTCCCTTTGATAATGCACATTTCCCTTTGGAAATGCACACTCTTCCCTTTGATAACAGACACTCTTCGATTTGCCACCACACAATCTTCGCTTTTACAACGCACACTCTTCCCTTTGACAACACACACTCTTCCGTTTGACAGCACACACTCTTCCCTTTGATAAAGCACACTGTTCAATTTGACAACGCACACTCTTCCTTTTGACAACACACTCTTCACTTTGACAACACACTCTTGACTTTGACAACGCATACTCTTCCCTTTGACAACACATACTCTTCCCTTTGAAAACACATACTCTTCCCTTTGACTGAACACACTCTTCCCTTTGACAGCACACTCTTCCCTTTGACAACGCACATATTTTTCCCTTGGACAACACACTCTTCCCATTCACACCACACACTCTTCCCTTTTACAACACTCATGCTTTTCTTTTACAACACTCACTCTTCCCTTTGACAACACACACTCTTCCCTTTGACAGCACACACTCTTCCCTTCAAAAACACACACTCTTCCCTTTCACAACACAAACTCTTCCCTTTAACAACACCGTCTTCCCATTTACAGCACACAATCTTAGCTATGACAACCCACACTCTTCCCTTTGAAAACACACACGCTTCCCTTTGACAACCCACAATCTTTGTTTTTACAACACCCACTCTTGCCTTTGACAACACAAGCTCTTCCGTTTGACAGCACACACTCTTCCCTTTGATAAAGCACACTGTTCAATTTCACAACGCACACTCTTCCCTTTGACGGCACAGTCTTCCCTTTGACAACACACACTCTTGCCTTTGACAACACACTCTTCCCTTTGACAACCCACACTCTTCCCTTTGACAACACACAATCTTGCCTTTGACAACACACACTCTTTCCTTTGACAACAAACACTTCCATTTGACACCATACATTCTTCCCTTTTACAAAACCCACTCTTGCCTTTGACAACACACCCTCTTCCCTTTTATAACACCCACTCTTCCCTTTGACAACACACACTCTTCCCTTTGACTGAACACACTCTTCCCTTTGACAGCACACACTATTACTTTTGACAATGCATACTCTTCCCTTTGACAACACACACTCTTCCCTTTGACTGAACACACTCTTCCCTTTGACAACACACACTCTTCCCTTTGACTGAACACACTCTTCCCTTTGACAGCACACACTATTACTTTTGACAATGCATACTCTTCCCTTTGACAACACACTCTTCCCTTTGACAACACACACTCTTCCCTTTGATAACGCACACTCTTCCTTTTGACAAGTCACACTCTTACGTTTTACAACACACAATATTTCATTTGACAACGCACACTCTTCCCTTTGACAACACACACTCTTCCCTTTGACAGCACACACTCTTCCCTTCAAAAACACACACTCTTCCCTTTCACAACACAAACTCTTCCCTTGAACAACACCGTCTTCCCATTTACATCAGGCACTCTTAGCTATGACAACCCACACTCTTCCCTTTTACAACACTCATGCTTTTCTTTGACAACACTCACTCTTCCCTTTGACAACACACACTCTTCCCTTTGACAGCACACACTCTTCCCTTCAAAAACACACACTCTTCCCTTTCACAACACAAACTCTTCCCTTGAACAACACCGTCTTCCCATTTACAGCAGGCACTCTTAGCTATGACAACCCAAACTCTTCCCTTTGAAAACACACACGCTTCCATTTGACAACCCACAATCTTTGTTTTTACAATACCCACTCTTGCCTTTGACAACACAAGCTCTTCCGTTTGACAGCACACACTCTTCCCTTTGATAAAGCACACTGTTCAATTTCACAACGCACACTCTTCCCTTTGACGGCACAGTCTTTCTCTTTGACAACACACACTCTTGCCTTTGACAACACACACTCTTTCCTTTGACAACACACACTTCCATTTCACACCACACATTCTTCCCTTTTACAAAACCCACTCTTGCCTTTGACAACACACCCTCTTCCCTTTTATAACACCCACTCTTCCCTTTGACAACACACACTATTCCTTTTGACAATGCATACTCTTCCCTTTGACAACACACACTCTTCCCTTTGACTGAACACACTCTTCCCTTTGACAGCACACACTATTACTTTTGACAATGCATACTCTTCCCTTTGACAACACACACTCTTCCCTTTGACTGAACACACTCTTCCCTTTGACAACACACACTCTTCCTTTTGACTGAACACACTCTTCCCTTTGACAGCACACACTATTACTTTTGACAATGCACACTCTTCCCTTTGACAACACACACTCTTCCCTTTGACAACACACACTCTTCCCTTTGATAACGCACACTCTTCCTTTTGACAAGTCACACTCTTACGTTTTACAACACACAATATTTCATTTGACAACGCACACTCTTCCCTTTGACAAAATACACTCTTCCCTTTGACAACCCACACTCTTGCCTACAACTGGCCCTCTTCCGTTTGAAAACACACATTCTTGCCTTTGACAACACACACTCTTCCCTTTGACTGAACACACTCTTCCCTTTGACAGCACACACTATTACTTTTGACAATGCATACTCTTCCCTTTGACAACAAACAATCTTGCCTTTGACAACACACACTCTTTCCTTTGACAACACACACTTCCATTTGACACCATACATTCTTCCCTTTTACAAAACCCACTCTTCCCTTTGACAACACACCCTCTTCCCTTTTATAACACCCACTCTTCCCTTTGACAACACACACTCTTCCCTTTGACTGAACACACTCTTGCCTTTGACAGCACACACTATTACTTTTGACAATGCATACTCTTCCCTTTGACAACACACACTCTCCCCTTTGACTGAACACACTCTTCCCTTTGACAACACACACTCTTCCCTTTGACAGCACACACTATTACTTTTGACAATGCATACTCTTCCCTTTGACAACACACACTCTTCCCTTTGACTGAACACACTCTTCCCTTTGACAGCACACTCTTCCCTTTGACAACACACACATTTTTCCTTTGGACAACACACTCTTCCCATTCACAGCACACATTCTTTCCTTTGACAACACTCATGCTTTTCTTTGACAACACTCACTCTTCCCTTTGACAACACACACTCTTCCGTTTGACAGCACACACTCTTCCCTTTGATAAAGCACACTGTTCAATTTCACAACGCACACTCTTCCCTTTGACGGCACAGTCTTCCCTTTGACAACGCACACTCTTCCCTTTGACGGCACAGTCTTCCCTTTGACAACACACACTCTTGCCTTTGACAACACACTCTTCCCTTTGACAACACACACTCTTACCTTTGACAGCACACAGTCTTCCCTTCAACAACACACACTCCTCCCTTTGACAATGCACACTCTTCCCTTTAACAACACCGTCTTCCCATTGACAGCACGCACGCTTCCTTTCGACAACACACTCTCTTCGCTTTGACAACACACACTATTTCGTTTGACAGCACACAGTCTTTCCTTTGACAGCACACTCTTTGCTTTGACAACACACCCTCTTCCGTTTTACAACACCCACTCTTCCATTTGACACCACACACTCTTCCCTTTTACAACACCCAGTCTTGCCTTTGACAACACACCCTCTTCCCTTATACAACACCCACTCTTCCGTTTGACACCACAGACTGTTCCCTTATACAACACACACTCTTGCCTTTGACAACGCACACTCTTCCCTTTGACAGCACACACTATTCCCTTTGACAACACACTCTTGCCTTTGACAACGCACACCCTTCCCTTTTACAACACCCACTCTTCCCTTTGACAACCCACAATCTTCCCTTTGACAACACACACTCTTGCCGTTGATAACACACACTCTTTCCTTAGACAGCACACACTCTTCCCTTTGAAAATGCACACTCTTCCCTTTGACAAAGCACACTCTTACGTTTTACAACACACACTCTTCCTTTTGACAACACACACTCTTGCCTTTGACAACACACACTCTTGCCTTTGACAACACACAGTATTCCCTTCAAAAACACACACTCCTCCCTTTGATAAAGCACACTGTTCAATTTGACAACGCACACTCTTCCCTTTGACGGCACAGTCTTCCCTTTGACAACACACACTCTTGCACACTCTTGCCTTTGACAACACACTCTTCCCTTTGACAACACACACTCTTCCCTTTGACAGCACACAGTCTTCCCTTCAACAACACACACTCCTCCCTTTGACAATGCACACTCTTCCCTTTAACAACACCGTCTTCCCTTTGACAGCACACTCTTTGCTTTGACAACACACCCTCTTCCGTTTTACAACACCCACTCTTCCATTTGACACCACACACTCTTCCCTTTTACAACACCCAGTCTTGCCTTTTACAACACACCCTCTTCCCTTATACAACACCCACTCTTCCGTTTAACACCACAGACTGTTCCCTTATACAACACACACTCTTGCCTTTGACAACGCACACTCTTCCCTTTGACAGCACACACTATTCCCTTTGACAACACACTCTTGCCTTTGACAACGCACACCCTTCCCTTTTACAACACCCACTCTTCCCTTTGACAACCCACAATCTTCCCTTTGACAACACACACTCTTGCCTTTGATAACACACACTCTTCCCTTTGACTGAACACACTCTTCCCTTTGACAACACACACTCTTCCCTTTGACTGAACACACTCTTCCCTTTGACAGCACACACTATTACTTTTGACAATGCATACTCTTCCCTTTGACAACACACACTCTTCCCTTTGACAACAGACACTATTACTTTTGACAATGCATACTCTTCCCTTTGACAACACACACTCTTCCCTTTGACTGAACACACTCTTCCCTTTGACAACACACATTCTTCCCTTTGACTGAACAGACTCTTCCCTTTGACAGCACACACTATTACTTTTGACAATGCATACTCTTCCCTTTGACAACACACACTCTTCCCTTTGACAACACACACTCTTCCCTTTGATAACGCACACTCTTCCCTTCAAAAACACACACTCTTCCCTTTCACAACACAAACTCTTCCCTTGAACAACACCGTCTTCCCATTTACATCAGGCACTCTTAGCTATGACAACCCACACTCTTCCCTTTTACAACACTCATGCTTTTCTTTGACAACACTCACTCTTCCCTTTGACAACACACACTCTTCCCTTTGACAGCACACACTCTTCCCTTCAAAAACACACACTCTTCCCTTTCACAACACAAACTCTTCCCTTGAACAACACCGTCTTTCCATTTACAGCAGGCACTCTTAGCTATGACAACCCACACTCTTCCCTTTTAAAACACACACGCTTCCATTTGACAACCCACAATCTTTGTTTTTACAATACCCACTCTTGCCTTTGACAACACAAGCTCTTCCGTTTGACAGCACAAACTCTTCCCTTTGATAAAGCACACTGTTCAATTTCACAACGCACACTCTTCCCTTTGACGGCACAGTCTTTCTCTTTGACAACACACACTCTTCCCTTTGACAACACACAATCTTGCTTTTGACAACACACACTCTTTCCTTTGACAACACACACTTCCATTTCACACCACACATTCTTCCCTTTTACAAAACCCACTCTTGCCTTTGACAACACACCCTCTTCCCTTTTATAACACCCACTCTTCCCTTTGACAACACACACCATTCCTTTTGACAATGCATACTCTTCCCTTTGACAACACACACTCTTCCCTTTGACTGAACACACTCTTCCCTTTGACAGCACACACTATTACTTTTGACAATGCATACTCTTCCCTTTGACAACACACACTCTTCCCTTTGACTGAACACACTCTTCCCTTTGACAACACACACTCTTCCTTTTGACTGAACACACTCTTCCCTTTGACAGCACACACTATTACTTTTGACAATGCACACTCTTCCCTTTGACAACACACACTCTTCCCTTTGACAACACACACTCTTCCCTTTGATAACGCACACTCTTCCTTTTGACAAGTCACACTCTTACGTTTTACAACACACAATATTTCATTTGACAACGCACACTCTTCCCTTTGACAAAATACACTCTTCCCTTTGACAAACCACACTCTTGCCTACAACACGCCCTCTTCCGTTTGAAAACACACATTCTTGCCTTTGACAACACACACTCTTCCCTTTAACAAGATGCCCTCTTCCCTTTGATAATGCACATTTCCCTTTGGAAATGCACACTCTTCCCTTTGATAACAGACACTCTTCGATTTGCCACCACACAATCTTCGCTTTTACAACACCCACTCTTGCCTTTGACAACACACACTCTTCCGTTTGACAGCACACACTCTTCCCTTTGATAAAGCACACTGTTCAATTTGACAACGCACACTCTTCCCTTTGACGGCACAGTCTTCCCTTTGACAACACACACTCTTCCCTTTGACAACACACACTCTTGCCTTTGACAACACACACTCTTTCCTTTGACAACACACACTTCCATTTGAAACCACACATTCTTCCCTTTTACAAAACCAACTCTTGCCTTTGACAAAACACACTCTTCCCTTTTACAACACCCACTCTTCCAATTGACACCACACACTCTTCCCTTATACAACACACACTCTTGCCTTTGACAACACACACTCTTCCCTTTGACAGCACACACTCTTCCTTTTGACAAGACGCCCTCTTCCCTTTGATAATGCACATTTCCCTTTGGAAATGCACACTCTTCCCTTTGATAACAGACACTCTTCGATTTGCCACCACACAATCTTCGCTTTTACAACACTCACTCTTGCCTTTGACAACACACACTCTTCCGTTTGACAGCACACACTCTTCCCTTTGATAAAGCACACTGTTCAATTTGACAACGCACACTCTTCCCTTTGACAACACACTCTTCACTTTGACAACACACTCTTGACTTTGACAACGCATACTCTTCCCTTTGACAACACATACTCTTCCCTTTGAAAACACATACTCTTCCCTTTGACTGAACACACTCTTCCCTTTGACAGCACACTCTTCCCTTTGACAACGCACATATTTTTCCCTTGGACAACACACTCTTCCCATTCACACCACACACTCTTCCCTTTTACAACACTCATGCTTTTCTTTTACAACACTCACTCTTCCCTTTGACAACACACACTCTTCCCTTTGACAGCACACACTCTTCCCTTCAAAAACACACACTCTTCCCTTTCACAACACAAACTCTTCCCTTTAACAACACCGTCTTCCCATTTACAGCACACAATCTTAGCTATGACAACCCACACTCTTCCCTTTGAAAACACACATGCTTCCCTTTGACAACCCACAATCTTTGTTTTTACAACACCCACTCTTGCCTTTGACAACACAAGCTCTTCCGTTTGACAGCACACACTCTTCCCTTTGATAAAGCACACTGTTCAATTTCACAACGCACACTCTTCCCTTTGACGGCACAGTCTTCCCTTTGACAACACACACTCTTCCCTTTGACAGCACACTCTTCCCTTTGACAATGCATACTCTTCCCTTTGACAACACACAATCTTGCCTTTGACAACACACACTCTTTCCTTTGACAACACACACTTCCATTTGACACCATACATTCTTCCCTTTTACAAAACCCACTCTTCCCTTTGACAACACACCCTCTTCCCTTTTATAACACCCACTCTTCCCTTTGACAACACACACTCTTCCCTTTGACTGAACACACTCTTCCCTTTGACAGCACACACTATTACTTTTGACAATGCATACTCTTCCCTTTGACAACACACACTCTCCCCTTTGACTGAACACACTCTTCCCTTTGACAACACACACTCTTCCCTTTGACAGCACACACTATTACTTTTGACAATGCATACTCTTCCCTTTGACAACACACACTCTTCCCTTTGACTGAACACACTCTTCCCTTTGACAGCACACTCTTCCCTTTGACAACACACACATTTTTCCTTTGGACAACACACTCTTCCCATTCACAGCACACATTCTTTCCTTTGACAACACTCATGCTTTTCTTTGACAACACTCACTCTTCCCTTTGACAACACACACTCTTCCGTTTGACAGCACACACTCTTCCCTTTGATAAAGCACACTGTTCAATTTCACAACGCACACTCTTCCCTTTGACGGCACAGTCTTCCCTTTGACAACGCACACTCTTCCCTTTGACGGCACAGTCTTCCCTTTGACAACACACACTCTTGCCTTTGACAACACACTCTTCCCTTTGACAACACACACTCTTACCTTTGACAGCACACAGTCTTCCCTTCAACAACACACACTCCTCCCTTTGACAATGCACACTCTTCCCTTTAACAACACCGTCTTCCCATTGACAGCACGCACGCTTCCTTTCGACAACACACTCTCTTCGCTTTGACAACACACACTATTTCGTTTGACAGCACACAGTCTTTCCTTTGACAGCACACTCTTTGCTTTGACAACACACCCTCTTCCGTTTTACAACACCCACTCTTCCATTTGACACCACACACTCTTCCCTTTTACAACACCCAGTCTTGCCTTTGACAACACACCCTCTTCCCTTATACAACACCCACTCTTCCGTTTGACACCAGAGACTGTTCCCTTATACAACACACACTCTTGCCTTTGACAACGCACACTCTTCCCTTTGACAGCACACACTATTCCCTTTGACAACACACTCTTGCCTTTGACAACGCACACCCTTCCCTTTTACAACACCCACTCTTCCCTTTGACAACCCACAATCTTCCCTTTGACAACACACACTCTTGCCTTTGATAACACACACTCTTTCCTTAGACAGCACACACTCTTCCCTTTGAAAATGCACACTCTTCCCTTTGACAAAGCACACTCTTACGTTTTACAACACACACTATTCCATTTGACAAAGCACACTCTTCCCTTTGACAACACACACTCTTGCCTTTGACAACACACACTCTTCCCTTTGACAACACACACTCTTGCCTTTGACAACACACACTCTTGCCTTTGACAACACACAGTCTTCCCTTCAAAAACACACACTCCTCCCTTTGATAAAGCACACTGTTCAATTTGACAACGCACACTCTTCCCTTTGACGGCACAGTCTTCCCTTTGACAACACACACTCTTGCCTTTGACAACACACTCTTCCCTTTGACAACACACACTCTTCCCTTTGACAGCACACAGTCTTACCTTCAACAACACACACTCCTCCCTTTGACAATGCACACTCTTCCCTTTAACAACACCGTCTTCCCATTGACAGCACGCACGCTTCCTTTCGACAACACACTCTCTTCGCTTTGACAACACACACTATTTCGTTTGACAGCACACAGTCTTTCCTTTGACAGCACACTCTTTGCTTTGACAACACACCCTCTTCCGTTTTACAACACCCACTCTTCCATTTGACACCACACACTCTTCCCTTTTACAACACCCAGTCTTGCCTTTGACAACACACCCTCTTCCCTTATACAACACCCACTCTTCCGTTTGACACCACAGACTGTTCCCTTATACAACACACACTCTTGCCTTTGACAACGCACACTCTTCCCTTTGACAGCACACACTATTCCCTTTGACAACACACTCTTGCCTTTGACAACGCACACCCTTCCCTTTTACAACACCCACTCTTCCCTTTGACAACCCACAATCTTCCCTTTGACAACACACACTCTTGCCTTTGATAACACACACTCTTTCCTTAGACAGCACACACTCTTCCCTTTGAAAATGCACACTCTTCCCTTTGACAAAGCACACTCTTACGTTTTACAACACACACTCTTCCTTTTGACAACACACACTCTTGCCTTTGACAACACACACTCTTGCCTTTGACAACACACAGTATTCCCTTCAAAAACACACACTCCTCCCTTTGATAAAGCACACTGTTCAATTTGACAACGCACACTCTTCCCTTTGACGGCACAGTCTTCCCTTTGACAACACACACTCTTGCCTTTGACAACACACTCTTCCCTTTGACAACACACACTCTTCCCTTTGACAGCACACAGTCTTCCCTTCAACAACACACACTCCTCCCTTTGACAATGCACACTCTTCCCTTTAACAACACCGTCTTCCCTTTGACAGCACACTCTTTGCTTTGACAACACACCCTCTTCCGTTTTACAACACCCACTCTTCCATTTGACACCACACACTCTTCCCTTTTACAACACCCAGTCTTGCCTTTTACAACACACCCTCTTCCCTTATACAACACCCACTCTTCCGTTTAACACCACAGACTGTTCCCTTATACAACACACACTCTTGCCTTTGACAACGCACACTCTTCCCTTTGACAGCACACACTATTCCCTTTGACAACACACTCTTGCCTTTGACAACGCACACCCTTCCCTTTTACAACACCCACTCTTCCCTTTGACAACCCACAATCTTCCCTTTGACAACACACACTCTTGCCTTTGATAACACACACTCTTCCCTTTGACTGAACACACTCTTCCCTTTGACAACACACACTCTTCCCTTTGACTGAACACACTCTTCCCTTTGACAGCACACACTATTACTTTTGACATTGCATACTCTTCCCTTTGACAACACACACTCTTCCCTTTGACAACACACACTATTACTTTTGACAATGCATACTCTTCCCTTTGACAACACACTCTTCCCTTTGACTGAACACACTCTTCCCTTTGACAACACACACTCTTCCCTTTGACTGAACACACTCTTCCCTTTGACAGCACACACTATTACTTTTGACAATGAATACTCTTCCCTTTGACAACACACACTCTTCCCTTTGACAACACACACTCTTCCCTTTGATAACGCACACTCTTCCTTTTGACAAGTCACACTCTTACGTTTTACAACACACAATATTTCATTTGACAACGCACACTCTTCCCTTTGACAACACACACTCTTCCCTTTGACAGCACACACTCTTCCCTTCAAAAACACACACTCTTCCCTTTCACAACACAAACTCTTCCCTTGAACAACACCGTCTTCCCATTTACATCAGGCACTCTTAGCTATGACAACACTCACTCTTCCCTTTGACAACACACACTCTTCCCTTTGACAGCACACACTCTTCCCTTCAAAAACACACACTCTTCCCTTTCACAACACAAACTCTTCCCTTGAACAACACCGTCTTCCCATTTACAGCAGGCACTCTTAGCTATGACAACCCACACTCTTCCCTTTGAAAACACACACGCTTCCATTTGACAACCCACAATCTTTGTTTTTACAATACCCACTCTTGCCTTTGACAACACAAGCTCTTCCGTTTGACAGCACACACTCTTCCCTTTGATAAAGCACAGTTCAATTTCACAACGCACAGTCTTCCCTTTGACGGCACAGTCTTTCTCTTTGACAACACACACTCTTCCCCTTTGACAACACACAATCTTGCCTTTGACAACACACACTCTTTCCTTTGACAACACACACTTCCATTTCACACCACACATTCTTCCCTTTTATAACACCCACTCTTCCCTTTGACAACACACACTATTCCTTTTGACAATGCATACTCTTCCCTTTGACAACACACACTCTTCCCTTTGACTGAACACACTCTTCCCTTTGACAGCACACACTATTACTTTTGACAATGCATACTCTTCCCTTTGACAACACACACTCTTCCCTTTGACTGAACACACTCTTCCCTTTGACAACACACACTCTTCCTTTTGACTGAACACACTCTTCCCTTTGACAGCACACACTATTACTTTTGACAATGCACACTCTTCCCTTTGACAACACACACTCTTCCCTTTGACAACACACACTCTTCCCTTTGATAACGCACACTCTTCCTTTTGACAAGTCACACTCTTACGTTTTACAACACACAATATTTCATTTGACAACGCACACTCTTCCCTTTGACAACATACACTCTTCCCTTTGACAACACACACTCTTGCCTTTGACAACACGCCCTCTTCCGTTTGAAAACACACATTCTTGCCTTTGACAACAGACACTCTTCCCTTTGACAAGACGCCCTCTTCCCTTTGATAATGCACATTTCCCTTTGGAAATGCATACTCTTCCCTTTGATAACACACACTCTTCGATTTGCCACCACACAATCTTCGCTTTTACAACACCCACTCTTGCCTTTGACAACACACACTCTTCCGTTTGACAGCACACACTCTTCCCTTTGATAAAGCACACTGTTCAATTTGACAACGCACACTCTTCCCTTTGACGGCACAGTCTTCCCTTTGACAACACACACTCTTCCCTTTGACAACACACACTCTTGCCTTTGACAACACACACTCTTTCCTTTGACAACACACACTTCCATTTGAAACCAAACATTCTTCCCTTTTACAAAACCAACTCTTGCCTTTGATAAAACACACTCTTCCCTTTTACAACACCCACTCTTCCAATTGACACCACACACTCTTCCCTTATACAACACACACTCTTGCCTTTGACAACACACACTCTTCCCTTTGACTGAACACACTCTTCCCTTTGACAGCACACACTATTACTTTTGACAATGCATACTCTTCCCTTTGACAACACACACTCTTCCCTTTGACTGAACACACTCTTCCCTTTGACAGCACACTCTTCCCTTTGACAACGCACACATTTTTCCTTTGGACAACACACTCTTCCCATTCACAGCACACATTCTTCCCTTTGACAACACTCATGCTTTTCTTTGACAACACTCACTCTTCCCTTTGACAACACACACTCTTCCGTTTGACAGCACACACTCTTCCCTTTGATAAAGCACACTGTTCAATTTCACAACGCACACTCTTCCCTTTGACGGCACAGTCTTCCCTTTGACAACACACACTCTTGCCTTTGACAACACACTCTTCCCTTTGACAACACACACTCTTGCCTTTGACAACACACAGTCTTCCCTTCAAAAACACACACTCCTCCCTTTGATAAAGCACACTGTTCAATTTGACAACGCACACTCTTCCCTTTGACGGCACAGTCTTCCCTTTGACAACACACACTCTTGCCTTTGACAACACACTCTTCCCTTTGACAACACACACTCTTACCTTTGACAGCACACAGTCTTCCCTTCAACAACACACACTCCTCCCTTTGACAATGCACACTCTTCCCTTTAACAACACCGTCTTCCCATTGACAGCACGCACGTTTCCTTTCGACAACACACTCTCTTCGCTTTGACAACACACACTATTTCGTTTGACAGCACACAGTCTTTCCTTTGACAGCACACTCTTTGCTTTGACAACACACCCTCTTCCGTTTTAAAACACCCACTCTTCCATTTGACACCACACACTCTTCCCTTTTACAACACCCAGTCTTGCCTTTGACAACACACCCTCTTCCCTTATACAACACCCACTCTTCCGTTTGACACCACAGACTGTTCCCTTATACAACACACACTCTTGCCTTTGACAACGCACACTCTTCCCTTTGACAGCACACACTATTCCCTTTGACAACACACTCTTGCCTTTGACAACGCACACCCTTCCCTTTTACAACACCCACTCTTCCCTTTGACAACCCACAATCTTCCCTTTGACAACACACACTCTTGCCTTTTATAACACACACTCTTTCCTTAGACAGCACACACTCTTCCCTTTGAAAATGCACACTCTTCCCTTTGACAAAGCACACTCTTACGTTTTACAACACACACTATTCCATTTGACAAAGCACACTCTTCCCTTTGACAACACACACTCTTCCCTTTGACAACACACGCTCTTGCCTTTGACAACACACTCTTCCCTTTGACAACACACACTCTTGCCTTTGACAACACACAGTCTTCCCTTCAAAAACACACACTCCTCCCTTTGATAAAGCACACTGTTCAATTTGACAACGCACACTCTTCCCTTTGACGGCACAGTCTTCCCTTTGACAACACACACTCTTGCCTTTGACAACACACTCTTCCCTTTGACAACACAAACTCTTACCTTTGACAGCACACAGTCTTCCCTTCAACAACACACACTCCTCCCTTTGACAATGCACACTCTTCCCTTTAACAACACCGTCTTCCCATTGACAGCACGCACGTTTCCTTTCGACAACACACTCTCTTCGCTTTGACAACACACACTATTTCGTTTGACAGCACACAGTCTTTCCTTTGACAGCACACTCTTTGCTTTGACAACACACCCTCTTCCGTTTTAAAACACCCACTCTTCCATTTGACACCACACACTCTTCCCTTTTACAACACCCAGTCTTGCCTTTGACAACACACCCTCTTCCCTTATACAACACCCACTCTTCCGTTTGACACCACAGACTGTTCCCTTATACAACACACACTCTTGCCTTTGACAACGCACACTCTTCCCTTTGACAGCACACACTATTCCCTTTGACGACACACTCTTGCCTTTGACAACGCACACCCTTCCCTTTTACAACACCCACTCTTCCCTTTGACAACCCACAATCTTCCCTTTGACAACACACACTCTTGCCTTTTATAACACACACTCTTTCCTTAGACAGCACACACTCTTCCCTTTGAAAATGCACACTCTTCCCTTTGACAAAGCACACTCTTGCCTTTGACAACACACACTCTTCCCTTTGACAACACACACTCTTGCCTTTGACAACACACACTCTTGCCTTTGACAACACACACTCTTGCCTTTGACAACACACAGTCTTCCCTTCAAAAACACACACTCCTCCCTTTGATAAAGCACACTGTTCAATTTGACAACGCACACTCTTCCCTTTGTCGGCACAGTCTTCCCTTTGACAACACACACTCTTGCCTTTGACAACACACTCTTCCCTTTGACAACACACACTCTTCCCTTTGACAGCACACAGTCCTCCCTTCAACAACACACACTCCTCCCTTTGACAATGCACACTCTTCCCTTTAACAACACCGTCTTCCCATTGACAGCACGCACGCTTCCTTTCGACAACACACTCTCTTCGCTTTGACAACACACACTATTTCGTTTGACAGCACACAGTCTTTCCTTTGACAGCACACTCTTTGCTTTGACAACACACCCTCTTCCGTTTTACAACACCCTTTCTTCCATTTGACACCACACACTCTTCCCTTTTACAACACCCAGTCTTGCCTTTTACAACACACCCTCTTCCCTTATACAACACCCACTCTTCCGTTTGACACCACAGACTGTTCCCTTATACAACACACAATCTTGCCTTTGACAACGCACACTCTTCCCTTTGACAGCACACACTATTCCCTTTGACAACACACTCTTGCCTTTGACAACGCACACCCTTCCCTTTTACAACACCCACTCTTCCCTTTGACAACCCACAATCTTCCCTTTGACAACACACACTCTTCCCTTTGAAAATGCACACTCTTGCCTTTGATAACACACACTCTTTCCTTAGACAGCACACACTCTTCCCTTTGAAAATGCACACTCTTCCCTTTGACAAAGCACACTCTTACGTTTTACAACACACACTATTCCATTTGACAAAGCACACTCTTCCCTTTGACAACACACACTCTTGCCTTTGACAACACACACTCTTCCCTTTGATAAAGCACACTGTTCAATTTGACAACGCACACTCTTCCCTTTGACGGCACAGTCTTCCCTTTGACAACCCTCACTCTTGCCTTTGACAACAACCTCTTCCCTTTGACAACACACACTCTTGCCTTTGACAACACACAGTCTTCCCTTCAAAAAAAAAAAAACTCCACCCTTTGATAAAGCACACTGTTCAATTTGACAACGCACACTCTTCCCTTTGACGGCACAGTCATCCCTTTGACAACACACACTCTTGCCTTTGACAACACACACTCTTCCCTTTGACAACGCACACTCTTCCCTTTGACAAAGCACACTCTTACGTTTTACAACACACACTATTCCATTTGACAAAGCACACTCTTCCCTTTGACAACACACACTCTTCCCTTTGACAACACACGCTCTTGCCTTTGACAACACACTCTTCCCTTTGACAACACACACTCTTGCCTTTGACAACACACAGTCTTCCCTTCAAAAACACACACTCCTCCCTTTGATAAAGCACACTGTTCAATTTGACAACGCACACTCTTCCCTTTGACGGCACAGTCTTCCCTTTGACAACACACACTCTTGCCTTTGACAACACACTCTTCCCTTTGACAACACAAACTCTTACCTTTGACAGCACACAGTCTTCCCTTCAACACACACTCCTCCCTTTGACAATGCACACTCTTCCCTTTAACAACACCGTCTTCCCATTGACAGCACGCACGTTTCCTTTCGACAACACACTCTCTTCGCTTTGACAACACACACTATTTCGTTTGACAGCACACAGTCTTTCCTTTGACAGCACACTCTTTGCTTTGACAACACACCCTCTTCCGTTTTAAAACACCCACTCTTCCATTTGACACCACACACTCTTCCCTTTTACAACACCCAGTCTTGCCTTTGACAACACACCCTCTTCCCTTATACAACACCCACTCTTCCGTTTGACACCACAGACTGTTCCCTTATACAACACACACTCTTGCCTTTGACAACGCACACTCTTCCCTTTGACAGCACACACTATTCCCTTTGACAACACACTCTTGCCTTTGACAACGCACACCCTTCCCTTTTACAACACCCACTCTTCCCTTTGACAACCCACAATCTTCCCTTTGACAACACACACTCTTGCCTTTTATAACACACACTCTTTCCTTAGACAGCACACACTCTTCCCTTTGAAAATGCACACTCTTCCCTTTGACAAAGCACACTCTTGCCTTTGACAACACACACTCTTCCCTTTGACAACACACACTCTTGCCTTTGACAACACACACTCTTGCCTTTGACAACACACACTCTTGCCTTTGACAACACACAGTCTTCCCTTCAAAAACACACACTCCTCCCTTTGATAAAGCACACTGTTCAATTTGACAACGCACACTCTTCCCTTTGTCGGCACAGTCTTCCCTTTGACAACACACACTCTTGCCTTTGACAACACACACTCTTCCCTTTGACAACACACACTCTTCCCTTTGACAGCACACAGTCCTCCCTTCAACAACACACACTCCTCCCTTTGACAATGCACACTCTTCCCTTTAACAACACCGTCTTCCCATTGACAGCACGCACGCTTCCTTTCGACAACACACTCTTTTCGCTTTGACAACACACACTATTTCGTTTGACAGCACACAGTCTTTCCTTTGACAGCACACTCTTTGCTTTGACAACACACCCTCTTCCGTTTTACAACACCCACTCTTCCATTTGACACCACACACTCTTCCCTTTTGCAACACCCAGTCTTGCCTTTGACAACACACCCTCTTCCCTTATACAACACCCACTCTTCCGTTTGACACCACAGACTGTTCCTTTATACAACACACACTCTTGCCTTTGACAACGCACACTCTTCCCTTTGACAGCACACACTATTCCCTTTGACAACACACTCTTGCCTTTGACAACGCACACCCTTCCCTTTTACAACACCCACTCTTCCATTTGACACCACACTCTCTTCCCTGAAACACCACACACTCTTGCCTTTGACAACGCACACTCTTCCCTTTGACAACACACACTCTTCCCTTTGATAACGCACACTCTTCCTTTTGACAAGTCACACTCTTACGTTTTACAACACACAATATTTCATTTGACAACGCACACTCTTCCCTTTGACAACATACACTCTTCCCTTTGACAACACAGACTCTTGCCTTTGACAACACGCCCTCTTCCGTTTGAAAACACACATTATTGCCTTTGACAACAGACACTCTTCCCTTTGACAAGACGCCCTCTTCCCTTTGATAATGCACATTTCCCTTTGGAAATGCATACTCTTCCCTTTGATAACACACACTCTTCGATTTGCCACCACACAATCTTCGCTTTTACAACACCCACTCTTGCCTTTGACAACACACACTCTTCCGTTTGACAGCACACACTCTTCCCTTTGATAAAGCACACTGTTCAATTTGACAACGCACACTCTTCCCTTTGACGGCACAGTCTTCCCTTTGACAACACACACTCTTCCCTTTGACAACACACACTCTTGCCTTTGACAACACACACTCTTTCCTTTGACAACACACACTTCCATTTGAAACCAAACATTCTTCCCTTTTACAAAACCAACTCTTGCTTTTGACAAAACACACTCTTCCCTTTTACAACACCCACTCTTCCAATTGACACCACACACTCTTCCCTTATACAACACACACTCTTGCCATTGACAACACACACTCTTCCCTTTGACAGCACACACTATTCCCTTTGACAACACACTCTTCCCTTTGACAACACACGCTTGACTTTGACAACACATACTCTTCCCTTTGACAACACACACTCTTCCCTTTGACTGAACACACTCTTCCCTTTGACAGCACACTCTTACCTTTGATAACGCACATATTTTTCCTTTGGACAACACACTCTTCCCATTCACACCACACACTCTTCCCTTTTACAACACTCATGCTTTTCTTTGACAACACTCACTCTTGCCTTTGACAACACACTCTTCCCTTTGACAACCCACACTCTTCCCTTTGACAACACACAATCTTGCCTTTGACAACACACACTCTTTCCTTTGACAACACACACTTCCATTTGACACCACACATTCTTCCCTTTTACAAAACCCACTCTTGCCTTTGACAACACACCCTCTTCCCTTTTATAACACCCACTCTTCCCTTTGACAACACACACTCTTCCCTTTGACTGAACACACTCTTCCCTTTGACAGCACACACTATTACTTTTGACAATGCATACTCTTCCCTTTGACAACACACACTCTTCCCTTTGACTGAACACACTCTTCCCTTTGACAGCACACACTATTACTTTTGACAATGCATACTCTTCCCTTTGACAACACACACTCTTCCCTTTGACTGAACACACTCTTCCCTTTGACAACACACTCTTCCCTTTGACAGCACACACTATTACTTTTGACAATGCATACTCTTCCCTTTGACAACACACACTCTTCCCTTTGACTGAACACACTCTTCCCTTTGACAGCACACTCTTCCCTTTGACAACGCACAATGTTCAATTTGACAACGCACACTCTTCCCTTTGACGGCACAGTCTTCCCTTTGACAACACACACTCTTCCCTTTGACAACACACACTCTTGCCTTTGACAACACACACTCTTTCCTTTGACAACACACACTTCCATTTTAAACCACACATTCTTCCCTTTTACAAAACCAACTCTTGCCTTTGACAAAACACACTCTTCCCTTTTACAACACCCACTCTTCCAATTGACACCACACACTCTTCCTTTATACAACACACACTCTTGCCTTTGACAACACACACTTCCCTTTGACAACACACACTCTTGCCTTTGACAACACACAGTCTTCCCTTCAAAAACACACACTCCTCCCTTTGATTAAGCACACTGTTCAATTTGACAACGCACACTCTTCCCTTTGACGGCACAGTCTTCCCTTTGACAACACACACTCTTCCCTTTGACAGCACACAGTCTTCCCTTCAACAACACACACTCCTCCCTTTGACAATGCACACTCTTCCCTTTAACAACACCGTCTTCCCATTGACAGCACGCACGCTTCCTTTCGACAGCACACTCTTTTCGCTTTGACAACACACACTATTTCGTTTGACAGCACACAGTCTTTCCTTTGACAGCACACTCTTTGCTTTGACAGTACACCCTCTTCTGTTTTACAACACCCACTCTTCCATTTGACACCACACACTCTTCCCTTTTGCAACACCCAGTCTTGCCTTTGACAACACACCCTCTTCCCTTATACAACACCCACTCTTCCGTTTGACACCACAGACTGTTCCTTTATACAACACACACTCTTGCCTTTGACAACGCACACTCTTCCCTTTGACAGCACACACTATTCCCTTTGACAACACACTCTTGCCTTTGACAACGCACACCCTTCCCTTTTACAACACCCACTCTTCCAATTGACACCACACACTCTTCCCTTATACAACACACACTCTTGCCTTTGACAACACACACTCTTCCCTTTGACAGCACACACTATTCCCTTTGACAACACACTCTTCCCTTTGACAACACACGCTTGACTTTGACAACACATACTCTTCCCTTTGACAACACACACTCTTCCCTTTGACTGAACACACTCTTCCCTTTGACAGCACACTCTTCCCTTTGATAACGCACATATTTTTCCTTTGGACAACACACTCTTCCCATTCACACCACACACTCTTCCCTTTTACAACACTCATGCTTTTCTTTGACAACACTCACTCTTGCCTTTGACAACACACTCTTCCCTTTGACAACCCACACTCTTCCCTTTGACAACACACAATCTTGCCTTTGACAACACACACTCTTTCCTTTGACAACACACACTTCCATTTGACACCACACATTCTTCCCTTTTACAAAACCCACTCTTGCCTTTGACAACACACCCTCTTCCCTTTTATAACACCCACTCTTCCCTTTGACAACACACACTCTTCCCTTTGACTGAACACACTCTTCCCTTTGACAGCACACACTATTACTTTTGACAATGCATACTCTTCCCTTTGACAACACACACTCTTCCCTTTGACTGAACACACTCTTCCCTTTGACAGCACACACTATTACTTTTGACAATGCATACTCTTCCCTTTGACAACACACACTCTTCCCTTTGACTGAACACACTCTTCCCTTTGACAACACACTCTTCCCTTTGACAACACACACTCTTCCCTTTGACAGCAAACAGTCCTCCCTTCAACAACACACACTCCTCCCTTTGACAATGCACACTCTTCCCTTTAACAACACCGTATTCCCATTGACAGCACGCACGCTTCCTTTCGACAACACACTCTCTTCGCTTTGACAACACACACTATTTCGTTTGACAGCACAAGTCTTTCCTTTGACAGCACACTCTTTGCTTTGACAACACACCCTCTTCCGTTTTACAACACCCTTTCTTCCATTTGACACCACACACTCTTCCCTTTTACAACACCCAGTCTTGCCTTTTACAACACACCCTCTTCCCTTATACAACACCCACTCTTCCGTTTGACACCACAGACTGTTCCCTTATACAACACACAATCTTGCCTTTGACAACGCACACTCTTCCCTTTGACAGCACACACTATTCCCTTTGACAACACACTCTTGCCTTTGACAACGCACACCCTTCCCTTTTACAACACCCACTCTTCCCTTTGACAACCCACAATCTTCCCTTTGACAACACACACTCTTCCCTTTGAAAATGCACACTCTTGCCTTTGATAACACACACTCTTTCCTTAGACAGCACACACTCTTCCCTTTGAAAATGCACACTCTTCCCTTTGACAAAGCACACTCTTACGTTTTACAACACACACTATTCCATTTGACAAAGCACACTCTTCCCTTTGACAACACACACTCTTGCCTTTGACAACACACACTCTTCCCTTTGATAAAGCACACTGTTCAATTTGACAACGCACACTCTTCCCTTTGACGGCACAGTCTTCCCTTTGACAACCCTCACTCTTGCCTTTGACAACAACCTCTTCCCTTTGACAACACACACTCTTGCCTTTGACAACACACAGTCTTCCCTTCAAAAAAAAAAAAAACTCCACCCTTTGATAAAGCACACTGTTCAATTTGACAACGCACACTCTTCCCTTTGACGGCACAGTCATCCCTTTGACAACACACACTCTTGCCTTTGACAACACACACTCTTCCCTTTGACAACGCACACTCTTGCCTTTGACAACACACACTCTTCCGTTTGACAGCACACACTCTTCCCTTTGATAAAGCACACTGTTCAATTTGACAACGCACACTCTTCCCTTTGACGGCACAGTCTTTCCTTTGACAACACACACTCTTGCCTTTGACAACACACTCTTCCCTTTGACAACACACACTCTTGCCTTTGACAACATACAGTCTTCCCTTCAAAAACACACACTCCTCCCTTTGATTAAGCACACTGTTCAATTTGACAACGCACACTCTTCCCTTTGACGGCACAGTCTTCCCTTTGACAACACACACTCTTCCCTTTGACAGCACACAGTCTTCCCTTCAACAACACACACTCCTCCCTTTGACAATGCACACTCTTCCCTTTAACAACACCGTCTTCCCATTGACAGCACGCACGCTTCCTTTCGACAACACACTCTTTTCGCTTTGACAACACACACTATTTCGTTTGACAGCACACAGTCTTTCCTTTGACAGCACACTCTTTGCTTTGACAACACACCCTCTTCCGTTTTACAACACCCACTCTTCCATTTGACACCACACACTCTTCCCTTTTGCAACACCCAGTCTTGCCTTTGACAACACACCCTCTTCCCTTATACAACACCCACTCTTCCGTTTGACACCACAGACTGTT